>NC_134568.1:75912153-76212153 GCF_050947875.1 Dermacentor variabilis | reverse complement strand
CTCGTGCGTCTCGTTTCCGCCTGTGATGGGTCGGGCGCCTCGTGACGTCAACTCTAGTGACCGACCGCTGCCGCTACACATGAAGTGCGGTGCCAGGTAGTTTGGTGCTGTAATGGAAAATTAAGAGGTAATGGAAAATTTCGAGAGGCTGCGTTTTTCTGAGGAGTTCGGCGTTACTCCCTACATATACGAGCCGATTGCGAAGAGCCGGCCTCTCGAAGAAGCAAACGATGCTGGTGCGAGCAGTGCTTTCGACGCGAACGAAAGCGAAGTCTTGGGATCTCCTCGTGTTGGAAATGCTCTTTGGTGAGTATGTTTATTGCAAAGCGATCTAGTGATCTCGCCGATCTTTCGTCGATCTAGTGAGCTCGTTTCCGGTCAAACAACTGTAGTGTTGTGTTCCTGCATGCCTCCTCGTGGAACGTAAGCGGGGATGCGATCGTCGGCATTTGTGCGCTGTCCAAAGCTGTCGGCAATCTACAAAGACGGTTTAAACGCGTGAAAAGCTTCCCGGTTCATGCAGTACGTGTAGTGACCTTCATCTGTGCGCCATCCGCACAGATGGCGCACAGATGACGCACACACAGATTGGACACACACAGATGTGCGCACAGAATCTGTGCGCACACACACGCGCACAGATTGGACGAGCCTAATTAGGCTCGTCCAATCTTTCATCATCGGCCACGTCGCGTACTGTTACGACATTGAGGTGGTCCCGTAGCGCTCGTCACCCGTTTCGTGACAGAGCGTTGGTAGCGAAGACTCCGAGTCAGGCGTCGGTGAGAATAACAAAAGGGACTTTATACACTCTATACAGGTCATTATACAGGACATGAAGGGATCGGCACTGGGGCCGAGAGCTCACAGCAAACGCGACTGTTCTCGCACGGCGACGTCCGGCGAAAACGCGTGACACATCTCACTCCAGTCGAGAGCGGCACTCTGCTCCCGGTGGGTCGGCGGATCCGGTTTTCCAGGCGGCGCGCCGCGGCTTATAAGCCCCCAGAAACCATTGTCACTCAAACGGCCCAATACAAAGTGAGCACTCGACGGTCGTCGGAAGAGGTCCAACCAGCGACCACGCTGGCCACCCCGTTCAAAGTTGGCGGGCGCGGTGACCTCCAGGGAAGGGGAGGTACGGCGCCGGGCTGTCTGGCACTTGGCGACACGTTTGAACATGTTGCCCGCCGATGCTTCTCCGGAGGACACCACTGCCTGACGGCTCAGCATCTTGACTTGTCAAGGGAGAATTAGGGCGCTGTGCCTTTCGGCGCAGCCCCGGGTTTGTCCAAAGGGCGCTCGCAGGAAAATTCTCCATCTTGCAGATTCGGAATCCGGGCTTGTGGTAATGGCACAACAGCATCCCCGCCCTCAGATAAGGCGCCGGGAAGACGAGCTGCCTCCACGTGGCTCGGATGCCAGGCGCGCACGTTCGTCAGGCTCGTCCAAGTTTACGTCCAGTGTCGGGACGCCAGGTCACTTCACGTGCCCAGGTCCCACTCGCCAGGACAGGAGCTCGGCTCACCGCGTTGTCGCCAAGGCACCTCAACCAGCTCCGCTCGGGTCGTTCCTAAGCCCTTGCTTCTCGCCACTGGTCCCGGTTAGTCGTTCTGCAGCTTGCAAAACCGACCGGCAAAAGGCAACACCCAACACGAACAAGTGCCCTCTGTCTCCCGTCAAACACCAGACAAGGCTATAATCCAAATCAACCTAACTGAATTGCTATCCCCCTTTTTGCTCCCGCTGCAACAAGAGGCAGGTGTACGATCTAGTATACAAGGCTCAAACAACCCTTTTTCAAATGAACAACACACCAAAGATCAGGAACAATTAATAATCAGCAATAACAATGACAAATAGAATGGTCCCCTTGAAATCACTTGGACCGAAAACATACTACTGAGGAAGCCAATGAGGTCATTCATTTTTTCCCCCGATCTCCCTGTGAACAGGACAGGTCGTCGCGAAGCAAGAGAAGGTAAGTAACGAGTAGGAACGAGTAGGCCACTGAAAGAAGCGAGGCCTAGAATGCACGACTTAGAGCGTCAGCGTTCGCGTTCAACCTTCCCTTCTTATAACGGACAACGAGGCTGTGCTGCTGGAGGGTCATGCTCCATCTCAGCAAACGGCCGCTTTTAGAGGACATGCTACTTAACCAAGTTAGAGGGCAATGGTCTGTTTCCACAACAAACTTAGAACCGGAGACATAACAAGCCAGCTTCTGAACGGCCCACACAACGCAGGCGCACTCTTTCTCAGAGGTACTGTATGCCTCTTCTCTACAACTTAGTTTGCGACTTAAATACAAAATTGGTCGTTCATGACCACTAGCATCTTCTTGGCATAGTACCGCTCCCATGCCGCGATCACTCGCGTCGCATTGAATGATGAAACCTTTCGAAAAGTCTGGTGCCGTCAGAACCGGCTTATGGCTTAATGCTCGCTTCAGCATTTGGAATGCATTTTCTTTCTTTGAGTCCCACGTCACCTTAACGGGCTCCGACTTCCGAAGTGCGTCGGTTAGCGGGCTGGCAAGGTCAGAGTAGTCTCTCACATAGTGTTGGTAATATCCAGCTAAACCTAAAAAGGCCCGTATATCCGTCTTCGTGGTTGGCCGGGGATAGTTCAAAATAGCAGCTACCTTGATGTCGGACGGTCTACGCCGGCCGCGCCCCACCACATGGCCCAAATAAGTCACTTCACCGCAACCTAGGTGACATTTAGCTGATTTCACAGTAAGACCTGTCTCTTTCAACCGGCTCAACACGACTCGCAAGTGCTCCAGATGTGATTCCCAAGTGTCCGAAAATATGGCAACATCATCGAGGTACGGCAATGCGAACTCGCCTAAACCATGAAGCACTCTGTCCATCAGGCTAGAGAAACAATACGGCGCGTTTTTGAGGCCGAAGCTCAACATGAGTGGCCGGAACGTTCCAAGCGGGGAAACGAAGGCGGCATAGCGGCTAGCTCGTTCCGTAAGGGGTACTTGCCAATAGCCTCGCACGAGATCCAGGGTAGATATATAATTTGCCTTCGACACTGTCTCTACCCTTTCTTCCAGGTTCGGTATCGGATATGTCTGATCTCGGGTTATCGCGTTCAGACGCCGCTAATCGACACATGGCCTAGGATCTTTTCCTGGAGCCTGGACTAGTATCAAGGGCGACGTGTAGTCGCTCTCACTTGGTACTATAACCCCCAAGTCACGCATGCGCTGAATCTCCTCAGCCATGATTTTTTTCTGCACGGGCGAACAACGGTACGGTTTACTGCGGATCGGTTGATCAGAGGTTAACTCGATGTCATGCTCAAGGACCGTTGTTCTTCCGGGACGGTTCGAAAAAACCTCCCTAAACTCTGAAATGATTCCCTTTAAGTCCTCCTTTTGGGCGGCACTTAGACGCGCTTCCAACGTCAGCTGTTCCACCATTAGCTCTAAACCACATACCTTCATATCAGCCGTCGTCAGGATTTCGGCCCCTTCCTCATCGTCAGCATTTATCGTCATGCTTATAATCGCGCGACGCTGAATGTAGGGTTTCATCAAGTTACTGTGGTAAATTTTGTTGTGCCGTTTCCCTAATTTAACTTCGTAGTTGGTATCGGAAAGCTTAGTTACAACCTTTGCGGGCCCCTCCCAATGAACCTCGAGCTTGTTTTTTTTTTGACGGTCGCAGCAACATCACTTGGCTACCTTCTTCGAAGGTGCGTTTTTTTGCTGACTTGTCGTAGTATTCCTTTGACAAGGTTTTCGCCGCCTTCATGTGGCTCTCTACAATATCTTTGGTTTTCCCGAGCCTCTGGAGGAGGTCAAGGACGTACGAGACTACATTTGGGTCGTCGTCACTGCCTTCCCAAGACTCTCGCAGCATGCGCAACGGAGTTCTTAGGCTCCGGCCATATACAAGCTCCGCGGGACTAAAGCCGGTGCTCTCATGGGGAGCCGATCTCAAGGCGAACATAGCGGCGGGGATGCAGGCCTCCCAGTCACAGTGACGCTCAAAGCACAGGGCTCTCAATATTCGCTTCAGCACCGAGTGCATACGCTCTACTGGGTTAGATTGCGGGTGATGGATGGAACTGTGCACTACCTTAATGCCGCATCTTTCCAAAAAAGTAGAAGTTAGGCAGCTGGTGAAGACGCTGCCATTGTCGCACTGAATCTCGGAAGGGAACCCGACGCGTGCGAATATTGAGAGCAGAGCGTCCACGACCTGGGAGGAATTTAGCTCCTTAAGAGGTACTGCCTCGGGGAACTTGGTCGCGACACACAGGGCGGTCAGAACATACCTACAACCGTTCGTTGATTCTGGCAGAGGGCCTACAATATCGATTACTAGTCGCCGAAAAGGTTCGGATATGACTGGCACCAACTTCATCGGTGCCTTCCACTTGTCAGTGGATTTGCAGATTCTCTGGCAGGTGTCGCAAGAGCGCACGAATTGTTCGACATCCTTCCAACAATACGGCCAATAAAACTCCTGAGCCATTCTAGCCTTGGTCTTTTTCAAGCCTAGATGCCCTGCCCACGCGTTTTCGTGCGCGAGTTCCAGTAACTGTCGGCGATATTTCCGAGGAATCAGAAGCTGTTCATATTTGCGACCCTGCTTATCCGTGTAGCGGCGGTACAATAAGCCAGACTCCTCGTAAAATGAAACCCTCTTTTTTTTCACTCCCAGTTTGACGCTCTTCATCAGATCGGCTATTGAACAGTCTTCCTTTTGCTCGCGAATCAGAGTTTCTCTTTCAACTGCAGCTAGCTCCTGCCAGCTGGCGGAAACCGGAGCGAGTACGGAGCCTGCGTCGCCTAACTGCGGCGTCGTGTCCATATCGCGGCTAGCACGGGACGTGTCACTCCCAGTCACTTCCAGGACACGCTCGACCAGGCTAGCCTCCGCGCTCTGCCTCCCCCGTGCCTGCTCGCCACTCAAGTTACCTTGATCAGTCCGTGTGCCGCACCTCTGTTCGCTCACCGACTCAAAGTCAAGTTCCCTCGACAGCTGGCGCGCTTTGGATCGCGTGAGGGCCATGTACGCCACGTCGGCAAAGAATGATTTGCCCTGATCCTTCAGCAGCTGTTCCGAGCTATTTGAGAAGAGGTAGGGAAAGTGCTCCGGGAGGGCGGCAGACACAGCGGCTTCTGTGTTCAGTTTCCCAAACTCTCCTTCAATGATAACCGTTGCGATCGGTAAACAGACACTCTCGTCCTCGGCCACTTGCCGTATCCAAGCGCACTCTCCCGTAAGATCACTCGAGGAGACGAAAGACGGGTGAACAACGTCCATAGTTGCTGCAGAGTCCCGAAGTGCTCGGCACTTCTTGCCGTTTACCTTAATTTCCCGCATATATGGCTCCAAGAGTCGTATGTTTTTGTTAGTTTCCCGTATTGTTGCAAAAGCAATTTTCTCTGGACAGCTCGCAGCGATGTGCCCTTGCTTTTTGCAATTGTAGCAAGTTAACGGCTTCCGTTTTTCAAAAGAACGCGTCGTATCGTTTCGCTGCTTGGGACCATCGTTAGCATTCTGAGACGTATTCTGTCCTTCCCTTACAGTTTCTTTGGTAAGGGACTCGTCTTTCCGAAACTCGCGACGCGCGATTTGCTTCCGTTCGTCGGGCTTCCCGGAAAACCCATCTCTCCTATCTGCTTTTTCTACGCGCACTGCCTTGCTGTGCAAGCTGCGGCGGGTGTAATACTCTTCCGCTAACTCTGCTGCCTTGTTTAGCTTAACCTCTTTTAGCCTATCTTGCAGCCAGAGCCTGACATCCTCATCAATGCAACGGTAGAACTGCTCCAACGCGATGCATTCGACGATTTTGTCGCGGTCGTCGTAAACCTCTTCGCCCTTCAGCCATTCCACCAGATCGGCTTTCAGACGAAACGCGAAGTCAACATTCGACTCCTTGCCCTTTTTTGCATACCGGAACCTCTGCCGGAAAGCTTCGGGCGACAATTTGTACTTCCGCAGTAGCGCTTCCTTCACATCACTGTAGCTCTCAAACGCCTCTTTCGATAAGCAAGTTATTACGTCTGATGCCTCCCCAGGAAGCAAGGCTAACAGATTCTGTGCCCAGAGGGATCGCTCAATGCTATTCCGTTCGCACACGTGCTCAAATTTCACGAGGTATTTGGCCATATCCTCTCCGACGACAAAGGGTGGAAGTTGATCGCGTATTCTTGGAACGTTAGAAGTGAGACTAGGCGCCGGCGAGCTGTTTCGAGTCTCCAACTCTTTCATTTTAAGCTCGTGCTCGCGACGTTCCCTTTCTGCCTGCAACTCCCGACGTTCCTTTTCTGCCTGCCACTCCCGACGTTCCTTTTCTCTCCTTTCCTCTTCGCAACGTTCCTTCTCCTCCCTTTCCCGACGTTCATTGATACCCGCCAAGGCCTCTGCGGCTTCCTCAGCCGTTACGTCCCCAGTCCTCATGACCTCAAGGATCGCATTCTTTCTTTTGGTTGAGCCCAACTCAATGCCCAACTCCTCACAAATTTCGAGAAGTTCCTTCACCTTGTACTTCTCCATCGTTCACACTGTCCTCCTGCTGTTTACCCTTTTGAATATACCTGCCGTACGCTACTATAATGCTACTAGTAAGACATATGCAAGTATTTCACACACTGCCCTGTTTACCCCCTCAGCATCCCCTGGTTTTCAAAACACTCTTACTAGGCTTGAAACACACAAGGTTATCACAATGCAACACCAAATCCTTCCCTAAGCTACTATAACCTGTGTCAGAGAAAGTCTGGTGTTTGAGGTAAACTTCAGGCACTCACCGCGCCGAGGTAGCTGATGCCGGTCAATCCCGTAGCTGCCATCCACTGTTACGACTTTGAGGTGGTCCCGTAGCGCTCGTCACCCGTTTCGTGACAGAGCGTTGGTAGCGAAGACTCCGAGTCAGGCGTCGGTGAGAATAACAAAAGGGACTTTATACACTCTATACAGGTCATTATACAGGACATGAAGGGATCGGCACTGGGGCCGAGAGCTCACAGCAAACGCGACTGTTCTCGCACGGCGACGTCCGGCGAAAACGCGTGACACATCTCACTCCAGTCGAGAGCGGCACTCTGCTCCCGGTGGGTCGGCGGATCCGGTTTTCCAGGCGGCGCGCCGCGGCTTATAAGCCCCCAGAAACCATTGTCACTCAAACGGCCCAATACAAAGTGAGCACTCGACGGTCGTCGGAAGAGGTCCAACCAGCGACCACGCTGGCCACCCCGTTCAAAGTTGGCGGGCGCGGTGACCTCCAGGGAAGGGGAGGTACGGCGCCGGGCTGTCTGGCACTTGGCGACACGTTTGAACATGTTGCCCGCCGATGCTTCTCCGGAGGACACCACTGCCTGACGGCTCAGCATCTTGACTTGTCAAGGGAGAATTAGGGCGCTGTGCCTTTCGGCGCAGCCCCGGGTTTGTCCAAAGGGCGCTCGCAGGAAAATTCTCCATCTTGCAGATTCGGAATCCGGGCTTGTGGTAATGGCACAACAGTACCTTGCAGCCTACCACAGATGGCTGCAACACGAACGAAACAAAATCAACGTGCTCATCAGAAGAGCGTACAAGACAGCGCTGGGCCTGTTCGAGTCCACAAGCACGACCCGCTTGTTACAACTCGGGCTACACAATACGCTCGAAGAAATAGCCGAAGCGCAACGGACCTCTCAACTGGAGCGGCTGTCCATGACCAAAGCCGGGAGGAAGATACTGGACGATCTGGGAATAAGACGCTCGAACGAGGTGGAGATGAAGCTCCCCGTCCCCGAAGAGGTCCGACGCCAGACCAGAATCGACCCCATACCGAGGAACATGAATCCCGAGTTCAACAAGGGAAGAAGAGCGGCGAGGGCCAAGGCTCTCATCGACCAGCATGCCAACGACGAACACGCGCGGTACGTGGACGCGGCCGAATACCAACGGAACGCCTTCGCAGCGGTCGTCATAGAGGCGTCAACCGGCGCCACGAGGACGGCAGCGAGCGTGAGAAGCGGAGCAAGCGGAGGAGGTAGCCATCGCCCTGGCCATCGCCGACGCAGACTGCCACACGGTGCTGAGTGACTCAAGACAGGCGGTGCGAAACTTCGCCAAAGGGCAAATCTGCAGGGAGGCTGAGCGCGTACTGCGAGCGGTAAAACTAGACGAACGAAAAGTACGACTCAAGTGGTTCCCGGCGCACGCGGGCGACGCGTCGGAACGCAATGAGAACCATAACGAGACGGCACACGCCGCGGCGCGAGCGCTAACCAACCGCGCCCCGGCGACAGACCGTCCGACGTGGTTCGGAACCAAGGACCGCATGACGGATTACAATGAAATCACGAAGGCCTACCGCTTGGCTCGCAGGACTCTTCCACCCCCGCACCCGAGACTGAGTCGAGCGGAGGCGGTAGTACTGAGACAGCTCCAGACCGGATCGCTACCGAGCCCGAAACTGTTGAATCGCATGTACCCCGAGACATATCCGACAGATATGTGCAGAGTCTGCCGGGGGGAGACCGCAGATTACACGCACATCTTGTGGGACTGCATTAAATATCCAGAAGACGCTAACTCAAGAACACTCCCACCGCGGCTCGAGGCAGCCGCGAAGAGCTACGACCGAGACGATCAGCTCTGGGCCGTCCAGCAGGTCCTCGAGGCGCTCGAAAGGCACGGACCCAGCGAGCCGGCAACGGCGAGCGGAGACCCGCGCCGAGTAACGGCACCTTCGAGGATGACGTAGGCCCTCGTCGGGGCGCGCGAGCGCCCAACTGCAGGCATAAATAAAGTTTCTCCAATCCAATCCAATCGTAACCGAAGTCGTAAAGGCGGCGAATTCCGTCGGCTACGTGAGACGGTCGTGTCTACGTGTCTTGTGGGAAGCAATTGAAGACAACATCGTCGCGGCCGCTGGTGCTCGTGCAACCGTAGGCTGCACAGAAAGCCGGCATGATCGGCCCACCACTTCAGTTGATGCTGTGCACGTTGACTACCACTCTACATACACGCAGACGCACCAACAAAGGAATGCAGGGTCGATCGAAACAGATTACGATGGCACGCACGCAGAAACAAGCACGGTCAGGCACGGTTGCGCAGGCTGCGAAGGAACAAAACACTAGAGTTGATGTCACAACACCGCGGTTTCCGGTCTCCGCTCGCATCGTCAGCGTCAGCAGCAGCGCGCGGCATTCGACGGGGGGCGGAGCTACAGCGCAATTTTAACCGACGATTACGTCGCTCCTAATTGAAAAAAAAAAACCCAAATTTTACCTACATGGTTTATAAGGTTCCCGCATCCGTATATGAGCATCTTATTGAATTCGACAGATTCTTCAGCTTCCCTTTAAACACCACAGTTAGGACGCTAGCAAAGAAAAAATGTGAAATCCAGTGCTTTGGCTGAGCATGCCGCTTCAGGGGGCCGCACAATCGACTGGGGGAAGGCACGTGTCGTTGCCAGAAAAAAAAGGGCTATCTCGACACGTTTATCTTGAGTCGCTCGTGAATCAGACTACGCCGCACACTCTGAACAGGAGTGATGGCAATTCACCGTCAGTGCACGTGCGCTGCCTGCGTCACGTGTTCAAGCCTATACTTAAGCGAACTATTAAGCCTATTAAGCGAACTATAACAATATATATTTGCTTACTCCTTTCTGCTTGAACACATTTGTTTCTTTTACCCGTGAACAAGGCTACCGTGTGGGAGCCGAAACGTCTTTTCTTTTAAAGTTACTTTGGTCGGCGCAGTGCCCCAGGTTTTGTCTATCTTTTCATCATTACATTTTAAATAGAAAACTTGTATTGTGTAAGTAAAACACCCTGTATATTCATAGAATATTGTCTAAATACATATGACGTGGGCTCGGTTGCGTCAAACACCGCAGGATTTTGAAGGTATTTTTTTTGTCCTTGACGAACGGCACATGTCCATTGGGACATGCCCAGTGACCCAAGTGGGCATCAGAAAGGTTAACAGAAGATATCCTCGCGTACCCAGTGACCCCAAGTTGGCGTCAAGGAAGTTCATTGAAGAGGCGAACCTACCCAGTTGCACATTATTGCCAGTTTCCAATTTGGCATCGGAGAGGTTCATTGAACGGCGGCACATACCCAGTGCCACATACCCGGTTACCCAAGCTGTTCCGACGGTTGGTTGCGAGCCCTGTTGCGTCAGTACAGCACTCCGATGAACTATCCATTGGACTATGCATAGACTACCCAATGACCCAGGTTGTGGGGAAAACGGTTAGAGACAGATAGACAGACCCCGGAAAGTGGGTGAAGTACCCTAAAAACGCTCATCACACTAATGGTCTGCAAAAGTGCATCGACCCGACCGCTTTCAGTGCCGATTCTACAGCAGAGACCAGTGAACAGTGCTAAGGACCGCGGCAGATTTACATCTACACAACGACGATGGTTCACAACAACCGTGTGTGTGTGTGTGTGCGCGCGCGCGTGTGTGTGTGGGTTTGCGTGTGCGTGTGAGTGCGTGTGTGCGTGCTTGTGTGGAAATCAGTATTCTGGTTTCCTGTGAGCATACAAGAAACTGGTTAGCGGTTCACTGGTTGCGTAGTGACGCGACGGCCAATTTTCATGACGGTTGCCGTTAAGTGGCGCCACTTTCCGTGCCGTCCCTCCTCTCAGTTCCCGAGCGGTGACAACTGCGCCCCTTCTATTTCGAACGCGTCAGCCTGGCAGCCGGGACGAGAACGCGCCGGGCGCCGCTGTCAGGCCATGGCCCCCGTTCCTCCTCCTCCCTGGCTACGTCCTTGCCTCCAGTGATGCCCTTCATGCGCGGTCCTCCCGAGTCAACATCTATCGGCGACAGCGCAGCATGCTAAACGGCTCGTGACGCAATATTTCCCACGGGAGACTATGTTAGTTCTTTTCCCGGCAGCGGTTACATCAGATGGCAGCACAGGAACTATCATTCGTTCGTACAGATGCTGGACACTTTTGCAGCTGACTCGAAACGTCAAGTTAAAGGGACACGAAAGGAAAACAAGAAATCAATTTAGACTGATAAAATATTACCTCAGAACTAATTTTATTAATTCTGCCGGAATAGGCGGATTATTATAAGAGAAAATCAAAATCCAATTAAAATTTTTTTTTCATTCCGCGCGGATAACCCAGTGTCGGCACGTCAGGCGGGCGGACCCGAGCCGTCATGCCGTGAAAGACCTATTTTATCACGCGTATTCACCAATCCTCTAACGTCCTTTTGCTTATCACTTTATTTTGCATATTAGTCGACGCGTGGTGACATTTAAGTCCTAATGGTCCTTGACTCGCTGAGCTCACCTCGTACACTTAAGGTTGGAGGTAATTATACTTTAATTAAATTTGTTTCATTGTTTACCTGACTTGTTTACAGCATTGGCAATACCGTTGATATTTTCAAACTTTGGACTGTAGCATATTGTTACGTCTCAACACGACCAAGGTCCCTACTTGGACGTTTACCACGAGGCAAACCTACCCATTCATGAGCGCCTTTCCAGAAGTCAACGCAGCGTTGACACCGACGGTTGACGGGCCAACAACAGCCCCTCTACCAGCACCTAACAACCTGAACTAATGATGAAAGGGGCCAACGTTGAATGATACCGTGGGAACGACTTCGACCTCAGATTCCCAGATTGCTACCCGCTTGCTAAATGTGCAGGGGCATATTTAGCAACATCGGAGGTGGAGTTCGGTGGAACGGTACGATATCATGGGCGGGATATTGCGACCGATTCTATGATGGTGATGGCCGCGATACAGTCGTCAGATTCCCTAGTCTGGGCGCCTAGGGCAGACGACGGTATTAAAAGCGGAAACCTTTCGTGCAGTGATAGGGGCTGATGTGTCCTGATGTGAACTCAGACGTTTAATATGCTCCTGCATGAAGTGGGCTTCCGTATCTGGAGCGGGTGTAACTAATGTAAAACAAACCCTGTTTCCTGTATTCCAACTACCGGACGTACCCTTCCATCGGCTTGGTGAATTCCTGGCCCAAATACCACCTCGAGCAGCAACAATACAGTCCTTCCGAATCCAGCCCTCGCCTCAATGTGTTCTGAATAAAATTTCTCTTCTACGATTTTTCATCTAAAGACGTCCTGTAGAGCTCTAGTGTACGTTTAGGAGGCAATGACACTCAGCACTAGCGATATAGAGATCGGACAGAAGAAATTATGTAATAAATTCAATGGCGTTGTCGAGGATTTAGGAAAGCCAGTTGTCGCTTCTGTGAGACGGTAGAACAACTTTCAGAATTTTTCCTTTATAACAGCGTTTTCCGGTGACATGGTGCAGTAAGTCACACTTTGCGTAATAGAATTGGATGTTGGACAGCCGAAATGGTCGTATGCAAATGGTTAATATATACTGGGTGTCCCAGCTAACTTGGACCAAGATTTTGAAAAAACCTGTGCTTTCTTCAGAACAGAAATCGCGTGGTTGCTGTTTGCGTTTCTCTAAACTTACAGTACCACTTTTTTGCTCGTCTTTTTTAGTAATTAGCCGAGATAAATTGATTATTTTTTAAAATATAGCTCGAAGCGTCCAGGCGTCAATAGAAAAGATGTGGAGCTTCACAAATATTGCCCAACCCAAGTACTTCCAACGAGATAGACTTAGCGAGGCCGTTGTTATTCGGGAAAAACGAAAGCCCGCGGAGTTTAAAAAATACCACGTGACAGCGCGCTCTGTGCGCCCGAATGCGCAGCGATTACAGCGCTCTCATGAGTGATCTGTAAAAACATCGCCAGAGCCGCGCCTTCCCTTCACTTACGAGAAAGGGCTTCAACCTTTGCTCGACTCTGACATTACCGGCAGCGGCTGGTGACGGCGCTCCGAAAAAGCGCTTCGTCAGCAGCCGCTCGCGCCTGTCGCCGAAGAACGTGCCGTCATGAGCCGTTTATTCCAATATGACGAGAAGAGCAATTTTTTTTTCCAGCGTTCAAGTCGATGCGGCATAGAAAAAAATACACACAAAACATGCATCATACATCTGGAACCTGTGCGAGAGAGAGCATCATTTGTTACAACGCCGCTTTTCTTCCAAGCTGTGCCAGCGGCCAGATGCATGTGAGCTCGACTGTCTATTACTGTCGTGCCGCGCAACCGTTTCGAAGAATTTGCTTGCAGTGCCTAAAGCATGCCGTACTCAAGCGAGCAGAAGGCGAACATGACAAGAGGAAAGCTGCCAAGGTATACCGAAAATGGCAATGTGGGGGGAGGCCTAGCGCGAACACAATTATGAGGAGTTACTTGACGCTGAAAGAAACAGGTAGCTTCAAGAAGACGCGGCACAGAAAGAATACCATCAGTGAAGAGGCTGAGAAAGACATTTTGGCTTTCATGACTGCAAACCCTCATTCCAGCGTGCGAGATGTGAGTAGTGAGGTAGGCATTTCAAAGTCTTCAGTGTGAAGAGTTCTTAGGAGGGCTAAAACGCATCCGTATCACCTCCAACTGCATCAAAAGCTGCAAGAAAGAGACTTTCAATGGCGGCTTGATTTCTCAAATTGGATCCTTGTGAACAGTGACGAAATACCGGATTTTGTTGAAGTGCTCTGGACAGATGAGGCAACCTTCTTCAGAAATTCTCAACATCCATAATGCGCATTACTGGAGCGATACGAACCCGTGTTGGGTGGCGCAGACCAGACACCAGTACCAATGGTCATTCAGTGTGTGGTGCGGTATCTGTGGCGGAAGAATAATTGGCCCCATATTTTTTGACCACATGCTCACTGCTCAGCAGTACGTGAACGACATCTTGGAAGGCCCAGTGGAAGATTTTCGCTGTGATCTTCCTCTTGCGTTTTTAAAGCGAACTTGGTATCAGCACGAAGGTGCACCAGCTCACAGCAGCAGCCTTGCCCGAGCCTGGCTTGACGAAGCCGTCAAACGCCAGTGGGTCGGGCGGCATGGACCAGTTGCATGGCCGGCAAGGTCACCGGACTTGACACCTCTTGACTTCTTCTTGTGGGGACACGTGAAAGACCGAGTGTACCGGAAACCTACACCTACACCAGAAGCGCTAAAGGCAGAGATTGCTGAGGCCTGCAGCGAGATACCATCTTCCGTCATCAAAAAAAGCTATATCGGACGTGCTGAAAAGGTGCCAATACTGCATTATGGCAGAGGGCGACTTGTTTGAACACATTCTTTAGACGGACGTCACAGCGAATAAATCTATACAACTGTTATCCATGAAAAGAGCCATCTGTGTGAAACTTTTGTACGACGTGGAAAAGGCACGTAAGTAATATGGAATTGCAAATTCTCTGCCGACAAGGAATGGGCAGAAAGCTAAAAAGCAACCTTCCGTGTCAGTTTGCAGTTCTTCCTTTTGTGACAACCAGCGTAATTCACACGACGTTATCAAACTTGTTATAATGCGTGTTTGCTTCTTGGGGTCTTGCCCCCAAATTCGAACTCATGAGCTTGTCATTTTTCCTCTGCATGCATTCTGCTTGCGTGAGAGTGCAATTATCGCCGCAGAAACGGGAGCCGCGCTGTATTTCAACTGCCGCCCGAACCCACTGGCGTTTATCTTGGAACCAAGCACAACGCGAAGCTCTGTCATGGGCAGCACGAAAGGCGCGGAGCGAGCGACGTTTTTTACAAAGCACAGTTGAGAGCGCTGTAATCGTGGCGCATTCGGGCGCCCAGAGCACGCTGTCACGTGGAATTTTTAAACTACGCGGGCTTTCGTTTTTCCCGAATAAAAACGGCCACGCTAAGTCTATCTTGTTGGAAGTGCCTGTGTTGGGCAACATTTGTGGAGCTCCACAACTTTCCTATTGACCCCTCAACGTTTCAAGCTAAATTTAAAAAGTTAATAAAAAATTCGTATGCCTCCAAAAATATATACTCAGCGCGCACTTAATGTAAACGGCACCCACCTGTCGCACCTCTCTTCAAATAAGTGGTGCCTTTGAAGCAAAGAAATTGCAATATATTTTTTAAATATTATTTACAATCCCGATGCAGTAGCATCCGCTCCAGCCGCAGTGCTCCTACTCTGCTAGGGACGCATTTATTTTCCAATACAGCACAGGTGGTTACTTGTATCTTACCAAACCAGATATGTTCTGCGATGTTCTTATGAGCAGAGAGCTCTCACGAACAGACCACCCTGTTTGCAAAGAAAACATGTTTGCAAAGGGAGGCGAACGCCGAATTAGCACAATGGCAAGCGTGCAAGAGGAAGCCAACGAGCACAGTAAAGGAATTTCATAGTTAATTTGTCACCGTGCTCAGTCCTCGGGAGCTCTGAGTAACTAAACAGATTTTCGGGCTCAGAAAACAAAGGTGCGGTTTGAAGAGAATGAGAGGGGGATAATGAGAGGAATTGGCGACGAGTGTAAATGACAGCATGCATCACATATAATTAGCTTTTTTAGCGCGATTACGGCCGTCGGTAGCTTTCTCTTTTTATTTGTAGAGATTGCTGCCAAGGAAGATTTGGGGATAAAACCAAGCAGTTCCCAAGTGTCAGACTTCTCTACAACAACAATGACGGCGACGTGAAAATTACAGGCTTGATATTTGTTTTGTAGGTTTTCCTTAAGGCTCTGTTCGTGCAACCGACCAGCAGCACGGCTGCTAGTCTTTTTTCAGTGGCAGCAGGCACGATTGAGATAATGTATATGTTTATCAGTTATTCACATTCGCTCACGGAAGGGTATTTAAAGTTGGGAGCTGCATGGGCGGACGTGCTAAGAAATATTACAAGGCGTACTGTATTTGCACACAGCTGTCATTGCTTGTTTGGCAGGGCATCTTTGCCCGTTCCAGTTGAGCATTTGGCGTCAAGGCCTACGCGCAAAACTAGTGCTTAATTCACTGAGCTTTTGTTCGCAAGGAATGCACGTCAATGACCTGTCGTCTTATGTTCACTGTCGCGATTAACCGAAATCTCTTCTTCTGAATCGCCCAAGCACACGAACACTTTTGTGAATACCATCCAGATTTTCTTTTGCACGCCGGTAGCCAGAACGCTCCGTTATGGGCAGAGGGGATAGAAGCGGGACGAAACAATGGCACCGTCGTGCCACCGCGATGGCGCCGGTGTGAGTGGCGCTCAGGACGTCTCGTCATGTAAGTTTACACTATTGATTATATACAAAACATGTTACTGTTATATCTTGAAACGTAACTAGTTGTTTTAGTTCGTCATCGCCGTTTTTCTTTCACCGCAGTAGCCGTTCCAACGCTTTGATGTATGTGCCAGTATGTCGAGTTCATAACTTTTAGCAATGTGTGACCTCGCCACGTTGCACTACTGTTAATGGAAAAGCTCGCTTTACAGAGAAAGAAGCAATGTGAAGGTAATTTGGTTTATATGATTTATTTGAGTTCCTGCATAACAGAAGGAAGTCAGCCGAGATAGAGAGAGAGAGAAAATGTCCACGTGGATAGTAGTGCGGGCAAAGAAGAAAATAATGACAGGCGTACTAGTTTTTTCCTTTTTCCGGGGCCTGCTTTTGACCCGTTTAACAACTTATTGCTCAACCTAAGACGCACCTTCATGCATCGGAACTTTGTCGAACCTTATCGTTTACTCTATCTGTTGTCGCCGAACCTGTGTAATCAGATTGTATGCGCAACGCGAATGGTTTTGTACTTTGTGGAAGACACGCGAGCACCAGCGATTACGCTGGAATCTTCGACGAGTCTTGTATAAATGAACGACGCGCTTGACCCGACCATCCGATTTCGACGATGAACGCATGTGATCGTCTCTGTCATTTTGCCCAAGTGTAACTTATTATTATTAATTAAATTACGGTGTTTTACAGGCCAAAACCACTTTCTGATTATGAGGAACGCCGTAGTCGAGGACTCCGGAAATTTGGACCACCTGGGTTTCTTTAACGTGCTCCTAAATTTAAGTACACGGGTGCTTTCGCATTTCGCCCCCCATCGAAATGCGGCCGCCGTGGCGGGGATTCGATCCCGCGACCTCGCGTTCAGCAGCCCAACACCATAGCCACTGAGCAACCACGGCGGGTGCCCATTAAGTAGTTATGTGACTAACCGTTGTGCCACAGTCTAATTATTCACCGTCACGATGTGTGACAATATATAAAAAGGCGGAAAGGAAGCTATAGGGCAAACTGTTGACGCTTAAATAAGGTCGCGGCTTGTCGTTTTACCCATGTAGAGCTATAAAACCACTACAAAAATCTAGATCCTAATATCACAAGTATGGAGATACCGGTAAACAGCAACAGCATGGAACGTAGTCCCGACTTACAGACGGGGCAGTGCCGTTGCATGTTTTCGACACCGCGCGATGGTGTTGAAGGCCATGAGTGGTCTTGTGGAAAATCACCGAAATGATATTATCATGTGTTCTGCCACCAAGACACTGTTTCTCATGTCCTTGCCGCTAAGAGTAAAAAATACACGCAAGGCAATTCACTCCTGTATACAGCGGGGAGGTTTTTCAGATAAAAGTGGACAAGCTGACGTAGTGACGGAAATATTCGGTTTATTTATTTATTTATTTATTTATTTATTTATTTATTTATTTATTTATTTATTTATTTATTTATTTAAAAGCCTCTCAATGCCTGATGGCGTTACAGAGAGGAGTGGTGAATCATTATACAATGTTAGATATAGCAGTATGAAAGGATGAATGTACCGGATTGCTGGCGACAGAGGCGGGGAGGTGGTTCCATTCGGATGCTGTCTTCGACAGAAAAGAATTGAAGAAAAGGTTTGTGCGGCATCTTGGTACTTGTACCTTGACGTTGCGGTCGATTCGCGATCAAATATGAGGGGGTGATATAAAAAGGTCATTTTTTTAATTCTGGGCTAGTATAGTACATTTTATGAAAGTGATAACCGGACGAGTTTCCTTCTTGATGATAGGTCTGGCATATGAAGACTAGTTTTGATGGCGGATACACTGGCACTGCGGGAATAATTGGATACAATGAAACGTGCAGAGCGGTTCTGAATGGCTTCATGCAAGTATGTTAGCTGTGCTGTAGATAGATACCAAATAGATGAAGCATACTCTAGTTTAGACCTTACTAATGTTTTATATAATGCAAGATTTAGGGAAGAGGGCGCGCGAGAAAAATTGCGACGTAAAAAACCTAGTGTACGATTGGCAGAGTGGCACGTATTCAATGCGAGTTTGCCATGACAGATTGTTGGTAATGTGAACACCTAAATATTTATAGGAAGTGACAGAGGACAGAGTACAGTTGTTAATTTTGTATGAGGGTGTATAAACAGCACTACCGCGAGAAAATTTGATCATCTTACACTTGTTGACACTTAATTTCATTAACCAGTGGTTACACCACGAAGAAATGGTCTTAAGGTCAGATTGAAGTAAAAAGGAATCATCTGGGTGTTATTTCACGATAAATGACAGTCATCGTAATAAAGACGGATGTTAGACGTTAATTTCTCCGGCAGATGGTTAATGTAAATAAGAAATAAGAGAGGCCCAAGGACTGAGCCTTGTGGCACACTGGAAGTTACGAAACAGGTTGGTGAAACGGACTTTGCGGATACGAACTGAGTTCGTTTGTCGAGAAAGCATTCAATCCAGTTAAGTAAATAAGGGCCAATGTTAAGTCGGCTTAATTTCAGAAGAAGGAGACGGTGGCATACTATGTCGAAAGCTTTTTCAAAGTCTAAAAAGATACAATCAATGGAAGAACCTGGGTCTAGAGATGAGAACAGGTCATTAGTAAACATGACTAGTTGTGTTTCACATGAAAAATTTTTTCGGAAACCATGCTGATACTTACTAAAACAGTTGTTAGATTCAAGGAAAAGCACGAGATTAAAGAAAATGATGTGTTCCAGAAGATTCCCGGGAAAGCTGGTTAACGAGAAGGGTCTGTAGTTGATAGCGCATGAAGGGTTACCTTGTTTTGGATTAGGCACCACTTTCCCCGCCTTCCAGTCGTTTGGCAGCACACCACATTCTAAAGACTGCTTCAAAAGTTTAGATAAAATAATAGGTAAGTGGGCTACACTGCATTTTAAAAACTGAGCAGTGATTTCGTCAGGGCCGGGTGCAGATACCTTTAGATTCTCTATGAGTTTTGTTATTCCAACCCAGTCAATGATTATGGAATCCATCTTGGGAAACAAGGGGCTGTTAAATACGGGTGATGAAAAAGACTAATCATCAGAAAACGAACATTTAAATACGTTATGCAGAGCAACACAGCACATATCACATGGTATGACGTTCCCCGTTTCAACAGATAGTTGGATATCTTGTTTCGGTTTACCGCTAACCGCTTCCCAAAATTTACGCGGTTTATTTCGAAGCAGCAAATGAAGAGTGCTCGAAAAGAAATTGCGCTTGGCCGCTTCAAGTTCACGCTTGTAATCAGAGACGCAATTTTGATAAGCCGCCCAGCGCTCAGCATTATCACTTGATACTGCTTTTCTGTAAATTCTTTTTTTTCTTGTTTTATAGACGGCTGAGCAGTGGAGTGAACCAAGGGGAGCGAAATTTGGAATGAATTTTACGCAGAGGCACATATTTCTCGATAAGGGAAAGCATTTTTGTTTTATATATTGCCCAGTTCTCTTCTGCGCTATTATACGTGTAGAATCGCAGGAACGATTTACAAAAAGATTGCATTTCGACGTCAATAGCGGCGCTATTTGCTCTAGCATAATCTCTTCTGATTTTGCTGTGCTGTGGCGCTCGCTCGAAAGGAAAGTTGCAAAGAAAGTGAAGGATGCAATGGTCGTTTAGCCCAGGCAAATATGTAAATGCTGAAAACACATCTGGGATTGAAGTAAGGACTAAATCTAGCACGTTTGATGAGGTAGTAGTAACACGCGTAGGTTTTTTTTTTCCTAATTGGGCTAAATTGAAATAATCAGAGACATTAACAAAGTCACAGCTTTCCTTAGTATGTGTACAAATAAAGCCACGGCTGCTATCCCACAAAATATCTGGGAAATTAAAATCACCTAAAACTAGAAGGGGAGAATTCGGGTATCGTACAAGAATGTTATTCAAAGCGTCATATAAAGAATTACAGAACGTCGAACAAGATTGAGGCGCACGGTAACATTGCATGACAAGAACTTTATTTGAGTCCTGAGGGACTGAGACCTCGGGGAGCCAAAACCGGAGGCTCCCGAAGATAAAGTCGGTGGCTCCGCCCACGATGGAACCGGGAGATCAAGTCCCGCGGCAATGTCGTGGGCCCTCTGGACAGCCTGGAGTTGAATGTGGAGATTGCTGCTCTTGAGAGATTCCTGCCATTGTTCTTTCGTGATGGATGGAGAGGCGTTAAGGGCTGGGCACAGCCAGAGCATGTGGTCAAAGGAGCGTGAGTCATGACCACATTTGGGGCACGACTGTGAGTGTTCAGGATCTATCTTGTTAAGGGACCGAGGAGTAGGATACGAACGGGATTGCAGGAGTCTTAGTGTGGTAGCCTGAGGTTTGTTCAATTTGGGATGAGGGGGTGGAAACGTCCTCCTGCCTAGTCGATAATGGGAAACAATTTCGTGGAATGTACATAATGGATCTTTGTGGATGTTGACCTCGTTCCAAGCCTGGCTACCCGCGACAGCGCGGTGCGTGAAATCGCGCGCTCTCCGGTGGGCCTGCTCGTTAGGATTACATCCAAGCGGGTTAATTGAGCTATATAGATGGGCTGGGAACCAAGAGATTTGGTATCCTCCTTCGGTACTCTCCCTAGTCCTTTGAAGTGCTTTAATCACAATACTGTACGCCTGTTCGGATATGAGGGCGAACGAGAAGAATCTAACCGCTGTGCGTGAGTCCGAGAAGACGATAGCGGGAACTTTTGAGCCGTGAAAAGCCAGAGCGATCGCCGCTTCCTCCGCCACATGGGCAAACTTAGTATAAACAGAGGCTGCATTGACCAGGTTGCCCCCCGCGTCTACCACCGAGACAGCGAACTTATCCCCACTGTCATATCTGGCAGCATCGACAAAAAGGGCATCTAGTTTCTGCTGATTGATCTTTTAAAAGATGCACTTAGCTCTCGCGAATCTTCTACCCTGATTATGCACTGGGTGGATGTTTCGCGGGACGGGGTCAACCATGATGCGAGCTCTGGTTTCCCGGGTCAAGCTAACTTTGGTCGCCGGTTCATGTCTGGGTTGGATTCCTGCTTCTTCTAGAATCTTAATCCCTGGCTTAGTGGATGAAAGTCTCATTATCTGAGCAGCTGTGTGAGCTTCTATTAGCTCATCGATGGTGTTATGGAGTCCTAGCTCCAGCAGCTTCTCAGTGCTTGTGGACTGCGGAAGGCCGAGCACGCGCTTGAGGCCGGTTCTGATTAGGGAGTCGAGCTTGGCCATTTCCGCTTTACCCCAATTAAGGTACGGCGCGATGTAGATGACATGACTCAGGAAGAATGCCTGATAAGCTCTGAGCAAATTATCCTCTTTAAGATCGCCTCTTCGATTTGAGACGCGGGATACAAGTCTTAGGACATTACTAGCCTGTCCAGTGAGCCTGTTGAGGGCCGTCGAGTTGCAGCCCTTGGCATCAATGAGGAGACCTACTATCTTGACCGAGTCCTTCCTTGGTATGGGATGCCCATTTTGAGCTCGAATTTCTATCGGCAGAGTTTCCAGAGGCGCAAGATTTCTGACCCCCTGTCTGGACTGGCGGTATAACAGTAGCTCTGATTTAGCGGGGGAGAGTTCAAGGCCCCTGTTTGAAAGAAAATCTTCGGTAGCCTCCAACGCGCTTTGTAACGAGTGTTTGAGCATGGCTAGTGATCCGCCGGGCGCCCAGATCGTAATATCGTCCGCATAAATGGCGTGACCCACGTTCGTGATTGCAGCGAGGCGAGTGGAGAGTTTGTGCATGGCTATATTAAATAAGAGTGGGGAGAGGACCGAGCCCTGCGGGGTGCCGCAGGTACCTAGTTCGTAGGGTCCTCCCGTGACCATGCCTAGTCGGAGGTGTGCGTTGCGATCCGCGAGGAAAGATCTGGTGTAATCATGAAACCGCTGGCCCAGGTTAAGAGACGAAATGTCTCTCAGGATGTGTTTATGCGCGACCCTGTCGAAGGCCTTGGAGAGGTCCAGTGCGAGAATACCTCTCATGTCGCGAGTAGGGTTACCAAAGATTGCTTTCTTAAGCAAAAGCATAGCGTCCTGTGTGGACAACGCCTGTCTAAAGCCGATTAGGTTGTGTCTAAAGAGCTCCTTGTTTTCAATATGTTCAGTGATCTTGTTATGTATCGCGTGCTCTGCAACCTTGGCGATGCATGATGTAAGGGAAATAGGCCGCAGATTATTTATATGTGGAGGTTTTCCTGGTTTGGGTATGAGTACCACTTTTGCGGTACGCCAGTCTATCGGGACCTGTCCACTTTTCCATACCTCATTTATTTTGGCCGTGATTATCTCGATTGCCATATCGTCTAGGTTCCTGAGGAGTTTGTTCGTGATTCCATCAGGTCCCGAGGCTGATCTGCCATTTAGATTGAAGAGAACGTGTCTGATCTCTGACAAGGTGAAAGGTTCGTCTAGATCATGTGCCGAGAATCCCATGTAGTTCACACGCTCTACCGGGCGATCCGCGTCTTTGGCGAGTGGGAGATAAGTACGTGCTAAGTTGTTGGCCAATTCCCTGTCGGTGAGACCGATTGCGGTTTGCTTCTTAATGAGCCTATCCGCAAGGCTAAGGGTGTACTTAGACTGTCTATCGTTGAGGAGACTTTTCAGTAAGCTCCATTTGCTACCTCTTCGCATACGCCCGTCCGTTTCGGTACACGTCTCATCCCATTGCTGCCGGGTGAGCTGGGCCGAATAGGTTTCAATCTCCTTGTTAAGAAGCGCGATTTTCGATCTGAGTCTACGATTAAGCATTTGTGTCTTCCACCTGGCTGAGAGGGCGTGTTTGGCTTCCAGAAGGTGAGCAAGTCTCGAGTCCATTTTAGGAACTTCAACATCCGTAATTATTTCTTTGGTTGCTCCTTTAACCGCCATGTTCAGATTATCTAGCAGATCTGCATACGTTTCGTCTGGCGGGACTGTTTCATTTCTGATTTTTCGAAAAAGGTCCCAGTCCACGTACTCATATCTCGCGGGTGGTCTGGGTTTGACACGCAACAGAATTTCAAGTATGTAATCGTTACTGCCTAGCCCCTCCTGGAGGTTGTCCCACGTGCCCTCGATACCTCGGAGGAAGGTAAGATCGGGAGTCGTATCTCGACTGACCGAATTACCAGATCTGGTGGGGAGCCTTGGGTCTGTGACGAGTATTAAGCCGAGCTCTGCAGCGTTGAAGGCCAAGTTCGTCCCTTTTGCACTTTTGTAACTGTACTCGCATTCCGTATTGGGTGCGTTAAAGTCACCTGCAACAACGAGAGGCGCGCTTCTCGCCGCCCTAGACGTGGTGCCTAGTAATATTTTAAAGTCTCTTTTCCTGTCCGATGGTGCGCTGTACACGTTGAGAATGAAAATTTTAGAATTGATTGTTCTGTTGGGTACGATCTCTATTAACTGGGCCTCGAGGCCCGCTTCGTACGTGCGGACCTCGTGCTCAACGAACGAGATGTTCTTTCTGATTAGGGTAGCGATACCTCTGCCCTTTTCTCTCCTGTATGCTACCGTGCGGTACCCCGAGAGGGAAATTTCAGCTGTACATAGCGTTTCCTGTAACAATATAACTTGCGGCTTGTCCGCAATAGACCTGATAAGCTGTCCCAATGGGGCCTTGCGCCTCTGGAAACTTGCGCAGTTCCACTGCCAGATTTTCAGATTGTTGCTGTTTGCGTTCGCCATTTTGCCTACTGAGTAGGATGAATTAGCCCTTTAGCCCCACTTTTGGGATTCAGGTTTGCCTGATTCTGCACTGTCGACACCGTAAGCCTGCCTTTGGCTTGGACCTTGTGTCTCTCTAGTTGAGTTAATCTCGTCTCCATCCCGGAGAGCATTTACATCATGCGTCCTAGGGTCTTTTCTATGGCAGCTAGCTTGCCTCTGCTGTTTATTTTGGCAGGAGGATCGGCGGCGGTAGCTATGGCTTTGCTCGGCTCAGCCATCTCATCCTCCTCTTCTGTTTCGCCCACCGGTTCTGGGTTGGGAACTTTACGCTTGGATTTGCCAGCAAGTGGGCCTAGATCTTTAATTTTATCCTCATCGCGATTCGAGATTTGCCCTCTAATGCTATTTAAGGCTTCTTTAAGCTCTGCAAGTTCGCGCCTGAGCTGTTGATTTTCCGCCTCAAGTGATTGGATTCAGGGATCATTCACTTGCTCTGACTGTGCCTCACCACTTGCTCTTTTGGCCGTCGTAGTCTTCTCTCCCATCGACGGTGCTGTGCCGGAGCCCTTGACTCTGTCGGCCCACGTGGTCCGTTTCGCGGGCTGGGAGCGAGACCGGGACCGGTATCTCTATCTGGATGCGCTGGATTTCCAGCCTTTCCCTGAGCCGGTTCGCCTCCTAGAGCGAGAGCGCCCCCTCGATTGTGATCGGGCTTGCAGGGTGGAGCCACCATATGCTGCCGCAGGTATCACCGAGCTCTGTGCGTAGGAGATACTGATGTCATCGCCGCTCGCCATCTGTGCTTTTCGCAACATTTGTCGTCGCCTTCGACGCCGACGCCTAACGATATATGGGATCTGGTAGCGTTGTTTGCATGTCCTATCCCCGGTGATATGGGGGCCGCCGCATGCTTCACATTTGGGTGTGCATTGGTGTTGCTCCTCTTGTGACTCTGATGACTTCATTTTCCCACAGCCGTGGCACTTCTTCTTTTCCTCTTCGCTGCTGGGGCACACGTCGGCTCGGTGACCCACGTGGCCACACGCGTAGCATACATCCATCTGCCGTTTGTACAGAAAGCATGGAACGAGTTCGGCTCCACACATGACCGTGTTGGGCACTCGTATGCCGTCGAACAGTATAACAACTACTTGCGTGTTCTTAATTCTTCTGACTTCCAATGCCGTAGAAGGGCTCCTTCGTCAAATGAAGGGTCGATGTTTCTTATTACACCTTTGCACATGTCATCAGGGGCAGAAATGTAGGCTGACACCTCAAAGGCGCCGAGCTTAGTATGTATCTTGATGGTTCTAGCATACGCCCTCGCGTTTTGATCGTGAGGGGTAGAGGTAACCAAAATGTTCTGCATCTTGTTTGGGCACACGGTGTTCTCGGCAGTCTGCTGCTCCGTCAAGGCCGCCGCCATGGCCAGGGCTTGGGCGAGGAGTATGATATCCTTTTTGGAAACGTCGAGGCCTTCTTTGGGGCGCACGATGATCTTGATTTGGTCCTTGGGTAATTTCGGTAGCCTCGAGGCTGCCGTTACCTGCTTCATGAACCTTTTGGCCGGCAAGTTGGCCGTGCGGCTGCCAGCCGGCATATTCTTGGCGTCACGTTGCCCGCCATATGACAGCGTACTCGTTGGTTGTTTTCGTTTGCTGCCGAGGGCGGTCGTCCATCCCGCTTCATCGAGCTCCTCCGGGGCGATTTCCATCCCCTCGACGACTATGATCCTGGGCATGGTTTCTGTTGGTCAGTAGTTCGCTTGGAACGCCGGTCATCCGCGCCGGCGGGGCGGTTAGGCCTACGCCTTCTCGCGCTGCCGCGCCGTAAGTAGGCGTAGCCCATTAGGCTTCGCGCTCTCGCGGCGTGGGCGGAGAGTCGAGGTGTCACAAAATGGTGAAAAGTCCACCCACCGATAAGAGTCCACTATCTGCGCAATCCTCGGAACTTGCCGCTTCATAAAAGGTATAGTTTCCATGGGTCGCCTTCGCAAAACAGCCGAAAACCTTGGAAAATGGGAGCCGATGTGGGCACGTCCGCACTACTCTGCGACTTCTTCTACGGTAACAGGCACAAATAATTACTTCGTGACGTCCGAAACGAACGCATGTGCACATAATTTCTAATGGAGATATGACTGGAATATCTTGACAAAAATGACGCGTTGATACTGCAATAAGCACACCACCGCCTTTTCTTCCGCTTCTATCAGATCTAAAGAATTTATAATTATTGTGACAGTGTAAAATTTCATTGTCAGTGATTTTACTTGAAAGACAAGTTTCTGTCAGTACAACCACATCTGCAGCACAATCATAAATGATAGAAGACAAATCATCTCGTTTGTGAATGACACTTCCAATGTTTGTAAAGACAAAAGATATGTTGCCCCATGGTAGGCACGCCCCTCTCAGAAGACCTGTGCTATCTCTTTCGCGGGCTATCCAGCCGTGACGTAGAAGTGATTGATGAAAGCGGAGAACGATCTGCAATCTGGGGAATTTCGTACACAGTATTGGTTTGCGAGGAGTACATGAAGCATTTTTTGTTGTTGAATAACCTATTGTGTCGCAAGGAAAAGGGCTGTCCGCTTGCCTTGCCATACTCGGTAAGTTTCTTTCGGCAATTACGGGTTGCCTTGCAAAAGTCTGCAGAAATGCTTAAACCTGATCCTTTAAGTTTGCCCTTATTAGAAAATATATAATCTTTTGCTTTAAAGCTTGTACATTTTACAATTATTGGTCGACATTTAGCAGCTACGTATGTTCCTAATCTATGGGCTCGAGATATACTGTCAGATGATATCTGCATACCTAAGCTACTGCATACAAGAGCTTTAACTTTTTCTTCAGATTGAGCCCAGTATTCACTTGACGAGTCAGCTAGACCGTAAAAAATTAGGTTCCCCCTACATGCGCGGTCTTCAAAATCGTCTAGCCTGCTCCGAAGTTCAGCACCTTCTTCGCGAACTGTGTCCGCAATTACTTTTTCCAGGCCATTAGTTTGGCACTTACCTAAATTGTTTACGCGGTCCTCTACGATGGCAAGTCTAGCGTTAATGTCACAGTTTGTTCTAGGGCAATTTTACTTTTTTTGACGTCGTCAAGCATTATCCTTAGTTCATCATGACGCGAGTCAACATGTGCAACAATAGTTTTAACAACTGCTAACTCCGGTGGTAAATTCAGGTCATCAGGTCCAGGGTTGTCTTCTATGTCCCCACACAACATTAGCAGTTTGATAACATTGAAACAATAAGAAGTAATGGTATACAAAATACTGAGGCATGGTAGGAGCAACAGAAACACATTGTTCGATTTTTTACAATAGCAAGAAGGAGGTTCACCAACCTGCACCAAGAAAAGGAACGGGTATATGGCCGGCTGCATCCGTGCTGCTACAACATGCCCACTCACGGTTAAGGGTACAAATAGGTGAACCTATATTTCATATTAGAACGCGCTGCTTATGTTTAACGTAGTGCCGTGCTTAAACCAAAGCGTGAAGAAAAGAGAAAATAAAAATACGATCGGCTCATTTTGTAAGTACCAACTGTTATTACCACTAAAACGAATACGAGCCACATTACGCCTCATCACGGCTGCGATCAAACGCGATAGTGAACGCGAGAAGCCAGGTTTGAAAGTGGCTTTGTTCTCGAGAAAGCATTTCTGAGAGCAAGATAGAGAGAGAGAAAAAAAAGAGAGAAAAACAGGAAGGTTAACCAGGTTGCATCTGATATGCTAGCCTACGCTGGGGGAGAGAGAATTAAGCGAGAAGAAAAAGAAATACATTTCACTGGCGTACAAGTCTCAAAGCACGGCTGTATAGGCTATCGGAGCTTTACAATAGGCAGTTTTAGTTGGGCGTCCGCAGAAAATACTTGGAGGCGGCAGTGCGCATGCGCTGTGCGCAGGAGCAGGGTCGGCGTTTTGCGCGCGCCCGCAATTTTCCAGGCGCTGCGGGCTCTGCGTGACGTTCCTCCGTGCCCACAAGAGCCCATTTTTAATGATTCCTCTGAACGAAGGAAGACGCGTAAGTTGGCTGCAGTGATTTCTGAAGCTCGCTTATGGCGGCGTTGACCTGCACGCGATGTTTTATTATTATTAGCAGCACATCATGCTTCATTAGAATGAGAAGACATCTACCCAGCTGTCGGGTTAGGCTCCGCTGGCCTGCTTGAAGCCCTTGGGTTCAGGGATAGCAGGGGGAAAAGTAAACATGTCCGCAGTAGAGATTAGTAAAAAAGTGGCTGAAGGTTTGGTGGCAGAAAGATAGGGAGACGCCAAACGATGGAGGCACACAAAACAGTTTCCAATAAGGGTCAGAAAGTTTTATGCTGGGAATTCTATTCCCAGCATTCTGTCATTCTATTCCCAGAATTTTATTCTGTTAAAGAAAAGAAAGAAAGGGGAACGTAATACATTTGGCTAATTAAGAAAAATAGCTTGGTTGCGCAACCCACCGCCCCATTTTAAGGAGGATAGCATCCATTCATGCGGCACCCACGCGTGCCAGTGAGCGATCTACCTTACAACTTTCGCGTCCGCTTCTATACAGACACTATAGCTCTCTTACACTAAACAACTAAAGCTCTCTTATAACTAACTGCGCACATTATTGACTGATATAACTGCGTAGTCGCGAACACCAAATCACTCTTGAGCGAGCAGGGTCCGCATTTTCTCACGACCACATTTCATTTTTTATGTTTCTACAGCGGAGCTGTTAGAAACTGGGTTCTGGCGGTTTGTGTGCGTAGGCAAAACAGATGGCGGCCACCCCAGAGCTAAAAGAGCTGAAGCATAAAGCAAAAGCGTATCGCCGGTTATGCCCGAGCTGCGTTTAATCGCGAGAAGTGTCAAAACGTACTGCGATTTAAAAAAAAAAATGTCGTAGTAAAAACAGTAAAACCGCAATAGACACTGTGTAGTATGGATTGCGGTTTGACGCCACGGGCTCTAGGCCAACCACGTAAACTCATCTCAGTTCCCTTCCACCCGTACAATGGGCAGGCCGCGTGCGGTGAGGACCGCGGAACAGCGCGCTTACGAAGAACAGGGAATGTGCCCGGCGATGGCCGGCGGCACGTAATACGGACGAAGATCGTGGCGCAAACGCCAAGCGTATGCAGCTTTTGCTGGATTCCCCCTACCGACTCCACTGCCATCGTAATTGCGGGTGATTTCATCATAGACGGTGTCTCGGCCAGACGGAAAGTTGTTCGTGGCGTTTCTCTTGGAAAGGTTCGACGTTCAATGTTACACACACATCAGTGTGCCCACGACGCGTCATCGTTCGTGCATGGAGCTCACATTGGTCAAGAACCTTTCCAGTGTCGCCACGGACTCACTGGTCGTACATCATAGCGATCATAAAGCGATAGTCACCTTGCTGGCCAAATAATACATAAAAAAAGCAAACAAAAAAAAAAGGTTGAAAGTCAAAAAGCACTGAGTATGCAACTTAATAAAACAACAATAAATCGTGAAAAACCGGAACTCATTGTGGTATGTGTCTTTTATTTTGAATCAAGACACTTGTTATCAACATATTTATCACCATATGTACAGCTCCGCTGGTAATCCGTCTTCACAGAGTGAAATGGCTCAATTTTTTTTCTTTATTTTGAATCATTTATGCCTTCGAGTTGCCGATCCAACACCCGCCCGATGATAGCGGCTTCTCGGCTCTGTGCGAACCAATGTTGTAAATACAAAATAATGCAGCATGAATAAATTATAATTTCAGAGTAGAGCTTCAGTTCAACGCTGCTCTCCCTTGTCAGAAATGTGGTGAGTTTATCCTACTCGATAGAGAGGCGTGGTCATGAACGCGCACTATATATGTACCACCGTTATCTAGTATACAAGCCTCCCTCCGCTTCGGTGCAACGAACTCTAGTTTATATAGCAGTGCTTGGATTTTGTGAGACTGCGGCGGCAAAGTTGAACAGCACGCGGAGCAAACGAAGGTGTGACGCAACGCGTCCTCAGAAAGAAAGGAAGAAAGAAAGAAAGAAAGAAAGAAAGAAAGAAAGAAAGAAAGAAAGAAAGAAAGAAAGAAAGAAAGAAAGAAAGAAGAATGCAGAACAGTTATGAGACACTTCGTCGACCATCGCTTTCCCCAGCGCTTCTTCCCAATTTTCAGCGTACTATAATGAACGAAAACAGAAGCATATTTCTCAGCTAAGCTTTTTGCTCTTTGTAACTTCGCTGACAAAGACACTTTTTTCTCTCTCTCTAAATTCTTAAGGAATGAGATTACCGAAGCGATGTCGCTTTAGGTGCAAGGCATCTTGCAAATTCGTTTGAGAGCATTAGACCTCCTTAACTCGGTATGTATGCTATACTTATACCGCTCGCATAACACGATGACAGGAGTAGCTGCTGTGCAAGAATTGGGAGAGAGCTTCTGGAATGAAAAAATAGAAACTAACCGGGTAGCCTACAGAAATATTGCGACAAAATGGCGCCCAAAAGTTAAGCACATTCTTCCACGTAGAGTACCGTTTTTGAGCACGCGTGAAAGTAAAAAAGAGTCTCCTGAGGTGGAGTCTCCCAGGCTGCCACTCTGCATGGAGGGGAGTGAAAAAAAAAATATATATTAAAAGGGGCACTGGTGTGCGCACTTAACCTGACACACAGCCTCTGAAAAACTTGTCATTTGGGCAAGGTGTCGGGGCACGTTTGAATTAAATGGAATTCCGGAGTTTTACGTGCCAAAACTATGACACGAATTATGAGGCACGCCGTAGTGGGAGAGTGAGTGAGGGAGAAAACTTCATTTCGAATTAGAACGATTCGCGTCCGGCGAGTTAGTGGGATGGGGCACCCGCCGAGGTTACGGCCTAGAGTTCTTGCCTCTCGGCGGCTTCCTTGGCCCCCTGGATTGCCCAGAGTTGGTCTTCCAGATTCGAGCTGAGCAGCGCGGCGTGCCATCGCACGTGGAGGCTGTCGATGGAGGCTTCGCTCGCATTGTCCTGTATTAGGTAAAACAATGATGCCCTATGTCCCCATTACTATTCGCCCTTTATTTGGAACCGCTATGCTTAAGCGTAATTCAGTCGAGTTACATCCATGGCTTCAATATACTGGGTAATGAAGTAAATGTCTTAGCTTATGCAGATGATTTAGCGTTCTTCTGCATGGATAAGTCCAGTGTTGCAAAGGTAGTATCAACAATAGAGGAATTTGGCAGCGTATCAGGAGCACGAATGAACTCCGCAAAAAGCTTAGGCTTATGGTTTGGCTTATGGTGCTATACACCAGAACAGTTTGCAGGCGTTAATTGGACCGATGTCCCGCCAAAGTATCTCGGCGTGCCGCTAGACGCATATAAATTAAGCGCACACTATTGGAAAGAACAAGTTTCGGCCCTGCAAAGTTACGCCCAGACATTCGTTCCACACCGACTTTCTATTTTTGGGAAAGCCGAGGCCTGCAATAAGTCCTTGGCAACAAAAATTTACTATGTAGTGCAAGTTATACATTGTGCCAGGCTCTACATCCAACGCTTTCACCGAATCTTTGCAACCTTCGTATGGTCTTCAACTTTTGAGCCCATGAGGCGAGACAATATTTTCAGGCCCGTGAGTGAAGGTGGGCTGGGTTTAGTACATCTTTATGTGCGGCAAATAGTGTCTCGTTTCTTCTTTTTTCGCGATACATCGCATCCTGTACTTCGGTACGTCATTCATGCAAGTCACACTTGTTAATGCGTTACCCGACTTAATCGCTTCTTCGAATTTTTCTTCGCGTTTATGCTTGTGGGGGTTCATGCAAGAAGTTTACTTGGCGATTCGTTTCCTGACAGTTCGGTTTTCCACTGAATACTTGTACTCTGTGTCGCGTAAAACGGTATACAACGATCTACTGTACATCATTTTTCCGCCTCCATTTTACCGATCACTATACATTCAATGGCCAGGTCACGATGTTCTAAAGCGAGTTCGTAAAATGTATATATTCCCTTGCTGCAAAACATTCTTTTATAAGCTTCATAGTGAAACCATACCGGTTAAAACATGGCTACAGAAAAAGGGTATCTTTGTCTCTTCTGTTAACTGTCGCCTTTGTGACGTACCAGAGACGATTGAACATTGTTTTATTAGCTGCACCGACGCCATACTATTTTGGGATGTCCTCCAACTGACTTTAAAAAAAGACTTTGACATCAACGCTCATACTGTGCGATACCTGCTGCCGACCGCTGATAATAGTGCACCTTTCGATATGTTTTTTCTCATCGGAATGCACAGTTTGTGGAAAACGCGAATGATGGACGGAAACGCCGAAACGGTTGTACCTACAAGGGTGAATTTCATCCAAATGACCCTACACCTAAAGCAGGTTTATGATGGACTTGATACCCAGCCGGACTGGTACCCCATTTTGGTAAGGTGCCTATCCTTACCACCCTTCTAAAGTGAAACCACATTTCTACCCACAGTATGAACGATGCCTTTTCTCTGAGTGACTGTTATTGTGCTTTCCATTCTCTGACTATGCACAACTGGTGAATATCGTGTTGTTGCTACTGTAATAAATACCACGAAAGAAAGAAAAAAAAAGTCCAGTATTAGTTCCTGGCATTCCCATAGCATGTGTTGTAGCGTGGCTCTGGTGCCACACACTTTGCATCTATCTGTTGTGTATATGTCTGGAAAAATAGCGTGCATTAGTATCGGGCTCTTGTATGATTTGGTTTGTAGTTGCCGCCACTGGACTCCTTGCGATCTAGTGAGTTGTGGATGGGGTGGTGGATAATTGCATCTTTGCGTCGTGTAATGGTTGGTGATGTCGTTGAACCTGGTCATTCTGTCTTCCCATTCCCATACTTCGGAGGGCTCTGTCGAGGGTCTACGTTCACCGCAGCTCGGAAAGTCAGTCCTCGAGCAACGTTGTGTGCCGCCGCGTTAGGGTTGTCCTCTCCCGTTGAGTCGGTGGTGTGGGCTGATATCCATAAGATTTGGACGCATCTGTCTTCCCTTGTTGGTTTGCCTTTTCTGAGTGTGTTCAGCGCCTCAGCTGAGGTCCGGCCGTTCGCGAAGTTGCGCACTGCCGTCTGGGAATCGCTGATTATATAGTATGCGTTGGTTTGTGCTATGGCTAACGCTATAGCCGCTTCCTCCGGGAGACTCCGGATTAATTTTCACCACCCGGGGATCTTTAACGTGCCCCCAATGCACGGTACACGAGAGTTCTTGCATTGCGCCCCCATCGAAATGCGGCCACCGCGGCCGGGATTCGATCCCGCACCCTCGGGCTTAGTAGCGCGTAGTCAAAGTCACTACGCCACCACGGCGAGTGTCGGGGCAGATTGACAGCTCTGTGAGAAGTGTACGTTATAAGTTCTAATACCTAACGCGACGTTCTCATGTGGGAACGCTGGTAGGTGGCTTCTACTGTATTTGGCACGCGGAGGAATTGAAAGCGGAAAGACATAAATAAAGAAAAAGATGTCATACTGTAGAAATACAAATTGAACGAAGTGAAAATGAAGCTTGTTGTTCAGTTTAGAAGCTTAGTGAGCTGTTGAAGGCATACGCGGGTAGGCGTCGTTTTAAGCCGCCGCACGGAACTGTAGTGACAGTGCTTTTGAAGTGCTGCTCTTTGTCTGATTTCAGACCACATCGTGATGGTGCTTAATCTGGTGGCCTTTGTAACGAAAGGAGGGCATACACGAGCGTAAATTGCCCCCGACAGCTAAGGAAAAGGATGCCGTTGGCATTCTTAATTATTCCATTTAAACCCATTGTGCAAAATAATAATAAAGAAAGAAAAGAAAAACTTAACGATGATGCTTTTTCAGGAATTGGATTGTAAAACTTTATTTTTCCAACAGATGTAGGGAAGGCTTTAAGCCTTCCCGCCTAGACGACGGCCAGGAGTCCTTGGACCCTAGCGGCGGTTTCGGCCAGTCGGACGGTCTTCAGTTGAATCTCCGGATCGGAGCTGAGTTATAAGGTCTCCCATTGTTCTAAAGACTTTAGTCTTCCCTCAGAGGGAGCCTGTGGGCATTCCCACAGAATGTGATTAAGATTAGCCCTGGCTTTACATAGCTTACACTGGCTGGAGTACTGACCCGGGTAGTAGAGGCTGCACGACACCGCGCTTGGAAACGAGTTGGTTTGCAGGCGACGCCAAGTGGAGGCCTGACTCTTGTTTAAGGATATATCAGCCGGAGCATATTTAACCCGCCCTAGTCTGTAGTGTTGTGTGATCTCTCTGTAACACACTAAGCGGTCCCGCCCCATGAAGCCTTCGGCTAGCCCACCAGCTCGGAATGTAAGTCCTCGAGCTAATTCGTGGGCCGCCTCGTTCCCAGCGAGGGAGGCGTGCGCAGGTGCCCAGATTATTTCAATTTTCCTGCTATCTCTGCAGGTCTGCAGGATTCTGTTTGCCTCGGGAGAAATTCTGCCTCTGGCAAAGTTCATCGCCGCAACCTTAGAGTCGCTGACTATAATTTTGGCTGAAGTACTTGCAATTGCAAGTGCTATGGCAGATTCTTCTCCAATCTGAGAGCAATCCGTTGGAACTGTGTCACTGGCTATCAATCTAGTTTCAGCGCTCGCTACAGCTAGGGCCATGCGGCCGTTGCCATAGTCTGCAGCATCAACGTAGAGCACGTCCTTCGAGTTTTTGAAACGCTTCTCAAAAGCCTCGGCCCGTTTCTCTCTGCGTTCCTTGTGATGGATTGGGTGCGTGTTTTGAGGTAGTGGTGGGATTATTAGTCGGTTCCGCACGCTTCGCGGCATGTCGACTTTGATGCCTTCCTGCCCCTCATAGTTTATGCCTAGCCTAGCTAGGATTTTCCTGCCCGTAGGGCTTCCCGCAAGTCGTTCATACTGCGAGATCCTCACTGCTTCAATAATCTCCTCAAGAGTGTTGTGGAGCCCTAGAGCTAAACGCTTTTCATTTGCAGTGCGGATGGGAAGCCCCAGCGCCTGTTTTATACTTATACGTATGATGCCCTCAATCTTCTTCTCGAATGACCTAAAACTGAGGAAGGGAGCAACATAAGCTATTCTACCTATAGCAAAGGCCTGGACTAGCCTAACTAGATTCGCTTCTCTCATCCCGGACCGCCTGTTGGCAATCCTGCGGATCAGCCTCATGGTTTGCAGTGCGCAGCCGTCTAGTTTCCTTATTGTTTCGCCATTAAAGCTGTTGGCCTGAATCAAAAGTCCAAGAACTCTGATTTTGTCCACTTTTGGAATGGGGATCCCCCCAGCTGTGACGGAAATTTGCGGTTCCTCCTTACTGGCCCTGCCTTCCCGCTGGTATAGCAGTAGTTCCGATTTTTGCGGTGAACATTTAAGTCCTCTAGATCCGACGTAACCTTCAACTGCCTGGATAGCCCTTTGGAGGGTCTCCTCTATTTGGGCATCGCTGCCCCTAGCTATCCACAACGTGCTGTCATCAGCGTATATGCTGTGGTTTAGTCCTTCAATAGCCTCCAGTCTTTCAGGGTGTTTGGTCATGGCCACATTGAAAAGAAAGGGCGAGAGCACAGAGCCCTGTGGGGTCCCTTTGCTGCCTAATTTAATGTCATCCGACTGGCATTCTCCAACCTGGATTTTTGCTGCTCGGTCTGACAAGAAGTCCCTAATGTAATTGTAGGTTCGTTCGCCTACTCACAAGTCCTGAAGGTTCTCAAGAATGGCTTTATGTGTGACGTTATCAAAGGCCTTCGCTAGGTCAAGCCCTAGGATTGCCTTTGCGTCTCCCGTTTCTGCATCGATGATTTGGTGTTTTAGTTGCAGCATCACGTCCTGGGTGGAGAGCCTGGGCCTAAACCCCACCATCGATTGCGGATAGAGGTCATTATCCTCCATGTAGTTATTGAGCCACGTTTGAATAACGTGCTCCAAAAGCTTGCCTGCACAAGAGGTTAGAGAGATAGGTCTTAAGTTCTCTATCTGGAGTTTCTTGCCTGGTTTTGGGATCATCACCACCTTAGCGGTTTTCCACTGATTTGGTAGTTTACCCTCTTCCCAGCACTTCTGCATAAAGTTAGTTAATGCAGTCATAGAGTTATCGTCTAGATTGCGAAGCATTTTATTGCTGACGCCATCCGGGCCTGAAGCTGATTTGGTTTTGAGCTTGGCAATCTCCGCCCGGACCTCCGCCTCGCTGATGGGTTCGTCTAGGCTGGAGTTGCCTACGCCTTCATAGTTAGGTAGGGGTTCCTTGCTAGTGTCCCCTATGTATCTCTCCTGTATGTCCTTCATTAGATCTACCTCCGTACCTTCGTACAAGTGAAGAATTTTTTGAAGGTTCTGTCGCTGCGCTGTTTTGCAGCCCTGTGGATCCAGCAGGTAGCGGAGTAGATTCTATGTCCTAGCTAGGCCTATATTTCCGTCCATCCTATCGCAGGTGGACTCCCAGTTCTGCCTGGTTAGTTTGAGCGCGTAATCTTCTATACTTGTATTGAGCCTAGCTATCCGTATCCTGAGATTGCGGTTCCACCTTTGCCTCCTGAGCCGTTTTTCCATGCTGAGCTTAGCTTCCCACATATGGAGGAGGTGGCTGTCCGCTATCTCCAGTGCAGAGTCCTCCGTTATCTCCTTGGTTGCGTTCTTAACGTCCTGGCCCAGTTTCTTAGCCCATTCATCAATATCCTTTATCTCACTCACTGCAGGCTCGCTTCTTATTTCAAGAAGAAAAACTTCGCGATGATGCTTTTTCAAGAAATATCTGACACAAATAATTTATGCTTACTGCTTTTATTGTAACGGCGAAAAATGGTTTATAGGGGTGTGCGAATATTCGAAATATTGAATACGCATCAAATAGTCTTTTCTATTGGACTCGTATTTGATTTGAGAATTCATTATTCCAAGTTGTGAAATATTGTGAGTGGGCACGGGAGAGCAGCTACCATGCGGTCGCTGCTAAGCTCTCCTTTCTGCTTTCTTGTGCAGATTGCTGTTTTCGGCTCATCGTTGTCACCGTCTAGCACGTGTGCTACGTCCACATCTCTATCGAATTTCCTGCTGGATCCACCGCCACAAGCAGCTGACAACAGCCTTGATTATCTGAGCATGGAAAACATCATCTTCCGCCGGTATCAAGTGGGACACGGACACTGCCGCCAGCGGCAGCACTGCAGCGCTCAGATTTAAGCAACTGGCATCAGCAAGGCGCTTCCAGTGGGCACGGGAGAGCAGCTACCATGCGGTCGCTGCTAAGCTCTCCTTTCTGCTTTCTTGTGCAGATTGCTGTTTTCGGCTCATCGTTGTCACCGTCTAGCACGTGTGCTACGTCCACATCTCTATCGAATTTCCTGCTGGATCCACCGCCACAAGCAGCTGACAACAGCCTTGATTATCTGAGCATGGAAAACATCATCTTCACGCCGGTATCAAGTGGGACACGGACACTGCCGCCAGCGGCAGCACTGCAGCGCTCAGATTTAAGCAACTGGCATCAGCAAGGCGCTTCCAGTGGGCACGGGAGAGCAGCTACCATGCGGTCGCTGCTAAGCTCTCCTTTCTGCTTTCTTGTGCAGGTTAGTCAGTCCGAATCGCTTTTTTGTAAACGTACAAACAATGTCGGTTTGCTGCTCTTCCCTTGCCCACAAGTGCTGGCTGCCACTCTGAGTGATTGTGTCTCTGTTGCTATGTTGCTCTTACTTTCCGGGGATGTAGAATTAAACCCTGGTCCCCATACTGAAACTCAACATAAGCACAATGAAGTTATGGCCGCCATAGCTGCTTTGTCGTTAAAATTTGACACGCGACATGCCGAGATGATGAATGCCATAGCTGAACTAAAGGCTAACCAAGAAAACCTCACTGAGACCGTTTCAGACCTTTCCAATAGAGTGACTGCCGTGGAAGCTGCGGTTGAGTCTTTTGAAAATATGCCTTCAGGAAGTGATATTACTACCGCAGTCCATGAAGCAGTTTCAAATGAAAGCGCTGTGCTCGCGTCAAGACTAGACGTTCTGGAGGACCATTCAAGACGCGACAACTTGATCTTCTATGGTATCTCAGACAACGTATCAGAAACGTGGGCTCAATCAGAAGTCCAGATCCATCACTTTCTTAGAAATTGTCTCAACATGACTCCCTCGGAAGCCGAAATCCATAGGGCTCATAGGCTAGGCACATACGTTGTCGGCAAGACACGGCCTGTTATAGCTAAGTTTGTGTCTTCCAAGATGAGAGACCATATACTCTCGCAAAAAGCGAAGTTTAAAGCCGATGGTATTTCAGTCGGCGAAGACTTTTGCAAAGCCACTCGTCAATCGCGGAAAGCACTAAATGACTTTGGCAAGGCCAGCGGCCAGTCTTTTTCTTTGCGACATAACAAACTAATCATAGGTAAAAAATGTTACGTTTATTGCGCAGCTACAGATGAAGTATGCGAGATCGGACCAGCTAGGAGCGCGATTACCCCAACAAACAACAAACCATCGGGTCCACAATCTTCACATTTGGGTGCAGCATAGCTATCTCGTGTTCCAAAGCAAGCAAACTCCTTATCACTTCTTTTTACAAATGTCCGAAGTATCGCCAACAAACGCACATCACTGTCATCACATATCGACGCATGCACAGCTGATATAGTTGTGCTCACCGAAACATGGCTTTCAGCAAAAATTAAAGATAGTGAAATACTAGACTGTCAAAAAACGTATAACTTTTACAGGTACGATCGCGATTTCCGCACGGGCGGAGGTGTACTGATTGCCGTGAGCTCTGCTATCCATTCCTTCACTATCTCCATTGACTCACCATTAGAAATAGTTTGCACTCGTGTTGCTTTTCCCACTGGCGACCTCATCTTTTGCGCGTGTTATAGGTCCCCATCCTCCACTACCAATTTCTGCACTGACCTTCATGATGTCCTTAACAAATTAGTTGTTCGATACCCAAAATCACATTTGTTCTTACTAGGTGATTTCAATTTTCCAAACATAGTGTGGCAAAACGGTGTTCCCTCCCTTAAGCAGTCATCCTCCGAGTGCACCCATTTTTTAGACATCTGCGCTGATTTTAATCTAACTCAGCTGATTCATGAACCCACACGCACTACCAGCACTTCGTCTAATACTTTAGACCTCTTTTTCACAACAGCTCCAGATTTGGTTTCTCCTCCAACATACCTTAAAGGAATAAGTGACCACTCGCTTCTCCACTTAACACTTAAGAAGAAAGCTCGCTCGAAGAAAACCGTTAAAACTATATGTGATTACAATGCCGCCGATACCACATCCATTTTAAATGAACTAGAATCATTCATTACTGACTACACAGTCAACTTTTTTGAACGTACCGTTGAAGAGAACTGGTCATTGTACAAGAACAAACTGCTAACACTAATGGATCGCTATGTGCCTACAAGAAAGATTGTTTCCAGTCCTTCCTCGCCATGGTTTACTGGAATTCTGCGCCGTCTGCGCAACAAAACGAAACGTATTTTTCGTCGCGCCAAAGCAACTAACCTTCCCGAACGCTGGGCAGCATATCATTGCATTCACGCAGAATATACTATTGCTATCACAAATGCAAAAAAGATTTTTTTCGATAACACCCTCCCATCACTTTTACAGTCTAATCCACGTAAATTCTGGAATATTGTTGGTGGCAAAGAAAGCAAAACAATCCAACTAGCCCGTTCTGACAATGTCGCGATCCCTCCGAACCAGTGCTGTTCCGTTTTGAATGATGTATTTGCTTCCGTCTTTCACAAATGTGCTCCTGCCATTCTACCATCGGTAACTAAATGCTCCTATTTACCAATGAACTCCATTTATATAGATTGGGTCGGCATACAAAAGTTGATTGAAAACCTGAAAATATCTTCTTCATCAGGTGAAGACTCAATTAACTGTAAAATGCTTAAAATTACTGAACCATATTCTTCCATTATGCTTTCGATGCTCTTTTCCCAGTCTCTAGGTTCCTCAGTTCTTCCAAGCGATTGGAAGGTTGGCAAGGTTGTTCCGGTCCCTAAATCAGGTAACACTCATTCCCCCGATAACTATCGTCCTATATCACTGACAAGTATACCATGCAAAATATTGGAGCATATTATACATTCTCATCTTATTGATTTCCTTGAGTCTAATTTCTTCTTTTCGACTGAACAACACGGTTTCAGGAAAACATTTTCATGTGAAACGCAACTCATATGTTTTACTAATGACCTATTTACCCATACTGATATGGGCTTCGATGTAGACTGCGTGTTTTTGGACTTTGCAAAAGCTTTCGACACTGTTTCACATGATCTTCTCATTCTTAAACTTAGCATGCTTAACATTGACCCTAATGTACTAAACTGGATTAAAAGCTTTCTGTCTAATCGAACTCAGTACGTTTCAGCTAATGAATGTTCATCCTCTCGCACTTCCGTAACATCGGGTGTACCACAGGGATCGGTACTGGGACCCCTGCTTTTCCTGATTTACATAAACGACCTTCCTAAATGCATTTCCCATTCATCTATCAGGCTTTTCGCAGATGACTGCGTCATTTATCGCAAAATAACTAACCCCACTGATTCTGATAAGCTTCAAGACGATCTTAGAAGCATATCCAACTGGTGCGATAAATGGCTCATGCGACTAAACGTTAATAAATGTAAAACAATGCATGTATGAAGCCGCACTAACACTGACAATACGCGTGTTTACTTACTTCACGATACTTCTCTTGAATCCGTCAACTCGTACAAATACCTAGGTGTCCATATTTCACGTAACTTATCATGGCATGCGCACATCAAACACGTCACTAATAACGCTAACCGGGTTCTTGGATACTTGCGTCGAAATTTCTCTGCTGCGTCTATGCCGATAAAGCTTACCCTCTACAAAACATTAGTGCGACCAAAGCTAGAATATGCATCCACCGTATGGGATCCCCATCAAATCACACTGATAAACACTCTAGAATCCATCCAGAATCGCGCAGCACGTTTCATCTTATCTAACTATTCCCGTTACGCCAGCATTACTTCCATGAAAATCACACTTACATTACCGGAGCTTTCATTGCGCCGTAAATGTTTTAGACTGTGTCTTTTCCACAGGCTGTATCACCACAACCCACTATTAAAGGATCATCTTATTACCCGACCTTCATACATTTCATCCCGTTTCGATCACATGTTTAAAGCTGGTGTTCCATATTTTAGAACAAAGATGTGTCATGGTTCTTTTATTCCTAAAACCAGCGCCGACTGGAACGACCTTCCTCCCTCCATCGCTGCCATTTCTGACGTTGGCAATTTCAAGACTGCTGTATTTTCTGCCGTTTTGTAATACTTATTATTGTATAATTATGTACTTTTTTTTTTCTCTCACTTACCACTCCTTTCTGTAATGCCTTCGGGCCAGGAAAGTATCCGAAATAAATAAATAAATAAATTCGTTTCTCTTCAAGTTTAAGGGATAAGAGCACTTATTGGAACCTCAGGGGAGAAAGACAGATGCGAGTGGGAATCGTTAGGAATGTTTATGCAGAAGGAGCACCAGCTCTTGAGAAGGCATGGTGCAGATTAGTTTTGCCGACTAAGTTCCAGCCATTGCATAAGAATTTCTTACCTTTAGGCAGCCTGTAGAAATTTTAATTTCGGTTTTAGGTAAAGAAAATTATTATTTTCCAGTTTCACCATGTTTCCATTTCTTTAAAACAATATGTAGTACTGTAGTATTGCAATAATATCCATCGACGAACGCGACACTGTACGTGCGTCTGGTGAGGTGCTGTTCTCTTGGTTCACACCAGACCAATGAAAGTACTTGCTTGTCATTTGCAAGCACTCCAGTTTAATGGGCGTCCAGTTGCGAACGGTATTACATGCATGTATCAAATGATGAAACAAGCACTTTTTTAGCCAAAGCCCTGCTCCATGCAAACATCGTATTTCTCCTTGTTTAGAAATGAAAAAGAAAAGAAGGTATTCTATTTGATATTCGGAAGTCATGTTTCTCGAATAATTGTATTTGATTCCATTCGGTAAGTTCACTATTCCAACGGCTGTATAGATTTCTATCACCATTCTATTGCTTCTTTCATATTAGGTTTCACGACCATATATCTCAGCGGCAAGAAATTTTCCCACACTCTTAGAAAAAAAAAAAAAAGGTCGGAGTAGTTATTATTTAGTGTCACACCATTTGCTTCCTTAGTATAACTGCAGATGGTAACGATAGAGTTAGTAGCATAACTGACTCAACAAGGTATAGTCACTGGTACTAGTGGGTCTCAGCTACCAATTCCGATCGCAGGTCACGTTTGTTATAGTTCTGAAGGAAGCAGTCGGCAGCGTATGTATCCGGGGCATCCAGTGGCTTTGCCGCAAGTCCTGAGGTGCAGCGGGGCCACTTTCCTGATGACCGAGTGGGCGCACCGAATTGCGACGGAAATGCTGGCCTCCGTGATGGCATCTATTCCGTACGACTAACGTGCCAACTTTCGCTTCCTTTGTCGTCGCGTTACTTTTTGGCCACAGCTGCGTGCTTGTCTCTCAATGTTTACGAGTGTTTACTATGATAAACGTCGGTGCGAAGTTATTAAACGACAACGACAGCACAACACGATATGCTGTTCGATGTGGTAGCATGTGCCTATTAAGCTTAGGAACAATGAAAATTGATGTGCAAACTTAGGAAATGATACGCGTTATGTTTTACGCGTTGTAGTCGAGGAAACTTGAGACAAGGCGTAAAGCTTTCTCTTTGCCGAGTGTAATGCACATTGCAGGAACGAACACAACGAATGCATTGAGAAGCTAGTGGTTCCCGCCACTAACGGCGTTCTCCGACGCTGTCAGTATGTATATATATATATATATATATATATATATATATATATATATATATATATATATATACACACTATGTTGAGGTTTTTCAAGCAAGAAGCACGAGATGTGATTATGAGGCACGCCGTATTAGGGAACTATGCGAATTAATTTGGACCACCTGGGGTTCTTTTCTTATGCACGGTACACGGACATCTTTACCTTTTGCCCCCATCGAAATGCGGCCTCCGCGATTTGATCCCGCGCGCTCGGGCTTAGTAGCGCAACACCAAACCACCATGCCACCACGGCGCTACTGCTGTCGGTTTTGGGTTGGCAGGCCACTTGTCGGGCTTATTCATAAATCTCAATAGAGACCCTGCTTTTAATAGGCTACAACTATTCACTGTCATAATCATCAGCTTATGAGGGAAACAGTTGATGAATATAATTTATGGTATAAAGAAGGGCTTTGCGTCAGTCATCAATCGGTGTCACTACGAGAAATAGAATCGGCATTTTTGAACAGAGTTTCAAATAATCAGGCGTGGTTTTGCTTCCTCTTTTTATTTTTGACGACTGATGGAGTATACACTGTTTGCGAACGTGTTCAGTGGTGGCTACTTGCTTTGTTTTGTACTTCGTTTGAAGTAATTTGAACTGTTTAGTTCTGTCATTTCACCGTGCTTTCCTGGCTTAATGTTTTGCCCTCATGTTTCATATGCTCACATACTGCAGGTTGCGCTCATAAAAAGGATTTGTTTCTTTTTGAAGTTTTCAAGTTGCGGGTTCAGCGCTTGTCCCGTCGCTTCTTTCTTTGTTGCTCTTGTATCTCTTAACGCAGTGTTTCAAAAGCCAACTTTCATTTTTTGCTAAACAACTTACCTCATAAACCTAGACATGCAACAGCTGTGCACGCGTTGCGCATGCGCATTAACGAGCGGTCCGGAGAGGTTGCATTTCGGTTTCTAACAGCGATGGTACATATACGATCGCTGCAAAATCTTCAGATTTTGGCTTTGCGGCGCTAACTGTAAGCATCTTATTACGGTAACTTCCCTGACCAGTGACGCACACGTTTCACAAATATATTGACATAGATCTTCACATTCACAGTAGTATCTGCCGCCGTTATCCACACTGAAATTATACGTAGCGCCACCTGTGAGAATAAAAAGAGAACAGCGAGAACCTGCAGTCAGCGCGCGATGTCACAGTGGCTCCCTCTTTGAAGGACGGCATAAACGACTCCCTGGTATCCCTGGCGCGGGTCCTCTGCCAAAGCCGGCCGGTCTGGCTGTTACCCGGCGACCTTTGCGGCGGCTGCTCGTACTTCGCTGGGGTGTGACCTGGATTTGCCGCCAGGGCCGGAACCGGGCCAGGCCCGGCGTTGACTCGCGCCGGCGGTCCGGCAGGGCGAGTAAATGAAATGAAAATAAGAAAGCGGCTGTGGGGGTGGGGGGAGGAGGAGGACGCGGGGCGAAGCGGTTGTCCCGCAGGCGGCGTGCTCGATTTAGAAAGCAGGTGCCCCGACGCGGGGACAAGGCGGCGCAAAACTTTGTCAAGAAACAACGGCAGCCGCGTGCGCGACTTGGCATTGGCCGATATTTCCTGCGGCCAGCTAGTTTGGGGGCTTTCCTCTCCCCTCTCGCAGTCGCCCCGTCATCTATCTCGTAGTTTGGGGTGCCCTGGTTTACGCGGGAGAGGAAAAAGAAAGCCTTACCGCTCCTGTCGTTTCGCCTTTCGTATATATATACATTATAAATTTTAATTTTTGGGTTTCCACGTACGCCAATTTCTAATTGTAGTCTAGCTGCGCTTTGCAGCTACTCTACGAAAGGACGAAAGTAGAAGATGCGGAAGTAAGCAGGCGGCCTTTCGGAATTGTGAGGATGCTGCCACTTGGTTGCGTGGACTCGCAGTGGCTTTTTGTCGCTTCGTGTATCCCGGTCGCGACACCGAGTGAGAGGGCGAGGTCGCGTCTTCAAGCCTGGAGAAGCGCCAACGTTAGCGCAGGTGTGCGACGACCAAACGTTGGCTTTTATGCAATGGACGCCTTTGCTCTAGGACGCGCAAGCGAGAATTTCTAAGCTTCGGACGGTGACGTTGCATGTCGATTCTTACCTCCAGCTTGCCGAACACCGCCTGACGAGAGAATGCCTAAGCACTCCTGCCATAACGTCACGTAGATGAGGCCAGTGGATTAAATTGTGACTTAAAATGAGCCGATGGTGAAGCGCACCAGTGCACAAGCAAAATTAGAACGAAAAATGCAGGCCGGACAGCGCCTTACTCACAAATGAAAATTTTTGATTGGACGCAAAGACTATATATGTAGTCACGCAATTTCTTGCCCACGCGCAGCAGAGCGTAGAAACAACGGGTTATATCGTCATAACCACCCGTGATAGAATGTAGCTTACAATACAACCAAAATCAAGGCAACTGCTAATTATCAAGCTAGAGAAGTAGAACTTATCAGAGTAGAACTCCTTATCGTGTCAAATGATTCTGGCTTGACTGACGCACGCTTCCCCTCTTTTCATAATATGAAATCATTCTACGAGCTCACCAGTTGGTTGATCTCAATGTCCGAAAATAATCTGAAGCAGAATTTACAAAGCTTTTTGTTCGCAAGTGCTCTTCTCCACTGTGCGGTTGCCTTCGCTAAATTAATGATATGTCCAACATCACGATTGGCTGGTATATGCAGTTTTTGCGTAAGAACGTTATTCGGGGAATACAGGCCCTGTTTCTTTGAAAACAGGATAGAAATATATTGTTCCCAATGGTCGGCAAGATTTGAATACAGCTGAGGCTTCCAACAATGCATGATGTTCCCACTAGCCCTATACTACACACCTTGTTCCATTAAATTGCAAGAAGAAAAAAAAATTCACGATACTGAGCTGGGCCACTTCAGATTCGCACCATAAGTACTATTGTACGGTTAGCAGCTTGTGTTGAAGTATGCCGCTAAACCAGTAGGATTACGTTCTTTATAGTCAAAATTAAGTCTACAATATATTTTGTCCACCTTGTAGCTAAGGAGTGACGTCGCTTAGCGTTCCTGTTGTGTACGCACCCCATATGACGTAATATGATAGTCATTGGGAGTGCGAGAACAATGATTCCATGGCAGCATGTGTATTTATATGTGAATAGCAATGTTATGTACGGAAAGCAGCAAAATATAATGAAATGTACCCAGTAGCATCGTCTTTCATTTTCAGAAGCAGCACCTTCAATGGCCCGCTCAGAAACGACAGGGTTCTGTCTATCTGTTTTGCAGCGAAAAACTCCTCAAGTCGTAAATGAATGACCCTCCGTGATGGGTCTTTATTTCTGCACTGAAAGCTAGAATCTAGCATGCATAGATGTCCCAACTCTTAACCCCAGCAGCTCGACTAATACTCTCATGGTTTTTACCAACTGGAATGTGAAAGGTTGATGCTAACACTGTGATTGCGGCCTTTGGAAAATGCCAAGGAATGTAACTGATTTGCTTTCACCTGAAGTGCAAAGTTCATCAATAATATGCAGAAATATATCCAGTTCGCTATATTCAGTGACACCCCGCCAAAACGAATATAATGTTTCTCTAATGCGGCCTGCGAGTCTTATCTGTTTCTTCATTGAGAAAGCTCTCAGTAGATTTTAAGCTCAGTTCACATAGTAGCGGTGCCCATAAGAATAATTTTACTCGCCTTTCAGAATTTTAAGCACTCCATCGTGGGCTATGCCGAACGCGCAGGTTGTCCTATCGGTTCCTGGAGTAGAAAATAAATAAATAAAAAAATGCTGACAAACGCTCTTAAGCAACTCACTTTGTCTTACGTCCATTAGATATACTATGTCAGTTGCCCTGTGTTTGTAGACGGCTCTACGACACATGTTTCTGCATCAGCAGCAGTCGTGATGTTTACAAGTGATTTTCGCCGATGCCTCAAGCTCTCTCACAAAACCTCTTCAACATCAGCCGAATTCTCAGCTACCTGTAAAGCGTTACGACTAATCTATGTTGACGTACCGCAGACGGCGGACAATATATTCTCTTCATGTCAGCTCTGCAAGGAGTCGGACATCTATTAAAGAGAGGAGGAAACGAGAAACTCATCGTTACATTGTTCTGTTGTATGTAGAAGCACATGACAAGGGCCACGTCATAGTGCTCACTGGAGGCTTAGCCGTTGTGGGATGTTAGGCAATGTGTCGACAGGAGCAGAAGCGAAGCTTACGCACACCGACGGTAACTCGGTAACCACTGCCTTCTTCAGACACGGCGTAACGGCACTGCTCTCTTCTGCAATGCGGATAGCCTACAGTTTGCACTAGGCTAATCCCAACGCTCTACAAGATCGCCTTTTCACGCTAGTCCCAGACATAACATCCAATATTCCACCCAAGGAAGAGCAAGTTTATACGGCTTTACTACACAGGCTGAAGCTCGGAGTAGCGTTCACACTACATTATCTTCATAATATATGCCTACAAAATGACCCCAATTGTCAGGAGTACGACACCCCGGAGATCATATCACACAAATTCTGAGACTTCCCTAGTTGCCACACAGCACGACAGACAACGCCACGTTCTCTAGTTTACACAGAAGACCCCTTTCGGAGCAGATCCTATAGGACCATGGAACAGCACTCAAAGTGCGCCTTCGAACAAGAGCGCTCTCGGAATTTTTAACAGAGAGAGGCCCCACCTCAAGCCTCTGGACCTACAGGACAGACGCCTGCGCATTGTCACGTGGGTGAGGTGTGTGCACATAATACATATGCATATTTCACGCGTACATAGTTCACTGAACACTATCGTCATTATCCGCACTCTCTCTCTCTCTCCTTCCACTTATTTCCCCTACGTAGAGTAGCAACCAGAGACAGAGCTCCTCCGGCCGACCACTCTGGTTTTCTCACGTGAAAATGTTCTCCTTCTCTCGCAGCATCTGGGTTCTTTAGTCTGACGCGCTGGCTGGAAAGACACCGAGCGAGACCTGGGCACGTTGGAGGAACGGCTGCGCGGCGTTCGACGCCCCGCAGCCGTTCGATTCTGCTGTCACGATACGCCTCTGTATAGTGTCACCTGACGAAGGATGTTATTTTTCCTGGAATGAATATAGCGCAACAAGAAAAGACACGATGGCTGCTCGCAAAGGATATTTCCCTGCCGACTGCTTGTGATACAAGCTATAAACTCGTATTTCTTAAACAAGTCTGTTAAGGAAGTGTATACATTTAAGCTTGTTACTGGCCACACTGCGTGGAAGTCTTTGGCACCGTGAATCAGAAAAATGAGCATCGAAAACAGGCTTAAAGACACCCTCGAGTGTGGAGTCACAATCAGGCCTTTTCATGAACGGCACGTATCCATACCTTTCCAGGACGCACGCTCTTGAGCCTGAATGCGCAGTTTCCGCAAAATTGCGGCACACAACGCTTGTTCAGCGAGTCGCCGTCGGCCTTGCGTTTTTGCCGCACCAGCCACGAGCACACGGCAGCGAACGCACCGCTCGTATAAAGAGCGACCCCTGTATGTCCCTGCGCCCACGAATACAGCGAAGGCGCAACTTGCCAGGTAAGCGTCTCAAACTAAACTCAGAACTAAAGTGACGAGAATCGCACGCAATGCGTCTCGCACGTCTCACCGCGCACGTGAAGCGTCCGTCACCCGTACATGCGTATTCACTCGCTAATGCGGCGTTTATAGTGTCGCTGCTTACTGACCTTTCAGGAAGCCCGGGACACGGCCTTCTCTGGAGAACCTATGGGCGCAGTGATGGAACCTCATTGTGATCACGAAATCGTGACTTAGACTCGGAGCGCTAACTTGGTGTGCTTGAGTGTGCTCAAGTGTTTCTTGCTAAACTGCTAGACACACGCTCCGTACCACAGAAAACCCGCGCGCATTACACACAACTGTTTGGTGTTTTCTGGCAAATAGAAACTGTAACAAGAGAGAGAGAGAAACGAAGAGGGAAAGGTAGGGAGGTTAAGGATGTGCCCGGTTGGCTACCCTACGCCTGGGGAGGAGAAAGGGGAAGAATAGATAAGGAGAGAAAAGCAAAATAATACTCATTTACTGTCAGTCGCAGATGAACCTCCACTGTCACAGGCGTTCATACAATAGTTGCATGGTACCATGCCGCATTCGGAGATATGAATTGAACATGCAAGATTGGCGTAAGTAGCTTGAAGTCAACACAGAAATGTCACCAGCGACGTGGGATAGCGAACGTCTAGAGGACATATACCGCTCAAAACGGCCACTTGGTGATGTTTAATATAGATCCGGCAGATGTCCTTGCTCCTAATCGGACCCATTAACCTCGACAGGATATACGCAAGAGTAGCTAGCCGTCTTTACGAGTAGAAAAATGAAAGAAAATGAACTTGCCCAAGGCTACGACTGTTTTCAAGTTTTTACTATAAGGGTAGACCGAAAGCGCGAAGGTTAGATATTTTATTAAGAAAGGTTCAATTAACTACCCACTGTGACAAATATACCCCACGCACAGCGTTTCCACCAAGGAGGCTAATTTATGTGTGTTCAGCAAGTACGTTGGAGGTAACGTACTCGGACGAGTGGCAAAAGACAAGGTTGAAGGTGGCAGTTTAGACGAGCACTAAATTGGCTTCGCGGTGGCTACTACAACCCGGCATCGGTAAACTGCAAGGGTTGCAAAAATCACTCGTGACGCACGCAGGTTTTACGCGAGGGCCTGAATAATTTGGCCTGCGGTAAATTTTCTAAAGCAACAACCAACAGCAGTGTTTATCCATGGCCACATAGTTGTTTTCGAAAATGCGCAAGAACGGAGCTTGTGAGCGTTTTGTTTGTTTTGGTTTCTTTGAATAAAACAATCAATGTGTTTACTTTGTTTCACGACTTGGCAGCGTTGTGTTGGCAATGACAGATGCTAATGCAGTCGGCGCTTATCTATTTTGGAGCGCTGAGGTTTGTTGAACATCAGGAATGATGATGAGTGCTTCGGGCGCATTTTGCGGCAGGCGAGCTACGTTTGTCATAATGTTGAGCTTTCGGACAACAATAACTTTAAGCCGCTTTCCTTCTATGTTTCATATATGCTGTCATTTCGAAGGGTTTCTGAATGGTATGGATAAGGAAAGAGATAAGAGGAGCACCTTGTTAATGCAGCTATCATTGAGACATTTATTTTATTTTATTTATTGATTTCGTGATACTGTCAATCCCATCAGGGATTTTTACAGGAGTGGGTTAGAAGGATCTGTAGACATTGTGGTACAGGCATTTACATAAGTATACAACAGGGTACCTATAAAGTGTTAATGATAATGGACCTATGTTAACTGCATTGAGGTTGGCAAAAAAATAACGCACAATCAACTTATTTAAATTACATATGATCTTCTGCAAAAAAAGAAGGGGACAAGCATATCAGATATAAAATGGATAACATCATCCACAATTTCACATCACAGATTTCCAATATACCTGGTAAGTAAAACAATGATAAACCCTATAATGATAACATCACTTACTCGTTGCTGACAGTACAGTTTGGGCAGCAAGTTCAACAAATTTGTCAACAGTCGGCTGAGCGACTACCGTCTGGGCTAAAGCATTCCAGTCACGAATAGCTCGCGGGAAGAATAAAAAACAAAATGTATTGTTAGCGCAAAAATATTCTTGGAGTGTAAGGTGATACTTATGACGGGTTTCTCTGGATGTGTTATAGAAAGAGTAGGAGTTAGAATCCACGTTAACCTTATTATGCAGCAAGAGATATAAAAAACTGAGTCGGTACAGCATCGCACGACTGCTTAGTGTATGAAGACCGATCTCGGATAGCATCTGCGTAGGCGAGTTGGTGCACCTATATCTGTTACAGATAAAATGCGCGGCTTTTCGCTGTACAGCTTCAAGAGTAGCTATTTGGTTTCGGGCGAAGGGAAACGACGCCACGTTCGCATATCCTAAAATAGGACGTATGATCGTCACATAGGCCAAGAGCTTGGCTTACTTCGTGGAGTATCGCAGGGCCCGCTTTAATAGCATTAGCTTTCTCATCGCTTTGCTTGCCGCGTGCTCTACATGAGCAGACCATCCTAAAGCTGATGATATGACGACGCCCAAGCACTTACACTGAGTGACAGTGTTAAGTATGGTGCTATCACAACCGTATGTAAAGATATATAAGTTTGGATTTCTTTTTTGTTACTGACATTGAAATTGTTTCATCAAAGTTGACGGCCATATGCCATTTTTCACACCATTGGGCTATCAAAGCAAAATCCTTGTGAAGACTAGTTTGATCTTCTCGATTTAGTACTCCTCTGTAAGGACGCAGTCGTCTGAAAATAACCTTATCTTGGATTCAACCTGACTAGTCATGTCGTTTATGAGTAAAATAGATAGGATAGGGACCGAAACGGTACCCTGGGCTACCCCTAGAAAATACTGGCACAAATTCGGAAGTGTGGGTGCCTAACTGAACAACCTGGCGGCGGTCAGATAAGTAATAGCTAATCCAAGAAAAAATTGGCCCACCTCCTATTATATGTGCTGACTTTAGAAGTAATTTAGTATGGCAGACAGGATCAAATGCCTTTGAGAACTCTAGGTAAATTACATCTATTTGTTTTTGGTCGTTAATTGCTTTGGCGAAATCGGGTAAAATCTCAACAAGTTGGGTAACGGTAGACAGACCACTCCTGAAGCTATCTATGTTGGTAGGGATGGAGGACATTATTTGCCTCAACGAACTCTGTAACACATTTTAAGATAATATGTTCGTACTCCTATTTAGGAGGCGTTGGCTGGATCGAAGACCTGAGACACTTTTTATAGCATTTGTAGCGTTTTTGTAGCACTTTTTGTAGCACTTTTTGTAGCTGCCGGAGCAATCGATCATCAGGCGCCTTTTTTGTGCTACGTATTCTACAGCATGCCTCCGCTATCTAACACGGGCTCGTCGTGTCTGGGCACGCTGAAGATCTTCAGGCGCAAACACTGTGCATAGGCCTTGGCTTGCCACGCGTCACCCCGACCAAGGGCATGATAGCGGAAACACGGGTCTGCCCAGTCGACGTATACAGGTCCTGTGAACCTGTGTGAACCTATCTTCGACTGCTTACTAGACACTCACACCACACTTTGTCATTACTTCCAAGAACCAACCCGGACTGCGAGTTATCTAAGGCAGTTAGTTGCATGTCATGTGAGAATTATACCCGCAAGCTTCCAGGCCACCGATATCCCCGAAACACTTCCCTGGACCAATATCATTAATGAGGCTTGAAATACCTGTAATTATGAAGGGGTTCCACGTTTCTTCCATTGGCCCGAAACAGCTCGGCATGTCCTATATATTTTCCGTATACAGATTATCCCACGTCGTCATCATCGCCATCGTCAGCCTGTTTTATGTCCACTGCAGGACGAAGGCCTCTCCTTGCGATCTCCAATTGACCCTGTCCTGCGCCAACCGATTCCAACTAGCACCTGCGAATTTCCTAATTTGATCCCTCCACCTAGCCTTCTGTCGTCCTCGATTGCGTTTCCCTTCTCTTGGTACCCATTCTGTAACCCTAATGGTCCAATGGTTATCTAACCGGCCCATTGTATGACCTGTCCAGGTCCATTTTTTTTTCTCTTGATCTCAATTAGAATATCGTCTATACCCGTTTGCTCTCTGATCCAAACCACTCTCTTTCTGTCTCTTAAAGTTATGCCTAGCATTCTTCGTTCCATCGCTCTTTGCGTGGTCCTTAACTTGTTCTCAAGCTTCTTTGTCATTCTCCAAGTCTCTGCCCCATATGTCAGCACTGGTAAAATGCACTGATTGTACACCTTCCCTTTCAATGATAATGGTAAGCTTCCAGTCAGGATCTGACAATGTCTGCCGTATGTGCTCGAACCCATTTTTATTCTTCTGTAATTTACTTCTCATGATCAGGGTTCCCTGTGCTTAAGTGACCTAGGTAAACGTAATCCTTTATACACTCTAGAGGCCGACTGGCGATCCTGAACGCTTGTTCCTTTTCCCGGCTATTTATCATTATCTTTGTCTTCTACATGTTAATCTTCAACCCCACCCTTACACTCTCCCTGTTAAAGTCCTCAATCATTTGTTGTAACTCGTCCGCAGTGTTGCTGAATAGAACAATGCCATCGGCAAACCGAAGGTTGCTGAGGTATTCGCCGTCGATTCTTACCCCTAAACCTTCCCAGTTTAATAGCTTGAATACCGCTTCCAAGCACGCAGTGAATAGCATCGGAGAGATTGTGTATCCTTGTCTGACCCCTTTCTTTATAGGTATATTCCTGCTTTTCTTGTGTAGAATTAAGGTAGCTGTAGAACCTCTGTAGATATTTTCCAAGGCATTTACGTAAGCGTTCTGTACTCCTTGATTACGTGATGCCGCTATGACTGTTGGTATCCTTACTGAATCAAATGCCTTTACGTAATCTATGAAAGCCATATAGAGAGGCTTATTGTACTCTGCAGATTTCTCGATAACCTGATTAATGTGATAACCTGATTACACGTCCCACGTAACTTGTGCCAAAATTTAAAAATATGCGAGTGCCACGTAGCTGGACAACATCAAGGTGATTTTGTTTGCCGTCGCTTGGAGAAAGTCATATTATTTTGTGTATTTCTCATAATTAAATAATTAGTTATTCTTAATTAGTTAACTTCACAGACATTATAATCAGCGCCAAATTGTCAATCAGAAAATTGTAGACCCTCATGAAAAATTTCCGATCCATCATTCTGTTGCTATATAAGCTAACGAATACATAAAAGTTGTTTCCGAGAGTAAAAGAAAGCCTGCAAAACAGGAAAAATTGCCGCGTGATAAGTCGCGCGGCACTTTTCGCGTGCTTTCGCGGACTTCTTTCAGGCCTGGAAAACGCCTTTGTTTAGCATGTATTGAGCAAGAGAAAGGCGCTCCATCTGCCACGATGGCTGAGTCTGCAACCCCTCAGCTGACCATTACCATTACCCGGTCTTTTCGATTGGACCACAAATTGACATCTACGGATGCAGAACTGGCTGCAGTACAGGAGGGTGTCCGTTTTTTCACAGCACAGACACCCCTGAAGTGGACGGTGTACTTTGATACCAAATCAGCCTTGCAGGCTCTGGAAGGCCTTTTGAAGGGACGACCCTATTTTACCCTCGTACTAAATATCGCAGACCTTTCTGGCAGTGCCCAGCAAAGCGGCCACACCACTTTTGTATGGGGGCTTGTCAGTGTGGCGTGGTCGGCAATAAACTCGCTGGCACTGAGGCAACATCGGCATCATCTGCGTCTGTAGAAGTGCGCATTGCCTCTCGCGACCTGCCACTTGGATCTTCCCATTACAGAAAACTTCGCAAAACTTGTTTGGTCCCATAGCCTGGCTGGCTAGTAACGGGGCCAATTGTTCGACGTACCTACGTAGGCAAGCGGTTACTACAGTGACAAAAGGAAAACAAAACTGAATACAAATATTAGAAAACACATGATTCAATTATGCAGCGGATAACAGCAAATTAGTTGACCATTTGTCCAATTATAACACTTATCCACTGAACATGAAAAGCTTCATGGCTGCGGAAACATTGTGTCCTGCTTTCACATCTCAGTCGGTATGGCATCCCAAATGAGGGCTCCGTGACACTACTCACTGATCAACGAGAAGAAAGGGGGTTAACCGAGGGGCCCGATTTGTATTGGTCATATTATAAGAAGCCAACAAACACTGACACCAAGGACAACATAGGGGAAATTACTTGTGCTTAATAAATGAAATAAAAAAACGGTAAATTAATGGAAATTGAAGTGGATGAAAAAACAACTTGCCACAGGTGGGAACGGAACCCACAAACGCATTTCGCGTGCGATGTTTTTCGTCCACTTCAATTTCCATTAATTTGTCGTTTCTTTATTTCATTTAATAAGCACAAGTAATTTCCCCTAGGTTGTCCTTGGTGTCAGTGTTTGTTGGCTTCTTATGATATGACTCACTGATCGAGGCACTCACGAATGCGGAAACACCCGTGTACCTAGATTTAGGTGCACGTTAATGATCCCGAGCTGGTCGAAATTTCCGGAGTCTTCCACTACGGCGTGCCTTATAATCGGAAAGTGGCTTTGGCACGTAAAACCACATAATTTAATATACGCCAGAGAGACGGACGCTAGACAGTCTCCTAGCCAGCGCTAGCTGGCAATCACGGTCGCAGGACGCTATTCTCGGCCCATGGTCCGATACTGCAGCTGCAAAGCCGACAACGAAAATATTGTCGGAGTTCCTGCGGGGCACATGTAGAGCTAGACGAGGGGCTTTAGTAGAGCACTTTCATTCCACAAGGGACTAACTGCAGGAGTATGCATCCCGTGTGCAAATCTTGAAGGGTACGTGTTAAATCCCTGGTTGGAACGAGAAAAACGGGACGATGAACGGCAATAGTTAGCCTCCGTGCACCCCGCTGTTTTCCCACGTGTCGTCGAATGAAGCGGCGGAAACGGTGCGTCTGTAAATCCAGAAACCGTAAATATTTTCAAGTTTATGCCTTTTTTATTGAACTACATACAGGGCAGCACTTTACCTCTTCTTCGGAAAATTCATCGTGGAATGCAAGTTGGGGAATACAACGAGCCAAGCACTCCATGTGCACAATGAAATAAATGCGCGATACCAATTAAATGCGCAAGTCATTGGTCCGCTGGCAAACGTTTTCGGTCAGTGGCTTCAAAGTTGCTTCGGTTCTAAGGAGATCACAAGCGTAACTGAAGCAATTTGTAACGCAAGGAGGGCACGCAAGACGACAGTTTGTCTTCTCTGTAGTCCTGCGTGCCCCGTTTCCGCTATTGCAATGTGTCCCAGGTTTAATCATCCGAAGAGCAATCGGGCAGCTTTCTTGCAGTCGAATGTGGTTGCATGCAACGCCAGACTCTTTCGGCTTAGCATAAGCAAAGTGACTCGTCGATATTGCATTGCCGAACCTGCGCTGAGTTGGTTACCATGCTCCTGTACTATAGTCTGCCACCTCGTGTTTCTCCTTTTATTCCCTTTACCCCTTTCCCCAGCGCGGGGTAGCCAGCCGGCACTTACATTGGCTAACCTCCCTGTCTTCCCCCCCCTCTCTCTCTCTCTCTCTCTCTCTCTCTCTCTCTCTCTCTCAACCAAGCTGCTATGGTGTACAGCATGAGCTTCAAATAAATGCTGCAAATACGCGTTGCAGTACTTGCAGACGAAGTCGTGAGCAGTGCGACACTTGCAGTACATGAATGATACAAGCAACTAAGAACACATTGCAAACTGAAGCACGGCTGAATACGGACAGACTGCGCCTCTTCATGACAGACAGACTGCCTCTTCAATTAGCTTTACAGCTTTACAGTGTATTTGTTCAAATTCTCCGGACTAATGAGGGTTGCTATTTCGATACTGTGAGATAGGATACTCCAAAATAGCGTAAATATTTTTACATTGAATATTGTAATCAAGAAAAAAAGATATCTGCAGGCCGCGGTGTAGCGGTTGAAGCATCCGGTTAGCGAACGCGAAGGCACGAGTTGGAATCATATTCTGGTGGTGATTGTTTTTTCAGCCGAATAGTTTGTTTATTATCGTATAAATGGCCATTGTTAATTGCTCCTTTGGCGAGCATCGGGGAGAGAACGTTGCTCCCTTGAGAAGCTTCAGAAAAGCGCAACTGTTGGTCCTCGAAAGAGTAAGCACATGGGGAGTATCAGTTCAGCCCCTCGCAGTTACGCCCCAAAGGGACGAATGATTGTCACTTACTCTCCAAAAGGTTAGACTAACCTCCATAACCCATGTACTCCCTTTTTTCTTATATTGTAATCGTGACACAGCTTTCCAGGGGTATATATACATTGACTATTTTCAGTGTATTCATATAAACAAACATTCACGACCGTGCGATGAGTTCAATGTGTCCGTGCATGTGTACCTTACGTGCATAGGTGTACACTAACAAATAAAAATAGCACAGAAGTGCTACCTTACCGTAATGAAGCCTTTATGCATGAAAAAGTAAGGTCTTTCTAATCCAGACCTCGGTTTGTTTTAATTCAAGACTCGGCTAAGCGCAGCAATTTTACAAAATATGTAAGGATAAACCACGCTAAATATTATCTTTTCACAGCAGTACCGTGGTAGATATAGTTTATCTGAAAATAAATGAGTGCCTGGGAATACAGATACGCTACAGATATTAAGAAACATCGCCTCAAGCTCGCAAACGAGGTGGCACGCAATAGTAGGAGCAAAAATGGGATGAACGTGTGGTAAATGAAACGAATCTCTTGAATTTCATAGAACGTCAACCCTATTCGATTTGCCTAATTTCTGTAGCCTGCGTAGTTTCCTTTGTGGAGGGTTTCGTAAATAATTCTGCACACCTCGTTTTTGGGCTTCTCTGGGGCGCCTTGCCTACACACACAGAGAGATTGGTGGCGAATTCTCGCGTGCGTTCTTTGTGCCCCATATATAATGCAAGGACAAGGACGCAAGCAGGGCTCCATATATTATTCTACGATTATTTTTTTTTCTGCATACGCCTTGGTCCCATTTCCACCGCCGGCTCATCCGCTCGAGAGACATCGTCCGCCACTGGTTCGCGGAAAAGAGGGGAGACGTGTGACGGAAAACACATTGCCGCGTCTCCTCCCTGGCAACGAATACACGGCAGCCTACGCCTGACGTGGCGTCAGACTAGCAGTCTCCAGTTCCCAAGCGTACACAAACTGCCCCCTCCCCCACCCCCATACACAGAGAGACGCACAGACACGCACACACACGCGCATGCACACACTTCCAAGCTTTTGCCCTATACGAATCATGGCGACGCCATTGCCACTCCGTAGCAGAGAGGGTGTTGGTGACTGCCGAAAGAGAACGCTGCGTTTGGAAGTGTCTCTCGGCGAAGCAGCTGTCGCTGGTCGCGAAATGCACTGCTTCAGACGACCGTCCGTGCGGACCAAGCGCATCGCTCCCGAAAAACGTCGAAAGCTTAGCAGAATTTTCGAGTGGCGACGACGGAGGCGGCAGCAGCAGTGATGCCTCGTGCTGACGACAGCAGGTTTGTAAGATTGCGTTTCAAACCTCTTTCAAGCGTGAAGCAGCTCCTGCGTGTTCGTATTATTCGCGTTGGCTTTAAGCGGCTTTCAGGTAATCCGTCGGGAGATGGATGCCCGAGAGTACTGCTTCTGTACAACAGGACGTCAAAAAAAGAAAAAAAAAAGAGAAAAACTCAACCGATACTTATAGATGTGCCCCTCGGGACCATGAGAAAGAAGTTGAAGAGGAGAAGGTGGTAGGAAAGGGAAGTTAGAAGGGAGAGGGGACTTCTAAATAATTGCACTTGAGCATGTCGAACCTCCGACTGCAGTAATTTTGTATGAAATTCTTGTAGCTAATGGGCTTACACTTGATTTTGTTCTTTTAGTATTTATTCTCCTCGCAAATTCAATCCTTAGTTTTTGTGCTTCGCTTCTCAAACTTCACCTACTTGACAAATACTGTCGCAATCAAAATTATACACATGGGGATACGGGTCGAATTAGAGCTGTGAATAATAAACTCGTTTTCGTAGTTCTTTGGCCATTATACATGGCGTCAAACTCGGTTGATCTGCAATATCGCGAGAAAATGTTATTACACGTAGAAAGAAAGAAAGAAAGAAAGAAAGAAAGAAAAGCACGAAGCCTCTGGCTGCCTGCTGATTACAAAAGTTTTCGTTTCGCCTTTCATTGAGACTTTAGGGCCTTGAGGTCCCCAAGTGAGACTGACGTGATATTATTTTTAGCGCTTTTTTTCTATGGTGCTTCTACATGTCTTCTTATTCTTAGTTTCTTGCGCCGTTATGTTATTTGAGCGCCTATTATAAAATACAGTATTTTATGTTGACTGAAAGTGCAGTTGAATCTTAACTGATACATGAACTCTGGTTCACATATATCATTATATATCAACTGAATAGCGCCGAAAAACCCGAGTCGGGAAATGCATAACTCGTCCATCCCTTGCACTCTCTTGAAATGAGCAAAAGAGCAATGTTGGCTGCTCATGAGGCTGAGGGCTTGCAAGTCCAAGAGCAATGATCATTGCCCCTACGATTACCCTCCACCACACATTTCTCATCGTGGTTAAGGCTCCCGTCACTACTAAGCTGAGCAGTGCAACTCGCATATCGTGTCCTTAACTCCTTCGTGACCACGCCTTTTCTAATCGGTCATAGGTGGTCGAATATTAGAAACGTTGAAACCTGTTCTAAGATACATAACGATGTTCGGTACGTAGCCCAGTGAAAGGGAGGGCTTTATAATATGTTTAGGTTTTGTTTTTGGGCCAAAACTATGATTTTTGATGCAACTTTCGGTAGACTGAGGCATGCGCATTGTGGTAATAAATTTACGTGGCCTTTGCTCTTTGCAATGTAAGAAAAAAAAGGAAGAAACGCACAGCTCGTGGTTATGGCGCATAAGCATACGCTTTTTGTGATCAGAGCTTGAGCAGTAAGTCAGAGGGCGACATTACATCGTTAGATTAGCGATCTCACAGCACTGAAGGCTGTTAAGTGTAAAACAAAGTCGGCAGTTGTTCGCCAGTAAGTCCGGGTTTCGAATATGAGCGAGCGTTTGCTCTCTAGTGCACTCGAGGTGGTCTGTCGCACGTCCTATATGCAGTACTAGGCATTCTCATAATGTTTATAGCAGTTTCGGTTTTATTGTTTCTGAGCCGAGTTATTCAAAATTGAGCTCTTCCCAATGTAGCCGAGGTTTGCGAGTTAAGGTCCCAAATACCTTCATTCTCCAAAAATAAATACGAGAACTTCAACATCACATCAAGAAGAGGCAAAAGAGGCGAAGCTTCAAGATACGCTACCTCCAGTGAAAAGTCGAACAAAAGACGAAAGTTTGCTGCCGAAAGTGCTGTCTACCTTTGCCTGACGAAGCCAATAAGCCGCTTGATGGCAAGGCATGGACACCGGAAACGATTACCTTTTCCGGTTCGTTGTCCAAACGAACAGTTTTGTGCGGAAAATTTTGTTTCGTTTATTTTTGTTTTATTTATTTTTGTTTGTTTTGTTTATTAGTCCAAACGAACAGTTTTGTTTTATAGAAAATTCTGCCTTGCAACGTCAATCTGGGAGGCGTATATCTTGAAGTTCCCCTATCTTTACTTATGTATTGTTTTTTCATGTCATGTAGTCATCATGTCGCCTTCGCGAATTGTCAGTCATTTACTTTATTTATTGCAGCTAACTATGCATTTGGAAGCAACAATTAGTCTTCTAGAATTTATAATGCTGCACTACGTGCTAAAGCGTAGTTGGTGGCGGCAAAAATTGTTTTTTTCTTAGACTCAAGAAAATGGTCTTTTTTTCCTGCGTTAACGACAGAGTTAAGATGGAAGCAACACGCTGCTCGTCCATTGTCGCGTTCCCACTCTGAATGCACGTACTATCACCGATGAATTCCTTTTAATATTTTGAAGACCACTGCACCCCTGGACAAGAGTAACGAATATCCTTACCTGAACTGTAGAAAAAAAATATAAATTAAATTATGGAGTTTTACGTGCCAAAACCACGACTTGATTATGAGGCACGCCGTAGTGGGGGACTGGAAATTTGGACCACCTGGGGTTCTTTAGCATGCACCTAAATACACGTACACGCGTATTTTCGCATTTCGGCCCCATCGAAATGCGGTCGCGCCGTGGCCGGGATTCGATACCGCGACCTCGTGTTTAGCAACCCAATACGATAGCCACTAAGCAACCACGGCGGGTGCAACCATAGAAAAGCTGGCAATTGCTTCGCTATAAGGATACTACTCAAGCCACATGTCTATGCCGTAAACAGTGTGTGTTTGTGTTTGTGCGGGTGTGTGTGTTTGTCTGTGCGTGTGTGTGTGTGTGTGCGGGGGGTGGGGAGGAGTAGAGAATAAACGCCAACCACTGCAATGCGCAATCGCACGTGGAAAAGTTGTGGAAGCGAGTTCCGTTATGCTTGCACGTGTTTGTGCATTACAGAACCTTGGCTGAGCGTTTCTACGGTTCAATTCTGTCAAAGACCACGTTCAAAGCTTGAGATAAGCGCTGGCTAGACTTAACTGGGTTTTACAACAAATTCATTAGGATAGCGCGGTTGGCGCGGCTGCCAAATTAGAGGCACGCCGGTGGACGCTCGGGGTTTCGTTTTAATGGCCAGTGGTCCCCGCAATCCCGGCTTTGAACTAATCGCGCGCGCATTTGCCTTGCGGATTAAGGAACGGGCAGAGCGAGGCTTAAAAGCCCTCTGCGGAAATGCGCTTTCTGTTACTACCTCAAGTACCCACTCACCGCAAAGTCGACGAATGCCTTCGCGGGCCACCTCCTTGGGCGTTTGGCTTGATCACTCTTCGCTGTCCACGCCGCATCATACTCGGGCGACAGAACGTTTTTTGCCAGCGTCATTATATTGCAGACACGAGCGTTATCCGCATCCGTCTTCGGCAAAAGTGGTGAATTTTTGCTAATAAATGCGGCGCCGCGCTTGATTTAACGAGAAATGATCTTCCGAATTTTTTTCTCCGCCTCCACAGGCGCTGATGCACGTTATTATATCTTGCCGTTGAGTGCGGGAGTTGGCCGACGTTGAGGTAGACTTCGAGAACGGAAGGCCTATTTACCTTATGTACAGGATTAAAAACAGGTAAAATCACAGTAAATGTTCATCGACGGCCGGCAGCAAATCATACGCTGCGGCCCGTGGCAAGAAGAACGCCTCCCCCTTTCCGACGATTCTCTGGCTTATATACCCATTAATTCCTCGGGGTCACGTCATTTTCAGCCATTCCTCGAGTTGGTGCAGGTGTCGTCAGTTTCATCCAATCGGCGAGCTTGTGTAGGTGTCGTCATTTTCATTCAATCGTTGGGCCCGCACAAGTGGCGTCATGTTTGGCCAATGGGGACGCTCCCTGGGCTCTATCCTGCGATGGCCGCATCCGTCCGGCGTTGCCTGCTCGCCTGGTCGTTCTTGAACGGTCGTCCAGGATCTCCTGGTCGTCCATTGCTGCAGAGAAGCTTTTCTCGGAACTATAGGTCAACTACATCGAACCGTGCCGGCCTCCAGGTGCGCGTTCGGGAAGTGTAACACAGGGGAAGGGAGAGGGGGGGGGCAAAAGCTCCACGCGCGACACAGGAGGGCGGGATAGCCAGCCTGCCTGCCGGGTTCGGTAGCATGGTCGACGCGCACCGGCGTACCATAATTTGAATGTGACGGCTAAGGGTTGCGCTTGGAGAAGTTGACCGATGCTAATTAATAGTCCGTATCTAACAGTGTATACACATTTACGCGCACAGGCGCACGCTTTCTCTTCACGCTTATCTACCTTCCAGATTCATGCACGGGCTTTTCTCACAACAGCGCGTGCCCTCCGCGATCTTGCTCTAACTTTCCACAACACCCGCAATCTGTCGACTCTAGCGGCCGCGACCATACACCACGCTACAGGTGCCGAAAAAAAAATTCGAATGAATAATTGACTGTTGCAGCAAGCGCCCATGGTGACGAAACTGCTGGCAGTACTTATTTCATGCGCAGTGCAAGCTAACGAAAGTGGATGTCGGCCTGGCTTGGTTGGTTCCTTTGAAGTGAACAGAAAGTTGATTGTGTTTGCAGCCAACGACACGTAAGAAGAGAACTGGCTTAATCAACGCCGACGACTGTTCGCGATAGGTTATAGCCTTCGTGGCTCAAGTATTGGTATCGCGATCGTACACGGGCGCGAATACGACTTGCGGCGCTCTGCTATGTATGTGTGGAGCAGCGTAGCACCAACGCAGTCGGGCTCCTGGTCCATTCGGAGGACCGTGAGTGTCCTGCGGTCGGGTCAGACTAAGAATCGGGCAAATCGATTTAATTATTTTAACGCACGTGAAGGCAGTCTGACCACTGCGCTGCAGCGGCGCACGAGCAGAAAGCAGCGTGGCGGTTTCGCGTGTTCGCACGTTCCTCACTCGACGTAGAAGATGGACTACTCAAAGGGCAGCATGATACGAAAATCAGCATACACACAGTGATCCCTGCGGCTCTGAAGTCATTTACTGTGACTGCAGCAAGCTCTCCCGGCGGACACCACCTTCTTCTCGCGAACAAGTTCTGCCTGGCGATGCACGCAACGTCGTTCTTGTACGCTACAGTACAGCTGTTCGGGCCTCAATAAAAAAAAGAGAAAGAAGAAAGCAGTAATTTATTTAAACGATATGACTCTAGACTTACTGGGGGAGTGGGTCAGGGCAAGGGCGATCGGGCTAAGTGTGGCTCATTGTGAAAGCTTCACATGAGAGTTCGCACGGTGAGTGGAATGCTGTTACGATTGGCGTCTGGTACTACTTGCAGAAAGGAATTTCACTCGACCTTCTCTCACTATGCCTCGTCGAAATGAGGCGTGACTTCTCCTGCTACGGTTGGCGTCCCGCACATCGTGCGGAAAGGACTTTCTCTCACCCGACCTTCTTCGTCGAAATGAGGCGTGACTTCTCCTGCCACGGTTGGCGTCCTGCACCTCGTGCAGAAAGGACTTTCTCTCAGCCGACCTTCACCCACCAGGCCTTGTCGAAATGAAGCGTGACTTCCTAATTCACCATGACCATTTCCAGTCTCTGCCGGTCTGGTGGAAGCCACGCAGTGTTTACAGGCCTCTTTTGTGTGTGTGTGTGCGACATTAGAGGGAGCCTTTCCTCGAACGGCCGAACTCTACAGGAGAACTTCCACGAACCAGCAACGCTCAAAAGAGACGGACGAACGTCTACAATTCCAGGAGGCTCGCTACCACCAGAGGCGTGGTATAACGGGAGGGGGGCCCTCTTTCCGCCAATCCGATTCTGTGCCGGTCAGGTGACGTCGACGGAAGCAAGATCCCTCACACGATTGTAGAGAGACTATTTAAGGGGCTCCGAAATGTACTTTTGATCACTTCATTCTCTTCTCATCTTCTTTCATCAACCTTTCAATAAACCGTGCAAGTTTCGCACTAGAAGTCGTCTCGTCCTTGCCCGGTCGCCATGGTCTACCGGATGCCTGCAGCCCGCCCACAACGCCACGCTACCCAATAGTAACGTCGGTCGAGCTTCGATAGGCAGGCGTCGCTACAACTCGGCAGCAGTACGATACGCTACCCTGGAGTACGGAACAGCGTCTCCTTAACATAAGCCCGTGGCCGGGACCTAGTCCTCGAAGGACGTCACTGCCTCGGGCAGACATAATTGTCCCGGAATGTCCTTAGTCCTACCATACGGCATGATGGACACTCTTGCGGTTACACTACCTTCACATGTGCGAGTGAAAGGCCTCCAAAGCACACGCACAGACGCCAGCAATCTCTGAATCTGTGTAGGGCGCACAACCCGGCACACATTACGAGAGCCGTAGCTGCGCTATAGCGCCACGGTCCACCCACTCCCAACTGCACATTGCCGCAGGCACATGAGTTTGAATCCCATTGGTGGCGGTGGTGTTTGAACCCTCGTTTTATTTCGCCCTGGAGTGAGAATGAAGCTCGGGTGAGGGCGGGGCCCAGGGACGACGACGATGGTACAAAGACGCCTGTGGTCGTCGGCGCAACGAAAGGGAAGAATGCGGGGGACGCCGGAGGAAAACTGGATGCCCCTGGGAGGACTACTATTCATGTGTGGACAGTATATATATATATATATATATATATATATATATATATATATATATATATATATATATATATATATATTTATCAAGTTGTTACAACACACATTAGATGTCAAAGAACATTAAGCTCATAGGACATTAAGTCAAGCCAACATACTCTAGACGTCCTGGGTTTCTCTGGCAAAAAACGTGCCTGTCTGTGACGTCTAGCAGATGTGTTCTTGGGCTTCGACATTTCGAGCCAATTCGTACATCGCAGAAACATTTGTGGTCTTACTGGGCAATGCGGTACATGCGCGCGCGTGTTTGAACCTCTATTCAACCTCGAAGATCAATTGTGTGTATATATATATATATATATATATATATATATTCGTTACGTTGCAACATTCGCACAGTAGTTTGCCTAAGTTGTGCTTTCGTACCAGGGTTATTCCATGCCAAGTGTCCGAGGCCATCTCAAATTTTCCTTTTAAAAGTTATGGCTATTTAATGCCTTGCTCAGAGTAATTTCGCAGGTTATTTTTGCTGAAAAAAAGGTTTCCTACCAGTTGGAGTGCTTTCGACGTTTGTCAAACATGGCTCTGCAAGAAAATTAATGTATATGTGACTTATATTAGTATATTATTTTTATTTAGCTAGCTCTGAAACCCCTAACGCTTCACAACTTCGCCTACTGAACCTAACCTAATCTAAAAGAATTTCTTTTCAATATGTGAAAGTGCGTATTGGCAACTTTGCTCATAAAATATCCCTCAGGTGTCCCAAATTTTGACAAAAATGTAGCAAATACGCCATTTTTTCCCTGGCAAAACTATTATAGATTTGTTTATCGTAAATATTTTTCGTGATTGTACGAGAACTGTAAATTACACTAAAATTATTTAAGCGCCCGTACACTGTAGGAACACTCTCAAATTTTATTTATTTATTTATTTATTTATTTATTTATATATTAAATAACATGCAAAACACAAAAATTTTCGTTTTTGACCACTTCGATACACGATTTTCACAATGAGGTAGTCTCCGGTAAAAATATGACACAAAGTGCATTCAATAATAAGGCTGCTCATTGGCGTTCGATTTTCGTCGTTAGCTCATTTCGATTTTTCTTTTAAGCGAGATATCAGTTTTTGAATGTGGCTCCTGGGCTCTGCATAGTTCCATGCTAGCACTTCACCGCAAAGCGCAGAGCTTGTCGGGCTTCAGGAAATCGGCGAGTGTAGTTTTGTTGTACAACGCTGCTTTCCTCAGCACGTGAGGGCTCAACTGAGTAGCCCAGTCTCATTAACTATTATAAAATTTCTAATTTTGTTGTCGTTTTGTCCTGCTTGCCAGACTGCGCAGGTAGCTGAGAGGTTGTGCGAGAGCTTTCAGAGCTGACTTCATTTATTGGGCCCTTCGTTATTTTTTTTCGTACGTTGCGATTAACGCGCTTGTATATGAATGTTGAGGACACACACGTAGGATAGCATTATCGAGAAACTTTAGTGCACATGTAGTGTTTATCTACGATAAACGAGTAGAAAACGGCGAAATGGTGCCAAGAGTATGTGGAAACGGCGAGTAGGGGCAGTTGGGGGGATGCCCGTGGGTCAGTTAAACTGATTCTAACGTCACATTCAAGGTAGCTTCGTAATCGTCGTCTTCATGATCGCCATATTTTTCTTGCCTTTATTTGGCTACAGTACAGAACGAAGGCATCTTTAATTTCTTCTAAGGAACTGTGTCCTGTACGGAACGAACACACTACTATAGTACCGCAAGTTTTCACGTTTTATTTAGCCAGCTGCAACCCGGTTACAGACTTGAATATTTGACTTACGTTTGCTTATAAAAACTCAATTTCAAGCCAGTTATCTGAAAGCGACGTTTTTACTTCGACCCTCTATAGTCTTTTTTTCTTCCGCCGCCTACAACATCAGTCCCGTCACATGAACTCAAAGCCCACGCCTGTTATTGCGCCTGAGCCGACGGGTAGCCGATTCTTTCCATTGACCCTAGGTACACGCGATACTCAAGTGGTATCGACTATCGAGCTTCACGTAGTTGCCATCACAGCATTGAGCCGAAATGGGCATCTATCGTAGCCCGTAGCCGCCGTCGTCCGATTCTGAGGAAAAGAAGAACACTCGTTGGTGATGCTACGTAGTTTCATTGTTTGTAGGAACACTTCGATGCGGCTACTACAATACAAGAGACACTCGCCTTCTCATTAGCGCGCCTTCTAATCACCTTTTGATTACAGCTGCGGGCGGAAGAGGTAGCCGTCGCTGCCTTTCTGCTCATCCATTTGGAATAAATACGCACTCGTACTGTATACATAATCTATTCGTACGGGCGCTCAGGTGTGTGTTTTGAAGTTTCTGAGGCAGGAGTGTGCAGAGGAATGTAAAAAGATAGGACACTATAAGAGAAGTAAACTCTGAGAGCTCTCGCACAACTTCTGAGCTCCTTGTGTACTCCGGGAGGTACGACAAAAAAACAACTCAATGAGAAATTTTATAATAGTTAATGAGGCTGTGCAACTCACTCGAGCCCTCACGTGCTGAGGAAGGTTGCGTTACACAACAAAACTGCACTCGCCAATGTTACGAGACCATCGTAACAGCTTGGGTTCCGTTCTGCTGTTTAATTCACCAAGTGTTCAAACTAGTATCTGCAGACAGATTGCGTAGCTACCGTATTTTCGCGCTTCTAAGCACCCCCCGATTGCGCGCTTGCTCGCTCTGTCATCGAGCCGGAGCCGTCGGAGTCCCGAGGTGGAACGGCGTCCGCGGCGCGATCTTGCCGCAAAGCCGGACCGCAGAGCCGCGCGGACTCGCGAGTGGCAGTGATAGTGACTGAGCATCCGACACAAGCGGTGCATTCACTGTCTGCACCGATTTTTCTTTTTGATGTTTGCAAAATAAAATGTTATTTTTCGCACCCGTCTCGTCGTGATGTCGCAGCGAAAAGGGGGAGGGGGGTCATTCTAGATTTTTCGAACCTAAGCACCCCCCCTCACTTTGGGCATCGCGATCATGAAAAAAGGGGGTGCTTGGAATCGAGTAAGTACGGTAGTTAGTCAGGAAGAACGCGGGTTTCGTTCCCGAATAAGGTGCTCTTGCTTAATAAGACAGAATTCTGTGCAAACTGCAAGGTGATAGAAAACTAAATTTCTGTTCGCTCTTTCTCGGCCCGTCCTCTTTGGCGCACCCACGATTTATTTTTTTCGGAAGTTGTGTCCTCACAAAGAGTTGCCACAGTCTTTTTGTCTGGTGTCCATTCGATATTACTGCGTTGCAGAGCAAAGAGCGCACGCTGAAGCGCAAACCATCATGTTGGTCTACTGTAGCCGCAGTGACCACTGTGTTGAGCCACACCATTGGCCTCAGACAGGAAGCCCTACGTAGACCTGCAACAGTAGATTTGAAGTGCTTGAGTACGATACAACTGGTTGATGCAGTTATATTCACGCTTGACGCCAAGGAATTTGTAGACTTGTATATAACCTCATTGATTGGCGTTTATATGTACCCGGCTCGCATCGAGTTGGCAGTATAAGGGCACTTTTATCTTTCAGTTCCAGCGCCAAGCGCTTAGACGGTGAGATTTTCTAGTCCACGCTGGCAATCCACAGACACCGCTGCTTTTCACGTCGTGGGGAACCAATGCAGCCAAAGCAGCTCGCATCCACGCGCATATCGCGGCTGGTGATGTATATACGTAGCACGTTTGCGCAGACGACCTAGCTTACGTGCATCACCGCCTCCAACAATGACTACTTTCTGTGGTAATTGTCGGAGCCAAATACTACACAGTGGCTACCTGACTCGTGCGAGCTGGCAACACGCAACTACCTCACAGAACGAGCTAAAGAATCTCAAAACTGATCCTCACTGCGATGACAACGCATTCAAGCTGCGCCGGCTCGTACAGGCCAAAAAGAAGGAAAAGCTCGCCACGCGCTGGTTGCCAGACCTTTCCTGGTCGCCCAATAAATAAGTCTATAAGGAAACACACGTTTCTCTCTGGCATAGTCGCATAGGGTGGAACACGGCGGAGCCTCACCGTTTAATAGCCATATAATATCCAGAGGTGGTCCGTGCGCACTCGGTGAGATCGTTCAAGCATCGATCAATGCAAATATAACAAATCGGAGTCGATTCAAGGAAAAGTAAATTAAGCGCATGTCGTGCATATCAGGCTAATGTCGAATGAAAGGAACAAGCGACTGGACAATATAGCATAATAAAGTTAAGTATATAAGAGAAACAACAAAGACTTCATTGAGAGACATAACAAGCGACAAAGTGACTGTGGTCTCCTTTCTTTTTTCTCGTCTTCGCCACAGAAGGAGCGTTTGAAGGGCATTTATGGATTTGCTATCTTCATCTTTCTTTTCGTTGCGTTTTCGCTGTGCCTCAATTATGGCACGTATATCCGCAACAGGGGAGCGAATTGACATTCGTGCGCCGTGAGAAAATAAAATAACAAAAAACGAGAAAAAAAATAAGAACAAAATAAATATTTTATTTCAGGTAAAATATTATTGCACAATTTAATATGGAAATGCGCATTATAATTAAGAAGGATTAGCAAGCGGGAGAAGCTTATCTGAAATTATTTGGAACATAAAAAAAATTGGCAGAGTTACACGAAAATATAGTGTGGTAATCATTTAGTTTCTTGTGGGAAATCGGATATACGTGGTAGTATCATAAACACCTTTGCGGATGAAACCTAAGGCAAAGATCAAGAGGAAGAGCGCAGCGCGAACATGTAAACTTTGTTTAACCTGGCGAAGCGAAGTTCCGAGAAACTCCGTTCTCTTCATTAAAAAAAGTCAGAGGCAAAATAAAAAGTAAATGTTCGTAGATTCAATTACATTTCTTGTGAGATTTGTGAAGCAATGTCTTCACATCATCGTCCTGTTCACCTTCGTCAGGACCGGGTGATAGCCATCATCACTCTCGCGCACTCATCACATGTGTGTACACAACCAGAAAGAATAGTAACAAAAACCGTAGTCATGTGATATATGCGCGTGCGATGTCGCATAACTCGAAGAAAGTAGCCGGCAGGTTAACCAAGGTAAATATACCTGGTAGCGAAGCTTCCATAGGAGCCCATACGTTCAAAACATGGCGGTCCATCGGAGGTTCATGGGGCTTAGCGCCATCTGTATGTGGTGGGAACACTTCCGGCGGAAGAAAAAATAATGTGACGCCATGTCCGTTAAAAGCAGAAATGACGTCATTTTGTTTTCGAAGGCGCGAAATTTGTTTTGTTGTCCTTCCTTTGGAGCTATATATTCAAATGCCCCGCCATTCGACTTGATGGGCGTTTCGAGCTTTCAGCGTGGAAAGCGATGCAGGAAGAGGGCAGCCGTACGGTTGTCGAAATCGCATCCCTGCACAGAACATACTTTCTTTGGAGGCCGACGAAAGCTTTAGGTGTAGAGTGCTGATCCTATTGTCGGATGCCAAGCCCGTCGGCCAGCGCAGTCTCACGAAAACAACTACACAATTATCTGGCGGTCGTAAGCCACTCCTTTTAACTGAACAGATTAAGAAGCGATGAAGCTACCCGCGTCACCAAATTCAGACAAACTTCGACAAGCAAGAAAGCACAAACTGTGAGGGGGGCGTATTTCAACAGGTGAACTTTACGAGTGCGCCTTTCTGCCCATTTCAAGACGTGCATTGCATTGCGAGTGATAGTGGCGTCAACGCCCCCTGTAGAGATGGGCGCTGAAAAGAAATGCATTTATTAATAATAATAAAATTAAACTTGTATTTTCTTAACTCGTCACGAATATATAAAAATGACTAGGAATTTTATTTTCGTTGAATGAATCTAACTGTGTCTCGTTTGAATTAAAAAACGCGTTTTTCTTTCCTAATGTTTGTTCCCTCCAAACATAGTCGCGCTTCAATTGCTGCTCCCATAACCCGCCATGCTGATGTCGGTGACAATCTGTACTGAACCGCTTTTCGCCCGAAGCTTCGCGACCTATTTGAATCGACCTTGGGTTAACTGTGAATACAGTGTTTTCCGCGCTTCAAAAGTAGCGAAAAAGCTTTAAATTCGCTTACATTTTGCAGGGTCACGCCTCGGATGCGCCGAGAAGCAACATTACAGTTCGTGCTGTTTGTCCGTAACGACGTTTATCGGCAGCCTTCGGCGCGAGCACGGGGAAGTTTATGTATGGGTCGGACATGCACAGTGTTTGAACGGTAGGTAAAGGGAGCGTAAACCAACTGCCGGCTGCTATCAGAATGAGTGTACTTGTCAACGCAGTGTCGCGAATGCGCTTGGAAGTCGTCATTTAATGATCCTAAAAATTAATTCTGGAGTTTTGCGTGGAAAAACCACAATATGATGATGAGGCATGCAATCGTGGGCGACTCGCATTTTATGTTGACCACCTGGGGTTCTTGAACGTGCACTTATAGTCTAAGTACACGAATGTTTGCATTTCGCCGCAAAAAAAGACGCAGCCGCCAAGGCCAGGATCGAAGCCGCCACTTCAGCAGCACGACGCCATATCCACTGTACGTTGGGCATGTCTGTGCACAAAGGAGACTGTATACAAACAGGGTGAAACGGCAGAAGCCGCTGCAGAATAATAGCCAGTCGGATTTTTAAAAAATTTTATGCGGAGGAGATGTGTTTTCTTGATACAGCAGGCCCTTAAATGCTGATTTTTTTTACCTTTAGGCGCGTTTGAGTGTATCGATTAGGAGCCCTCAAATAAGTCTGCATATCTCGAAACAGACTGCAGTTTCGAGACGTTGAACCCGATTATTTTGTTTTATTTCCTCTTTCGCACATGTACATGACGGGTGCCTCAAGTAAGTTGCCCCGCATTTCGTGTTTATTTTTGTCCTCATTGTTTTAGTTTGTCGAAAGTCCGGTGAAGTATGCCTCGCTGCCAGGCGATACCGTGGTATCCCTGCAAGACGACATCCTTAAAGATGACAAATTCGCCTCGACGAGTTATCAAATGTGTTAGCTAACGATGGGTTGGTTGCTTCCCAGCGTAACTGCGCAACCCACTCCTCTGACAGCGGAGACAACAGTCAGGCGGAGGAGGGCTCAAAATATAGATGTGATGAAGTTAACCGCACTTTCCTTCTTTCTTTCTTTCTTTCTTTCTTTCTTTCTTTCTTTCTTTCTTTCTTTCTTTCTTTCTTTCTTTCTTTCTTTCTTTCTCTTTAAGAACGTATTGTAATATGCCACAGGGGATTTGACGTTTATGAAAAAATCAGTATTCATTTCTTCAAAGGCTGGAAATTTCGAACTTATTCCTTAGACGGTAGCGCTGTTCTCTTACGTATTGCCAAGGAAAAGCTCATTAGCCCTCAAGGTGTTTTATCTATGGAGCAAATGAAGTTCTGGAACAAAACAAGTTGCTCGGAAATAAATGCTTTCTCCCCTTCGCTGCTTTCGTTGTCGATTGGGTTCGCCTTGCACAGGGTACACCAAGCTTTGAGTCTACAATATATAGACGGTGGAGGCGTTGCGGTATAGACGCCCCCACGGCAACATCTTTCATTGAAGCAGACCAGTCGTCATGTCGATAGCCTCCGGGAGCAACAGGTTGACGTGGCCACTCTGACCTGGTGACATGCGTGTTGTCGTCATTGTTGGGTCAAAAAATTGGCATGCACCAACTTCGGGGGTTGGGCCAAGAACCGGATGCTAGGAGAAAACGCTTTCGCGGCTCTCGTCTTTCTTAGAGGCGTGACAGGCGATGGTTTAGATATTCAGATAGACAAGACAAACCGAGGAAAGGTAGAGAGTTCAGTATGACCACTTCAAGACAGATACCTTTGCAAGATGTCTCAATTTACCCCAGTACTGCGTGCACCGGACTTGTTGTTCCCTCAAATTTCCTAACTTGGCCACTCCATTACCTTTCCTCCCGCTGCGGGCCGCATTTTTGTCTTGTTTTTGCACTTAATTCTCTCAGATTATTAGGACACTTGTGAGTTTCACTACATTTTGCATGACCTGCTTAACTAAGCTTCTTTCTCTCAATCGCAATTAGAAGATCTACTCCTATTAGCCCCACCCCAGTGCAGGGTAGCAAACCGGAAACTCGCATCTGGTTAGTCTCCCTGCCTACCCCCCCCCCCCTCTCTTTTTCTCTATAATATAACTACATTGGCTCTCTGATTCATACTGTCGTTTATTTCCCTTAAAGGGCCCCTCACCAGGCCCCATAACAAATTTTGGTTATACGCTAGAAGTTGTTACGTGTCTTCTAGGGAGCGTTCTTCCAAAACAAATTTTCAACTCCGCTCATTAATAGCCTAGATAGAAATATTTCAGTGCCGCGAACCCATGATTTCAGCAGGCGAGCTCCACTGCAAAGCGAGACACTCTCTCTACTCGCCCCGTGTAGCCTCCGCAAGCGAAATTCCTTCCCTACGTTCTCCCATACCGGAGCTCGAGGATCGCGTGACGCATACGGCTTCCCCTCTTGGCTGGCGCGGTGTGCCGTGCAGTTGTTGCTCTTGATTTCAATAAAACTTGCAGTACTTGGAAATCGGCGGTCGCTTTATCTGCGTAGCCTAAGCAAGGACCGTGGCCGCTCGTCTAGTCACCATTACGCACGCGCACTGCCCTCCGGCATCTCAACTCGCGTCGTTCTCTCGGCATGGCAGCTGCCGCCATCGTTACAGGCTGCGCGGTCGCGTGTTACGACAGCGGTTCCGGGTTCACCACCGGTGTTATCTACGACATCGACGAGGGCATTTCCAAAGCAAATTTACCGATACATATTAAGTCAGCTGCAGATGGAGCTATTACCGCACACGTTTCTCACATCGACGAGTCACTTTATATTCAACTGTGGATGTCTCCTGTCACACGTCAGGGTAGTCCAGTTCTTGCATATAGCCCGCTGCTTCATACGAAGACCACTACAGTGCAGGAAACGCATGAAGCTTGGACACGTGAGCAGTGTGTACACATACGCGATGGCGTGCCCCCGCTGCTCCGAGCGTCACAGCACTGACAGCTGCAAAGCCCCCGCTCTGAAGTGCGCTAAGTATTTCGGACCCTATGATGGCTCTTCTAAGGAATGTTCCCTCATTCATAAAGAAATGGACATGTTAAAGTAGGAGGTGAGGGGCCACTTGTCTCACCGAGAAGCTGCAGGCATAGATCGAAAACGACGCTGACGGCGCTCCCATCGCCGACGTTCATCAACGACCACCATAGCTTTTGTGATTCGCATGCCACATCCCTCAGCACCACCTACTTTGCTACCCAAGCCAAGTAGACTCCAGGAACAAAGAAGCTAAGGACAAGGAAGCTGCGGAGAGCGTGACTGCTTGTTCTTGGCATTTACTCGCAGGGCGCCATTCATTATCTGACTCACAAGGCACAACGACTGCATCTAACTCCCCGTCTGTTCCAGAGAAACTGCCAGAGCAAAACCAGCACGTCGTGATCATACTGCATTCACTGGTTGATGTTCTTTGCATGCTTTTTGCTAAGCAACAGACACCGTCAGCTCGAAGCGCTTTACAAGTACTGGAGGCCCTGCATCCAGTGCGTGCATGCCTTCAATAAGTATTTTGGCTCGCCAGTTCTGATTTAGGACAGGATTCAGAAGTTTAGCGACGTTCCAGTGGAACGCTAGATGCTTCATGTCTCGTATTTCATCCATACGTCGTTACGTGTTCACAAATCGGCTTCCAACCTAATCTATCAAGTTCCATTACACTAGCTGGTTACGAATCTATCAACTCCTCAATATCCGGTGAACACAACAGTGGTCAGTTATAGCTGCACAGACCACTGTTGTGTTCCAGCAACTCTCCAACGTGCGGCGATCACAGAGAAGTGTGCATATATATCTGCACAGACTTACAACATGCGGCGTCTACAGCGCTTATATCTGCACGGATCTCACACATGTTCCCCATGCGGTGCAGCCCCCTGCCAAGAACGAATACCTCAAGCGGAGAAACTGACCTTTACGGATCTGCAATGACCAACTGTGGTGTCGGTGTGCGCCTCCAGATGAACCAGCAGTCTCGCTGCTCTGTCTCCTTCCTTTCCATCTTCTTATCTCTCAGCCCCCCTCTGCCCTTGTGTAGGGTAGCAAACCAGACGCGCGTCTGGGGGACCTCCCTACCTTTTCCTTGTTTCCCCCAATCTCCCTCTCTCTCTCTCTCAACTTAGGTACAACAGTGGCCGCTTAACACTTCGGTGTTAAGAAGCCACCGTTATAAGATAACAATGTTAACAATAATATTATATAATGACATAACATTATTAGCCAAAGTGTTATAGCATTTCGGCTAACATTTGAACTTTATCGAAGCAGCTGTTTCACGGTGCGTCAACAGTATGTATGTTTCCCAGTACAGGTGCTGTGAAAAGTGCTGGGTAAGAGGGTATATCATCTGCTACTGCGGAACGGAAGTCGCCAAAGCGCGGGGAAAACTTTTTATTGTGAGCATCAATCGGTGTCTCTTATCAGGATAATTTTAGCGTGTGCTCCACGACGGCTGCATCCACGGTAAACGCCAGCTGTGACTCGGTGCAGACTTCCCGCTCCTGCGTATCGCGCTTTGTGACGTTTGATGAATTGAGCAGCTCTCCTCAAAATGTTGGCAGGAAGATGCCTACAGCACTGAAAATATCACGCCACCGCGAAAGCTGAGCAATATCTTCAAGGGCTGAGTTCGCCAGTCCACCGTATCACCAAATTAATCGCCCTGCTCTACTGCCACCAGCTTTACGACACAGATTTTCTCAATCCTCTTAAGCATGACGGTCACGTTGTTGCACGATAAACACTCCGCGATGCAAGTGATTTCCTTTTTTTTTCGGCACCCTGCAACTTGCGCAAATTTAGAATGTTACCTTCAGGAGAAAGCTTTGATTCTACAGCCGCTCAGTTTCAGTAGTAAAATAAAAATAAAAATATTCATTGTCTGGCAGGTACGCATCGCAATCGACGCAATGATCTCCACCACTTATCTGCTCTACGCGTTATGTGACGTGCCAAACGCCACTTCTTTCCCTATTGATCTAAACTAGAATATCAGATACCCGTGATTGCTGTCTAATACACAGGGTCACTTTCATGTCTTTTGACGTCATGCCCACAATTTTCCTTCCATCGCTCATTGCACACTCCTTAGCTTCATCTAAAGTTGCGTTGTCGTCTTCCAGTTTTGATCCTCTAGGATCAAAACTGGCAAAATATGCAGATATAGTTATAGCTTCCTTCTCCATAATATCAGGCAGATGGGGAAAAAAGAAATACATATCAAGGTCTGGTCTATGCGACTATCTTTTTCTGAATCGCTATCTTTCGCAGTGTGCGGTGTTTGTAAGTACGTACAGCATTTGCCCAAGCAAGGCTTTACTCTCTAAAGATCGACCTCATCTCTTCCCATAGTACTCCCCTATTGTGCTTTGTTAGAACAAATAGACTAAATATTGTCGGTTACCTTTTAAAGCAAGTGAAATCATGCATCACTAATTAAAGAAAAATCACCGCCCGAGCACTCCGTACAGATTGTTAGCCAGCGAAGCTGAAACGTGTGGCCCCGGTGTTTATCACTGGGTTAATTCCGACGGTTCATTAAACCGCGGCTGCCGGATTTTCGGTGCGCAGTTGCTGCTTGCGCTCGGCTGCACAAGCCTGTTCTTGCGCACGGGCTGCAGCATCGGCACAGCGTAGACGAGCTCGTTCCTGGTTCTGCTCGCAGCGTTGCTGATCGAAAGATGCCTGATCCTCAGGAGTGCGTATGACGCGTGGCCTGCCCATTTCGGAGCCGGAGAGAAATTGCTGCGTGTACGCTCGGCTCGATGGAGTGCAACGACGCCTATACTGGTACAACTAATCCAACACCATCTAGATAGCGCAAGGCCTTTTCACTCTGATCCATGACGTCATGTTACCTGGCCCGACTGCCATATAATCTAATGGGGATGCTGACGAGTAGGCAACAGTGATTTTGGCGTCACCGTTTTCATCACGCCAGCCTTTTGATTGGAAATTTCGGGCCAGGTAGCCTGACGTCATGAATTGGAGTAAACAAGCCTTGTCCTATCTAGGTGGTGTTGATTAATCGCGCGCCTCTCTTTTTCTCTCTTTTTTTTTTTCGCGCGTACGCATTGGCTTGCGCCGGAGGAGTTTTCGGCGTACAGGCGGCTGACAGACGGACGGACGGACGGACGGACGGAGGGACGAATCGGCTAGCCATATACAGCTTCGCTGTAAAAAAATTGAGTGAGCTATATTCTGCTGACACATTATTGTAACACGAGTTAAATTCCCAATTTTCTATGCTGCATAATGATTTTCGATAGTTATGCATAATATGACTGCCGTGGCGGGTAAAGGTTTGCCGCTAATATCTTCTACTATCTGCCTGAATGCGTTCGATATCGCAAGTCTGCCGCTGCAGAAAGTCCTTATGCCACAAAATAGATGTAAATATCGACTTTCCTAGTGTAGAACACGTACACCTGTTTTGGGAGCGACGATGCAAACATGTTCGTACGTTTTAATTGTCATGATGATCACCGGGTGTGTCTAAATAACTGTTCGCTGATGATTTGCTCTTTCAAGTATTCTTGTCCGTTTAATAACTGTGTTTTTCGATAGTGTGACTGTTCTTCTAAGAAATTTCCTTAGCAGTATACCACTGCACTTAAGCAAACGTCTAAGTCAGCCAAAAATGTCCTATTTACTTGGTACGCAGGGACTAAGGTCGTCACATTAACCGTAGGCCTTGTCCACTGGTTGGCAGTATCACCTTTAGCGCATGGAACGTACGTTAGTGCGTTACCGTCACGTGCGACGAGTGCACCACGTGTGTTCATTGCCACTGCCTCCCATCTGATAGTCGTGGCCTGTCTAGACGCACGTGGCTACAAGTACGAGTGCGCATGAGTGAGCTGCCGTATATCGAGAGAGACTCGCGTCGGGTCACGGAGCCGTCACCGGGAGAAAGTGCGGCCGCCATTCTAGCCACAGCTTCTGCGTAGAGAATTTCGGGCAGCCCGAGTCTCGAGGAGGGGAAAACCCATGGCCCGCCGGCGGTGGTGGAGAGAGAGCTCGGGCGGCGCGTCTAAAAATAGGGCCAGCGTTACGGTGCTTCTGGCCGGGGCAAGCCGCAACCGGCACCCGAGCCGACCATTTCTCCTGGACCCGCACGAACCCCGTCTCTCGGGCGGCAAGACAGAAAGAAGCACCCGAGCCCTCTGCTGCGAACGTCGTCTTTGTGCGCCCGCCACTCGTGGCTGCAGCGACCGGGGAGACGCCCGAAGGAGCCGACCTCCTCGCCACGCTCCGTCTCCCACCCATCCCCTGTGCTACCTTGATCATACCCCCCTCTCTCCCCCAGCCCGCCCTCGCACCCACGCCATCTTTTTCGCAGTTCGGTCAGGGTCTCGGGTGAATCCAAGAAGAAGGTTGCGAACCGGGGGTGCTAGGACCGCGATACCCGCTGCTATACGCCTCGGCAAGAAACGCCGCGGCGGCTTCTCTTCGAGGGAGGCTCTACTCGAACCAGCCACTGGCACCCGCAAGGACCGGAACGGCTCCTCCATCGTAGCCCGGCGTTTGCCGACCTGCGCGAGTCCCGTGAATCATCGTCGTTGCAGAGCGGAGAGCGCGTCTCTACAGATGTTCCCGTCCACAGATTGCCTACCGAGTCCTCTCTGAGTCGAAAAAAGCGTAGCGGAACGCTTTCGGGACATCGCTGTCCGGAGATCTTCGAAAGCAAAGATGTCTTGGTAAGCGCTTCGTATCTGGCAAACGTACAACAACCGTGCTATAACTGTTACTCCCTGAGCTGCTCTGAGTGTCGGCGGCTGATGTGATTCTTGGCTGTACAGGCATGGCGGATGTTTTGATACGTATTAGCTTTTCCATAAGCTAGTGCGTATCAACATGCTCTTTGAGTTACTCTGCTGTGAATTTGGGAAAAAATTATCTATCGTGCATTACGCGTGGCTAAACGAAACCAAGGGCCCGAACGCGCCTTATTGTCCTCGAATAAGAAGATTCGCTACCTGAGATGGGTTGCTTTCATTCAGAAAGCAGTTTCAAATTTAGACCCTTCCTCTCGAAACGTATGCATTTGCATGACATCATACTTATTGTATGAGGTATTGATGCATGTCATATCCGCTTTATTTGTTGTCTGTACTGTCGAGCTGGCTCGTTTTGCTCTTTGGAGTCGTGGTTTTGCAGAAACTCAAGCGTGGGCAGATTCTGTTTCCTGTAATGTACTCACTGATGGAGTAAAATCAGCAGTACAGATAAAAAGAGACAGTATATGTTAGAAACGGTATATGCTCTCATATTCAAATAACCCAGTTTTTGTTTCTTTCATTCATATCGTTGTATGCAGCCGGCACTGCGCCTTTCCTGAACGGGAGTGTATTTCAGTAACACTAACTTTGTCCTCTTTCTAGCCGTCTTATTTTTCGCGCTTAATAAATGCCACCTATACTCACTGCGATAGCGTCAGAAGAGACAATGAAAAAGCGTTACCATCTTAGGGTCTCATTTTATGTTACTAGCTCTTTCTAAAAATAAAATTAGCACTCCCCCCCCCCTTTATTTTTTTGAAGCACAAAACCGGAAGGCGAGCACGGCCATTTTTGCCTGACAACGAAGGGGCCACCTTGGAAGGCAGAACCGGTTGCGCCGTATGGCAAAAAGCCAGAAGAAATCAGGGGCAAAAAAGTGTCTATCTGCGACGGTGTCACAAGTATAGGCAAGAGTAGTGGCAAATGGTGAAAGTTCAGCAGCTTATTGATCACCCGGGGAAAAGATAGCTAAGAAAAGCGAACACGGCTGCCGCCTAACTTCGGCTACTTTTGTCTCTGATGCAGTTAAACTTCGGTAACACGTCACTTTGGGCTATGCTGCCTCTCATCCAACCTCTCATCAGGACCGCAGTTAACACTAGCCTATTCTACACTCGACTTGAAGCACCGTGAGTTCTTGCAAGTTGTTCTAGAGTTAAGTCTTTTTCCGCTTTGTTCCCGATGTATACCTCGTGTGGACATGTCGCATGGCGACGTTATTTGACAAGGTGCCAAATAATGTACAAAAAGGACAGTACTAATGAAAAACAGAAGAGCTCAACACACAGAGAGAAGGACGTGCGCAAGAATCAAAGACAGGTCCAAAGGGTCTAAATAATATAGAAGGTTTCGAAGCGTTAAATGTTATCGTGCGTTTTTTAAAAAAAATAATGTACGCAAGTCCAACATGTTCGGAATCTTTACGTTGGACTGCTTGCCGCACAATCTAGCATGTAGCCCAGATACAGTCCACTTCGGTTTGGTGACATTGAAAATTTTCGAATAGTTTCGAACACAGACAGGAAGTGTCGCGGGAGAATCCAGCCATACGCATGCAGGTCAGCGCGTGTATGAGTGGAGCGGTTGCCCCATGGCGTGGCATACCGCAAATGCAAAGTTTTCCCGGTGGTTCGAAGCTCTATGAATTGAGAAACAGAGTTATATATACGTTCTCTATACTTTTCCAAAGCGGGCTGTCACAGGAATCCGGGCGCATTGTCAGAAGCACCTACGCTAACGCTCACAATGACGTGTGTGCTTGAGACAAGGGCTGTAACATCGTATCTGTGAGCGACAGATGCGGATGACCTAGCACGGAGGTTAACAATCCTATGATTGTTATTCTATTTCTTCCGTAAATGGAGATGTGAGAACAGAAGCTGCTTTTATGTGCTATATGCGACTTCACTGCCTTGGGCCAAGCGTCTGTGTTACTTACAGCTCGCTTCCTCTCGGGCACACATACAATATTCTGCGCATCCAATGAACGAAATGTAGACTGGAAAGTATGAAGGTCTATTTGCTTTAAAAAGAGTCTTACAGCAAGGTGCACCCTTCTCCGAAACTTAAAATTGAAGGTTCCAAACGTATTCTCACCGCCCCCCCCCCCCCATATTCAGGCGGAACCCATCTCCTAATGACTGTCGACGTTAATGCGACGTTTGGCATTTAGACAATGTAGCGGCACACCGCATTGCTGAAGCCATGTATATATATGCTCTGCAGTGGGATATGTAGGCTTAGAATGCTAAACACATTATTACATCCACGTGTCACAGCGCCACGACAGGCCATAGCGTCTAGAACTTCGGACGCCACAAAGAGCGCGTCACTAAAGGCGACCTCCCAACCAAAGCCAGTTTTGTACCACTGGCATTACAGAATTGTGCTTCAGTATACGCGACTTCGAATGAACTACGGGGCGATTGCATAGGGGGACGTCTATTGGAGGCGTAAACATTAATTTAGCCCGTAGCCATGGAAACCTTACTACATTATGTTCTTTGCATGTACTGGTAAAATCTAAAAATCTGAATACCGGACTGAAGGCCTAGGATGCTGAAATATTGAGCTTTTTCTCGCATTCCGCGGCTCATAACATTTTGACGCCGACTGTACAATTAATGCTTGCTCGCACAATTAATGGGCACACACGCGCGCGCGCGCCCGCGCCCGCGCGCGTTGCTATGATGCTTGCAGCATCATAACACTCTCCAGAAAATCGCAACACTTCTGTTTAATTATTATTCGCTTGACTTGCTGCAAGGCAGATGTACAAATTTTAGCAAAAAGGCCTCAAATAAATGCATGCAGCCCTGTTTGATGCAGGTACTGCAGCAATGAATTTGCTCCCTTGTAGTCCGTTATCCGGCGGGTAAAGTCCTCCGGGATATTCCGCTTTAGTTTGGCCTCCCTGAGCATCTTGTCCCTAATCCCCTTAGTACCAGGACGCAACCGCAAGAGATGACGGCTGTCCGCCGTAGACACTGGTGCCAGGAACTTAAGGCACGTTGTAGGGTTGTCATTTGCATATCTCCAGGCGCAGGTGACAGCAGCTGCCACGGCCAACCCTCCCAGATGTCTCCTAAGACAAACTTCCTCCACCCGGGAAAGGCTACGGGGAAAGTAGCGTTTTCCCTTAAAGGAGGAGAACATTTTATTCTTTCCGCCACTGATGACCGCCAGAATGTTAGTACAATTGGTTTCGAGCAGAACGTACTGGAACAGGCAGAATGGGACGACGACACGCACTGGACTGGAAACTGAATGTTTATTATCGTTTTTCCACGCTTCTATAGCACAAGACAGCCAATGCTTCTTTTTTTTTTGTCATGCCGATTATCCGTCTTAAGCTTAGGGTGAAATAATTTCTTTGTCCAAGTAGCCCTTTTCTTTTCCTGTTAGTAGTATCGATGGTGTACTGATGCGTGATTGGCAGCTTCTTTCAATGGCCATGGCTTCTAAAATTTCGCGCGTCAGCTTATCTTCACTTTTTCCTAAAACGTTCATGTTGTGAAATAGAATGGTGCAGTGGTGCTGCCGATAATGAAAAGTGAGATGCCTAGCGGATATTCTTTATAAAGATGCTGCATGCTCCCTTGTCCTGTCACTGATACACCTGCCTGTTTGTCCTATGTATCGTCGGCTACATGATGAAGGCATATAACACCCCTGTCTTGCAGGTAGTGTGCTTCTTCTTGTGGTTTATTGCGCATTGCTTACTTTTCTATTTATTACTGACTCGTGCACACATTGAGTACACCTTGTTTGGTGCTGAACATACAACCGCGATGCCCTCCTTTCCGGCTATCTTCTTTAGCTTGTGAGGTAGGTCGTGTACATAAAGCACAACGGCGACTTTCTTCCTTTTCTGTGGAACGTTTGCTTTTCCTTGAACCTTGCTGCTCAGGAGTCTCGTCTTCTTCAGTGGTCGCTCGAGGGTTTCTAGAGAAGACGAGACTCCTGAGCAGCAAGGTTCAATGAAAAGCAAACATTCCACAGAAAAGGAAGACGCTCGCCGTGGTGCCTTATGTACACGACCTAACCCACAAGCTAAAGAAGATAGCCGGAAAGGATGGCATCGCGGTTGTATGTTCATCACCAAACAAGGTGTACTCAATGTGTGCACGAGTCATTAATAAATAGAAAAGTAAGCAATGCGCAATAAACCACAAGAAGAAGCACACTACCTGCAAGACAGGGTTGCTATATGCCTTCATCATGTAGCCGACGATACATAGGACAAACAGGCTGATGTATCAGTGACAGGACAAGAGAGCATGCAGCATCTTTATAAAGAATATCCGCTAGGCATCTCACTTTTCATTATCGGCAGCACCACTGCACCATTCTATTTCACAACATGAACGTTTTAGGAAAAAGTGAAGATGAGCTGACGCGCGAAATTTTAGAAGCCATGGCCATTGAAAGAAGCTGCCAATCACGCATCAGTACACCATCGATACTACTAACAGGAAAAGAAAAGGGCTACTTGGACAAAGACGATATTTCCCCCTAAGCTTAAGACGGATAATCGGCATGACAAAAAAAAAAAAAAAAAAGAAGGAAGAAGCATTGGCTGTCTTGTGCTACAAAAGTGTGGGAAAACGATAATAAACATTCAGGTTCTAGTCCAGTGTGCGTCGTCGTCGCTTTCTGTCCGTGCCAATACGTTCTGCTGGAAACCAATTGTGCTATGTCTAACCAACGAGCTCAGGCAAACACTATTCTAATTTTAGTAGTTTAGTCATCTGTATAAACTGCAGTAAACATTCGCTTACTAACGAAATTCAGAAGTATGGTGTCACACGTGCAAGGCAAACGTGAAAAGATCTCACTCCATGCGCCTTTAACGTAAAACCAGTCCAATTTCATGACGTCAAACTTACGTAACTGCCGACGCAAGCATCGGGCGGTGACTCGCAGAGATTTTTGAACAGGTCAATGTAATGCTCTCCTCTTTTACAGGAGGTCACTTTTGTTTGCTTCCAAAGCAAATACCGTTGCCTAACTTGACAGGATTTTCTTAACTAATTGGCTGAAGAGAGGCGAGGAGCATGAAAAAGTGTAGAGAGTTTCGGAGGGACCGGGCGTTTGCGAAGTCTATAGCCGGATGAGGGGGTTGGTGCAGGCGTTTGCGATTGGTCCGCTTCTCCTTGCTTAGCTGTCGGGGTCTGGTAGAAAATCGCGGCAACGTGCAACGGAAAGGTAAAAATGTAGCTAAAACGGATTCTCAGCTAGGAAAATTTGGCAGAGTTACGTCATGTACGTGCCGAAAGCGCTCGACAACGTTATACTGGCTCGGAAAAAAAATTAATATGTGCTAATAAATCCATTCTTCCCGGCAGCTCTAAGTAGCCAGTGCCAGAGCGATCGGCGGGCAGCCATCTTCTATTCATTTCGTATCGGGGCAGTCTCCGGCTATTCAGAAAAAAATTCAGCTTTGTTCAGCATGTTAATACATCTTCCATGCGTACACATCACTTTGACGCAGTAAGTTCTCGCGGTTTTGTGACGTTGCGTGACAGACATGCGAACTTGGCGCAGCCCGAAAACTTTTGATCAATTGCGGAGGGCTCATGGTGAAAAAGGCGTAGAATCGGAAATAATTATTTTGTTTTGTTCAGCCTAATCATGCATAATCAGTGCGTACACGTTATAGCAGATGAGGAGCATTCAGGGTTATTTTGGCGTTGCATGACAGACAAGCGAAGTGGGGTCTCCCGAAAATATTGTGACTAATCGGGGAGGGCTGATTGCAGAAATGGAATAGAAATGTTTAGAATAGCTTTACGTAAGTGCCCCATGACTGCGGACGCTCGTGGTCAGAACACTGGCTTGATGAAGAGCGGCAGCAGTGGCGAGCGAACATTTAGTGCTGATTCTAGCTTCAACGCATCTCCGGAACTTGAGATTACGTGACCTATAACACTTGGCGCGCGAGACCAGAGCGCACACAAAGCCAGGAGTCATCTCGGCCCGCGTTGGATTTTGTACCTGCCGCTGATTACCTCCATGTTATGGCTCGTACCAGCAACGGGCGGGCTAGAATTGGAGACGCACACTCACCTGCTCGCCCCCCCTCCCCCGCCCTTAGTGCGCGCTCACCATCCACCTCCCACTGCCTTTCGCTCAGAACACCAGGTGAGCGGCAAGACGGCGTGCATCAAGCCACGGTCCTTCTTGGCTCACCCTCTCACTCTTTCCCTCGCACCTACAGCATACGACATAGAAGCTTATCGCACTTGGACTTTATACGGAACTTCACGGTGACGGCTGGAGTTCGCCTGGAGTGTCCCTATAATTTATATCGCCATAAAAACAAAATAATATGTCCAGCATCAAGACTGGCTGTAATGTGCTCTTGCGGACTGGTCTAGCGTGAGAGCTTTTTGTGAATGCGGGTCTTGGTTTCGTAAGAGTGGAATTCAACTCCACACGGAGATCTTAAACGTTTTCGGGGCGTTTGAGTCGTGATAAAAACGCACTGCGTGTGTTAAAAAGAAACTGCATGAGAAAATTTATCGTACGCAGCACACAAACTTCAATATCCCCGAGTGCCTATTAAAACACGCGTTGACGCACTTCAATACTAGGCCCGTATTCACAAAATGTTCTTTCGTTAGAATCCTTCGTTAGAGCGAATTCCTGCCAATCGTAACGCTGAACCTTTAGTTAGCGTGGGCTACCAGCCAATAGCGAAGAGCACTTACGAACGAAAAGCTTTTTGAATTTGGCCCCTGTTCTTCCGCGTCCCTTAAAGGGCTTCGCCTCAGTGAAGATGCAGAGGCAAGCTGGCATCTGGATGCAACCGGAAGATTCCCTCCCCACGCTCCTGTCGCGAGTGTTGCGTCCCTTGGCGTAACTACACGGCACAAGAAGACGCAGTCCGCGTGAGCTCCTTCCGACGGCGCCGCTTACTTGCATTGGCATCGGGCCAAATATTCGGGCGCAGCGAGCTCTCGAAGTTGGCGACACTATCCCAGGAAGCCGATTTATCGGTTGTGGCGTCGGGCTGGGTCGCCGGGTAACTCGTTGCCATTGACTCAAGATGACAGCTGCCGAAGAAGTGCCGCCACGCGGAGCTGCTGCTTCCCTTCGCGTGTGCATATACACGACCGACTCGTCACAAGTGGCAGGGCTCTTATTTCTTTTTTTTTTTTATTGTCTTAGCCGACTCGATGCGGAAGTGCTGGCCGCGACTCCGGTTATTAGCTGCGGATCAGCCATCGCAAGCTTGCAACTGCGCTCCGGTTTTGACGTCTTGACTGTTTTACGAGAGCCTTGCAGATTTTGCCTTTGTAAGGCCACTAGGTTTGTAAAGCGGGAATCTCTCGAGGTACATGTTCGCACTATCTCTCGACAAGATGCTTTGTGCGGTGGCGAGTCGGAAATAGTATTTTGCTGCAGCGTCATCTCGCTTTTGCTTCGACGGACTCCACACGCCTGTCGCGCGGTAACCAGCAAGCAGCCTCTATACTGTGCTGTTAAAACCATTATCCCACTTTCGTCTTTCTCATTTCTAAATGGGCTCGCCAGTTTGTCCTTTTCGTCTCGAGGTACCATAAATTTTCAACCATTCTTATTTACCATGTACATGTAGTGTGTGGCAGCCATGCCTGCGTATGCTTTGTATTTACCGTGGCCCTCGAAATATAAGCAGCAACACCACCACCACCACTGGATTCTGCACTCCGAGGTAAACTCCACCACGCACGTTTCACACATTGCACAAACTCCGAGCACTGAAATTGCACCCGTATGTTTTGTCGTTGGTTGTGTTTATTACAGTGAATAAACTATATGTGCCACGAACATCATTCACTAAGGAAACTAGTGATGGTCATAATGACGGGGGCAATGACACGCTCGCTAGGTGCGCTGTCGAATTTCTAGATCAAAAGTTTCTGGAAAATAACTAAAAGTACATACCTGGTACTAAAAGGGTGTCACATAAAAGCCTCTTGCCAAGGCGGCTTTCCAGTCCGGTCGAAAGCTTTATATCTGGCGCATCCGGATCAATGCTTCGCTTTGGCTGCTGCAACTTTCTTTTATTGTGTCGCTCGAAGTGCGGATGTTATGGGGGATTCCGAGTGACTATAGTTTGATCTCGAATGACTATCTTTACGACTGACCTTCGTTAGAATTTAATCAGATTTTAATAAATTGCAGCTTAAAACTATAGAACTGGTAGGCTCCGTGAAGTTAAGGGATGAGCACATGTTTTGAGCACATCTAGCTATCCAGCCATATATCATTGGATCAGAGGAGACTGTAAGTCTCGTTGTCGACTATGTAGGTGCAAACTCACGCAACGACGCCACCGCGGGTGCGCTTCATGCTTAAGACCACGCGACGCTTCGAATCCACAGTGAAACATCCCGCGAACATTCCATTCGTTGTAAAAAAGACAAAAAAAAAACTCTTTAATTCTACAAAAGAAGCTGGTGAAAGAATGAAATTGGGGCCGACACAGAGCATTGAGTCACACAACTACTTACTTGTACGCAGTCTAAAACATGGTGCGACCACGGCAAAAGTTCTCTAGTTGCGGTGGCGCGGTGGTCATCAAGCTAGTGAATGGGATTGGCACTGTGGTTGTTCATAGAGATGGCTCGCTATGGCAGGTTGTGTTGAAATAGATAAATAGTTCCATTCAGGCGTGGATAAGAGCAGGAGGAAACTAGAACGTTGGGCAAGGCATCCTGTAGAGCAACGCGTGCATCGCCACGCACCTAAGAGTAATATTAGTGGATAAGCAGTTTTTGTAAAGCGGCGTGCACCGCAGCGCAAGCCTGTTATGTGGAGTGGCACGCGTGACGAAGTCGTCTGCTGCTTGAAGACACAGACTTGGACGCTTAACTCCCTTTTTGTATGAGAGCCATGTACTTTACTTTTTTTGGGGTAAGAAAGCGCTTGTCGCTCCACTACATTAAATACCGCATAGACTCGTGTAAGAGCCGCACCCGTGTAAGGCCTCAACTTGGCAGCCTAAAATTAAAAAAAAAAAAAATACAACGGAGAAGCAATCGCGTTCGGTGCCCGGATGCCGCGCGCGCTCCGCACTTCCGCGTGCCACTACTAGATGGCGATAGCCATCTAGTAGCAGTAGCTAGCATATAGATCCATCTAGTAGCGGCCCTTAGACGGGGCAGAACCAAATGGTTCGGTCCTGTGTAAGGGCCGCACCTCGTCAAAATTGTGAAAAAGAAGTGCGGCCCTTAGACGAGTCTATACGTACGCTTGTTTCTTATGGTGCCTAGGCTACTTAATACCTGTAATTCACAGGACTTATTTGCCTGATTACGAGCACGTGGCCTAGGACTGCTCGGGTGAAGGTAAGATCACCCATCGAACAGCTGGATTAACAGAAGCACGTGCTGTTTTAGCTATACGTTCTGGTACTTTATTCCTTCCTAGGTTAAGGGACGAAACGAACGCTGCTGCAGGCTGCTGATAAATAAATATAAGGGTACTTTAAATCAACTTTGAAGGGGCTTCTTTTACCCCGGCGAGTGAGAAAGAAGAATGCAATGTTTATGAGTCGCCTATTGGTGAAAGCGCACTTGTAGATTTTGCCTGGCTTGCGATGTCGCGTCGTGAAGTGATGAACAACCGCACGTATTCACACTGATAGTACCTTCTTCCCTCCCTCTCCTTTCTTTCTTTTATTCCCTTAAACCCCTTTCCTTGTGTAGGGTAACAAACCGGACGTGCGTCTGGTTGACCTCCCTACCTTTCCTTCCTTCTTTTCCTCCTCCTCCTCCCGTCGCTCGCCGCACCCAACCACGCATGGGTCCAAAAGCACCGGCCATAGTTCTGGTGCGGCGGTTCACTCGCTCGTTAGCAACCCGACCCGGGATTCAGAGGCCATTTTGCAGTAAGAGGGAGAAACCGGGGTATTTGGTTCTGATCGAGATTGAAGATTGCGCTAGCGGACACAGATAAAGATAAACGTGCGTCCTATCGTCGTCTCTTGGTTCGGGCATGTCTGTTTTGATACTACCATGTTTAGTCTCACCTTGTTTCATATCCAGCATATCATCAAAGCTCGCATCCTTCTCTCACCTAGGTTGCGGTAGAGCGATTTACCGCGCAATAAAGCCCGTTTCAGATCCTATTGGTCTTTTAGGCGTAAAGTTTACCAGCTACCATAATATACAAGATTTCTTTTAGTACAGGCGAGTCGTCGGAGTCCTGGACGCCTCATATAAGAAGAGTTGTTTGAAAGAAGGTGTGTCTTAACCATGACACTTCGGGGAAGTCGAGGCTAAACACGGAGTATCTACACTTGTCCGCGGTTCCTTGTGCTCCGTGACGTTCTGATTTCATTTGACTTGGGCTGTAAAAGAAAGTCACGTCTCCTTGAGAATATCTTGTAACTTTGGAATCGAAACAGGCAGTAGCAGTGAAAGAAAAGTGCGTCTATTATGCATATATAGCTTTCCAGAGAAGCAAACCTGCAAATGGCCAGATGTCAAATAAATGCATTGCAGCTTTATGTGGTGTATGGTGTTTGTCTCATCGATATGATTAAGGAATCCGTATTTTCTCTTACTTCTTTAATTATTTCTAGTTTCTAAGTTGTACCAATGCAACCTAACGGATCAGGTAACGACGGCAACGACATTTTCAATTTTTGATACTATGTTTATCTTACTATCCGTGTAGTGCAAAGCTGCCTACTCGTTTCTTCTGAGACCCTTCAGCATCTTGCTTCAGATTACCGCGCCCGGAGGGGACGGGAGTATGATGTGCTGAAAAGTGACGATGACGGTTAATTCTTATCACTCGTTGAATCAAGAGATCCTTCTGCCAGGCCGCAAGGAGGTGTTAGGTGGTGTGTTTTTAATTCCGCGAGCCAGGTTGTGCAGAAAGCACCATATTTCCCCGTCATTTGTACTCGACCGTCTTCTGTGAAAAAAAAAACATTAGAAGGAATAAAAAATAAAATGTTACAAAAGGGAAAAGAAATAGAGCGATACGCTGGAAGTATAGCACTGGAAGAAAATATTCAGAGGTTCCTCCCACACCACTTTCTCTTGGCGAGCCACGCCCACGGACCAGAAGATGAGTCTGCGTCCTGACGCGCAGCTTGGGTGTGAGTTTTTATAGGGACGATCTTCGTTCACATGCCGAGATACATTATTCAAGGAAGAGTTATCACCGGCGCTCAGCCTCCGCTTCTTTGACGTGTTCAATGCGTTCCGAGAGAAGCGATTGGAATGCTGCGTGTTTCAGGTGCGCACCAGTCCTAACAAGGCCAAGTGTACTACGAAGACTCGTGAGACAATGTTCGAAACGTTACGTTCGTGCGCAGGTCCACGTGCTGTGTTTTTATTTGAGAAGATTCAGGATACGTGCAGTTCATGGTGATTGGTTTACACGACACTTAGTATGTAAGCGCTATTCGATGGAAGCTGTTTTACTTTGATTAGGACGCGCGCGCACAGCATTTGGGCTCGTATTAGTAGGTTCGGCGAACACAGGTGGGTATAACGCAGCATGCTGTTCCTCCTGTTGACAAAAATATTCGCAGACGTTTCGCCTGACGTTTCAGCACGTAATATTGTCCTATAAACCTAATCGGGGGCCGAGTTGAGGTTTCAGCACGTTGAGGCGTCTGCCCGCTGCAAAGCCGCTATAGAGCACAGACGCTGAAGATGGGGAGCTGGCAGATCAAAGTGGAAAACTGTATAGGCATACACTATACTGGCGTGGAGGTTACATATTACGCAGGTACAAATGCACAATTTCGCAGACTCTGTAAGCTGTATTAGGTACAGTAACGAACAAATGAATCGAATGACACGAAGAGGCGAGCGCTGGTAAACAATGCCCGCGCATCTGCGAAATGAATCAGTTGCTGGCTAATACCGAACGATTTCTTGACAGCTTTGCGTCAAGGAAAGCAGATCACTTGCAGTACATCGGTATTCTAACCAATGACTAGGGATTGCTGTCTAATCAAGTTGCTCTTTACACGCCCAAGTAGCTGTGAATATTTGCGCAGCTCGAGATTTACATCTTCCATTGTCGGGAACAGCCGCTAAGTAAAGGTGCATACTCGTATCGAGATGTAGTAAAGATGGAAGCGGAAACATTAAAGCCTTTGGGTGTGTACCACGGGGCTCCACGAAGAAAAAAAATATGGGTTATGGGTTGAGTGATATGCAAAGTAATATTGAAGCGTAGTTTTTTTATTTGCTTGCTTGCTTGCTTGTTTTTATTGCTATGTGTTAGTCACCTGAATGGAGCTCGGGCACTACGATGCACATAAATTTCTGTGCGCAGTATTCCTGTGAAACCATGTGTTTGCAACGTACTTGTCGAAATCTCCGCATGAAGTCCTTTTTTTTTTGGGTGGTTTACGCATCTAAACCTGTTGATTAACATGGCTCCATAACATACCATGCAAGATTTTCATTTTTTTTTTGAAGTTGAAGAAAATGTTCTGAAAACTTGTTCAAAATTACATATTTGTCATCGCCTCCGGGCTGCTGCTGAACAGGAGGTTGCGGGTTAGGGTCCCGGCCGCGGCGACCGCGCGCTGATGGGGCGTAATCGAACAAACGCTCAACAGGCGGCGGAAATTAGTCTCCAGCCATCCACTGCGGCGTCGCTCGTAGCCTATTGTGCAGCTTCTGGACGCCAAAATCAACTATTCAATCTTAATTTTTAATATTCTTCACATTGGTTGAAAAAGACGTGTTTAGTTGCCGTGTGTAATTCATTAGAGCCATTGCCAATAGCATCCTCTTTGCAGCAGTTCGCCCTGTAGCGCAGAGTGTTAAAAAAAGTAACGTAAAAGAAAACAAAGGAAAAACAATTAGCAGGGACTCGACAGAAAGAAAAGACGTGCTTAGTAAATTTTATTTCGTTTATGTTGTTTTTGCACTTGGATAAAGTTTACTGCAGGGGCTCTGTAAAAGCTTTCAAGTGTTGCCAAGTTTGCTCTGCTCACCCAAAATTAATTTCCTGTGGCTGACACGAGCGTAAAAGTGCCGCAGCAGCAACAAATACAACAACAACAACAACAACAACAACAACAACAACAACAACAACAACAACAACAACAACAACAACAACAACAACAACAACAACAACAACAACAACAACAACAACAACAACAACAACAACAACAACAACAACAACACACATACAGAGGAATATCGTGCACCATGTAGGCAAAATCCGTTGAATGCGCTGATTGAAGTTTGGGCCGACAGGAATAAACGATTGCCTGCTGCATTGGGAGTGAAAATCAAGGCTAGCTTGTTCTAGTTTGAGACTGAATATTGCCCCATCAGAAAAATATGATAAAGTAAAACACACGAACGAGCGATAAGGTGACTACAGGTCACACCCTAGACTTTCAGCTTGTGGTATATGTTGCAAATATAGCGATCCCACTATAACAAGAAGGAAAGAGCAAAGATTTATGGAACGAACCCCCACACCACCCCTTCCACCCCCACCCCCTCGGGTGGGGGGGGGGGGAGGCAAGTGACTTCGCAACAAAAGTACTGCGGCATCCATAGGCCTGACCACGGCGCTGCGTAGAAGGCAAGGACAGCGGCTAAGCAGCGCGAAGTTTTTACCGCCCACTCCGAAGCTCGAGCGTGTGCTGCCGAGATATGGGCGCACATGAACGAAGGCTCACACAGACCCTGCTCTCGACCGTGCGAAAAAAGTAAGATTGTGCACACAAATCGAGGTAACAGTAGTGTGAAGTAAAGTTAGCGCCCCTTGTACAGCTTAGCTTGCAGGAACTCTTTTAGTTTAAAGCGAGATTTAGAATTCTGAAGCACAAATACATTGTTGCACACAATACTTGCGAAAACATGCGAGCAAGCTTCAGTTCTTACTTCCAACCACTCAAAAATTCAGCACGTGCTTTAAGACGCTTCACAACTAACTTTAGTGCAGAAATTCGCCGCCGCGTGGTGCTATCCTCATGCTGCTTGTGAAGTTTTGTTCAACACGTTGCAGAATCCACTTAATTAGCTGCCGTTTAATATTTAAAATGCAGTATTTGCTATGCTTTCGTGCAATGCTGATATTGTGTGTCGCTACTTTATTCTCTTCACAACTAGAAGTTGTAACGCCAGAAAAGCGTTTTCAAAACTCTGTGCTTCACACGAAACACACTATGTTACATTTTGACTTGCTAGCACAAATCCTGACGCAAAATAATTGTATATTTACTGCGTGGCGCGTTTGAGCTCGATTACTGTTCTTTATAACTTTGTTAGGAACTCAGATATTACTGCACAGCTTAAGAGTAGCTTTAAGAGGTACTTGAGTCCCTGCATTTATTAAGATTCCTTGAAAAATGTTCTCTTACTTCGTTTAAGGACTTGCACAAATGAAACATAAGGCTTCATTTTCTTTATATATGGGTAGGAACAATTAGTTGTCCAAATTTATTACGATTTGCTAGGCTGACTGAATCCTAGGAAGCCTGAATCCTGCACGTGTAATTAAGAGTGTAACTTGAGTGTGAAGTGCATGAAAAATTTTGTGCTTCACCGTAGAAGCTTTTCTGGCAACAGTTCTGGCGCTTGTTAATGTGAGCGGGATAGCTGTCTCAGTAACTCTACAAAATATTACAGAGCCCTTTATGCCGAAGCGACGATGAAAGTTTACAATACGGCATCAATCTTCAGAATCTTTAATCGAGTTACCTATTACATTCGATGTCATCGTGCATCCTTCGAGAGCACTCATTGAATCAGGTTCCTCTGAAAATTGAGCACATTAGTCATCACACGACCTTAGGGCGTCCCCTTCCTTGGGAAACCTTCTAAATTTTAGTTTAGTAGAATCTCGCGTGTAACTAGCTATCGGATAGGGACGAGGTTTTGCGACCTTCGGTCCATTATGAGCCAAGCAATCCATGCTGTCTTCAAAGCAGCGCATGCGCAAGAGTTGTTGTTGGGGGAAAACAATGTTTGTACCCTTGGGCGTAAATGCTTTCCAGGGCCTGAAGAACTTGCGGGAAAGCACTCGTCGATGTAGCACGAGTATGCCTTTGTGTTTCAAGGACCACGCACTCTATAACTCCTACGGTTCCCCTAAGGAGAGGGAAATGATTTATGTTGAAGTACACACACACACAAACAAGGAGTAATGTCGGCCTTGATTGCGAGAACACCGTTTAGCGATAAGAGATCACGGAACTGAGCAATCTAAAGAATAACGTAAACATTAGGTACAGCTGCCGACGGCTGCTTACTTTTCAGCACTATCGCTAATGAAGTGACGGCGGCTTGAAAGCGGTTTGGGTGAGACTCGTAGATTGTGTATAATAAAATGCAGACGTTTTCGTAAGAAGCTCTCCATACAGCGGTAATGCCAAAATATGAAAATGCATACAAAATATAAGAAACACGAAGTAGCGTTTACAACATGCTGCTTCAGGCGGCAGGATAGTTGGACTTTCACCAACGTGTTCACATTGAGACAAAATAGTTGAAACAGATTAGTGGTGAGACAGACTAGTTTGTTCATCCCTTGAGGTTCACCAGGTATCAAAACGGCGGCTACAGCGAATACGCATAAAGTCCACTTCCACAGAGTGATTAAACGGCGCAAAATATATATTGCGATGCGCCGCTGAATACTTGCGAAGCTACGCAGACGCAGCAGCCCGCATCTCAGGTCTGAAGAGGTCTAAAAGGAGCATTTACCAAGTCTTGCAAACTACCTTGTAGTGTACGATTAGAACGGTATAGATAGCGCCACAGATCTGCGCACTGAAAGGTGAATCTGAAGCTATCTCTATGGCGTGGGGGACCGCGCATCTGCATCTGGGTCGGTATAATATGGGTCAGAATAACAATTTTGGGAGTGGGCTTTTACATTGGCTATTAAAAAGTTGCTTGCGATTTATTCGGCATTCAGAAACCGAGAGCGATCGAAACGTTTAAAAAAAGTTCGATGTCCTCCTATTGCTAAATGTGTTTCTTTCCCCCCTTCACTCCCCCAGACAGCTTCACTGGAGTCGCTTGTCATATTGCCCAAGATGTGTCATTCTGAACTGTAAAGTTAGTGAGCACAGATGGGCGGCCCGTTGCTGACAGCGATTTCTTGTTTGCATTCAGCAGTGCAGCATCATCCGTGCCTGCTGCGTTGGCCGACCCATTTCCGGCCCGCTTTTACAATATTACGCATCTCACCTAACATAACATAACGTGATACGGCATCGCGAGCAGGTTTCACTGCCGCAGCTCAGAATGAAGTCACGACAATAGCCCTTCCTGACGCAATACGGTATAAAGCCTGTCTGAACATAGCCGAATGTCTGACAAAGCGCGACCTTATGCTGCGTCAAATTAGAGAAGTTTTTTAGCATCCTTGTAATATTACTATTTTATGCAATATCTGGTATATGATCTACATCGCGGCATGCCTTTTAAGCGAATATGTTACATTGTCACTGACATTTTGATGACATCCAACACGCGACCATTGTCCGGCAAAGGCAGTTCAACGCCTATCTTTCCTGCTAAAGTTCTTTAGCTGTCTCTTAAAAGGAGCAAACAACGTCATCATAAATGCCAAGTAAGTGCACGAAACTTCCACTCGAGCTACGGTGACTGATATTTCCGAGCCTCTTTGGAAAGTCTAATGGATTTCGGAGGAGACGTGACAGGCAGCGTAGTGACCCGTCAAAAGTGACGTCGTCATTCAGGGCGGCGGCGGCGGCAGGCACGGGATCGAGCCAGGCATTGTGCGCTACTCGTGACTGGGTGGGGGGAAGGGGGGGGGGTGTTGCGAACTGCTCAACAACAAAGAAACGGCAAACGGGGCCCACTTTGTTACGAAGTCCATACGCGCTCCAGCTTTGTGCGCTTACCTTTTGTTCGTTTTGATGCGTTCGCTTTGCGCAAACTCGTGAATTTGAACGACGAACGAAAGTAAAGAAAACGCAACAAAAATAGGAGAAACGCAAATGAGACATGCAAGAGAGCAAAGGCAGGAAAGAAAGGCGAAATCAGAGAGTAGGAGGCAGAGCAGAGAGGAAAAAAGAAAAAAAGGAATGAAAAAGAGGGAGACGAATCTTAGCACATGCAAAGTGAACACTCATTGTGCGCGTGTGTGTCTCTAGTAATGCCGTGCGTCCTTCGTGCAGGCACGCGTGTGCGCTGGTTCCGAATGAGCCGAGCACTGGCGTTTCGTTCCCCAGTTCTCTTGTTCCGAGTCATTGGCGTAACGCGAGCGTGGCCCGTCTGGAACGCTACGCTTGCCAAGGCGTTCCCCGCCCTACTCGAGAAGGGGGCTGCGCCGCGGTGCAAGCGAGAGCGTGACTTCGTACACTTGCCGTCTCCTTGGAGCCGCCAAGGTCGCGCTTTCCGCGTGCGCCCGGGCCGACGGACAATTTCCGAAACGAGCCCAGTGGCGCATGTGTGTAACGCGATGCAACATTTGTCCAAGTAGTGCTACGTCGTAGTATGCTTGGCATGGTGGTTAGAATGACATCACTCTCGCAGCATTGCTTACAACTCTCAAGAGGCGGTCGTAGCGGAGCTAAGGCGGAATACTGATGACACCTGGTTATGTATGTTTTGGAAGTTCGCCATCGTATACACGAGGGACGCTGCAATGACTCGACTGTGCAGTATTTCTGCAATGCTATAGTATTTCCAATACGGCACTCCATTCCAGTATACGGACCAGCGTTGATATAAAATGTCGATTTGGTATTCGCGTTCACACGAGGTGTAAGAGTACCGTAGGGTGCCCCCGTTACATCTGCCACATCATCGCATTTATGTAATGCACATCTGCTCGTGCCACCATGGCTCGCACGTAGAACGACAGGTCTTGGGTGACGGCGGCGCCGCTAGTGTCACGTGTTTGAAATGCGAATTCGTATGAATTCGTATTGCCTACCTAGACCCAACGTGAGCGCGTCGCTAGCGAGTGGTACAAAACGCGCACAAACCATTTGAAAAGTGATTCCCCTCCCTTCAGTGCAATGCCTCATACTCGATGCGATGTCCCTGTTCATTTACCTCTGCATGAAGTACTTATGAGATCACGTTCTCAATACGTGATGCTCATTTTTATGAATCCGGCGTCCCTCAACTAACATGATGTGGTGCCCAATACAGGCAATTCATTCGAATGGGGCTAGCGACGAAGGGGGAAGGAATACGCTTTAAATAGAATGGGAATAATGGACGGTTGTCTTACGCCAATCCTAAGGATTTTAACACTGTTTAAGTTAACAGCACACAAACGTAAAAGAAAAGAAGGGAGGAAGAAACGTTGGACATCACCCACATAGAAAAATCAGTGCGCGGGGAAGAGAGGAAACCGTTTATTACAACATTTACAGGCTGCTGCTACCGCAGAATGGCTGACATCTCACGTAGCATGTCCAGTCTTCTTTCTCTTCGCGGAGCGAAGAGGTCTTTTAACGGCATGCTCATACGCGATGCCCCGTAACAATATAACGCAGCCGCTTCTCGACGTCAATTTCTGGTCGATGTGAAACTTCAACGAGCTCAGTCGAGGAAACGCGTAGAAACCTGTCAGGGCATGGCAAGCTCAAGGCACGGTGTCCATACCCCATCTCAGGAGATAGGCCACGCGCTGGTGAGACGCGTGATGACGCCCTGCAGTTCAGTCATCGTGCCAGGCCCCCTTTTTCTTCAGCCACCAACACCCTCCGTTCGCGTGCCCCCTCTATATTTAAAACCGCGCCCAGTTCCAAGCTGTGGTCGCTGCCACTGGTTGCGCCTGTTCTAGAGCTGCTTTGAGCGAACTCCAGGCCCGTCGGTTCAGTTCCAGCGTTGCCCTCTCAACAACAACAAAAATGAAGAAACAAAAAGTCAACAGTAAACGCGGGCGCGCTCTGGCGCGTTAACCCACTGGCCCGGCCTCGGTGCCCCAAACAAGCGACGGCTATAAATGCGCGCATCTGGCGCACGCTGCAATCGCAGTGTGCTTCGCATTGCGTGCGCAGTCATTTCGCTCTTCGACTTCTGTGTCGGCGATTGCACGCTTTTTCAGCCGGCGTTCGCCGCGCGCCGCTTGTTTTTAAGAACGAGAGCTAGGACGGGACTTGTCAGCTCGCGCTGCAGCGCTTGCGTTATGCGTTCAACGGTTGCGCTGACAGTCTGCTGCGAGCGGAACGAACCCTGCGCGTAAATTTGTACGCCACCTATGGGTCTCGCGTGCGGCTGGCACGCGGAGGAAGGAGATCCGGTGGGGGACGACCGCTTATTTTGAGGGACGCCGAAATGCGGGGGCCGTATACGTATAGTTCTCAAAAAGGACACAACATGCGCGCTCTGTCTTTCTTTTCTCTCGTAAAGGACAAACAAATAAATTCGTTGTCTACATTGCAAAGAAAGAGAGAGAGAGAGAGAGAGAGAGAGAGAGGGGTGGGGAGGCAGAAATAACGGACGCAGAAAAACTGGACGAACATTAAGACGAAAATTTCAGGCATTGAAAGATATCCCCTCGCGAGTATGCTATATGAGGTTTGGTGCTTTTGGAAAGGGATCGTACATATCATGATTACGCCTTTTTTTCTGAAAATGCTCGCTTTTAAATTGGTTTTACTAAAGCTGTGCGAAGTGGCATACACAGTAAATAGCGCTTGCAATGACTACAAGTTGATGGGCCATCCATGAATGTTCAAAAGAAAGACATTGTATTAAAGCGTAAGATCTGTGTTCCGTCCACATCACGCCGGTCCGTAGGCAAATTGAATAAATAAATTTGCAACAAAACTAAGTAAGGCAACACACTACAAAAATGCAAGCTTGGCTATGAAACGCAAGTTGCAGTACTAAGGTGTTGCCCAACTGTTCCTATCGGCAATTACCCCCCCCCCCCCAAAAAAAAAAAGAAAACGGAAAGAAGAAAAGCAAACTTCTCATCTTCGTTTTATTACTATTCATTTCGTTAGGAGCTTCAAGCGCCTTAATTGCGTATCTGCGCGTGAGTGCACAAGCGATAACGGAGAGCTTGTGGGTGTTCGCGTCAGTGTTCGTATGCTGGAACGGCAGTTGATATGTCTCTAAATCCTAAGGCAGTTATGGCAAGTTCTGGGTCAGTAAAATGGTTGTACTTGTAGCTGAAATTATAACGCTACTGTCTCAGTGTGTGCATAGAAGCTTCAGCAATGGTCATCCCGAAAGAAAGCGATAAGATGCCAGCGCATGCATGCACACGGGTGTGTTCTGCTTGGAGTACAGGTAGCGTGTCATACCATGCACTCTGTAAATGACCTGGGTAAACGGCATTTCGCAGCTCACTTAGCAATATGAGTGCCCAACGAAGACAAACAGAAAACGAGCGTAGAGTTTTTTCTAAAGCAATCCCCCATACAGGCTCCACAGAAATTGCAAAACTTAAAGCCAAACTGTGGGGCTTAGCATCCCAAAACAACACAACAGCCCCCATCGGAATGTGTGCCACCGCAGCCGGGAATCGAACCTCCAGAGGCTTGCTGCTATGCAGCTCAACGCCATAACTACTGTGCCATCACGGCGGGTCCCCAGCAATCACACATCCAGTTAGCGTATTCGAGAAGTATAACTTTCTTCACTTTATGCGTATAAAAAAAATGCTAGCTAATAATCCACCTGTTTCGAGTTAATTCTGTCACCAAGAACGTGGCTTGCTATTTGATGCTGCATAGTGAATCCATGATAGAGTGTATAAGTGTGACTGAACGAGGACGTAGAAAGAAACAGATACACAGAGACAGCGCTGTTTCTGTGTATCTGTTTCTTTCAACGTCCTCGTTCAGTCGCGCTTATACACTCTATCATGGATTCTATCCAACTACCCCGCCAACGTGTTTTAACAAGGTTCATTTGCAAAGTGAAATATTGTTTCTCACTAGTTTACCTTGCAACCCGAACACTTGGCTCCCAGCTATATACGCCGGCAAGCCAGATTACTTTCCAAGTAAAAAATAACTAAAGAATGTATACAACGAAAACGATGATAACGACAAATATACATAGTGACTAATTGTAGCCTCTTGTTGCACGCTTTTTACAAGCGAAGCTTTTCTTTGCGAACTTCGTCGGGTCTTCGTGACCGTGAGTGCTGCGTGGCTGTTCTCTTGCGGAATAGACCAACCAATCACAGCGGAGGACGCACGCGATGTCGCTGCCGCTTGGTCCCTTGCGCCACCACCAGATGGCGCTCACCTCCGCGCATCCGCGGCCGCAGCGGCCCTGCGTTGGAAAGAAAAAAAAAGAAATAGAGAAACGTTAGGACACCCCTCAATCCTTATCGTCAGCCATTGCACCACCACTAGGTGACGCTCGCCTTCACGCATCCGCGGCATGCAGCGGCCGTGTGGGGAAAAGAATAAACACAAACTCGTGTTTCGACTCTTTATGCACTCACAAAAAGCTTCGCTGTATGTAAATTCCAACTCGTTGGATCTGCTGTTTATTTTTGTATTTCTGTCGCCATTATTCCTGTAGTGAATTCACTGCCTATAATTCAGGCTTCCATCGCGTACGCTTTTTCTTGATGTTCTTGAATCGCCTTTTCTTAATTTCCAATTCAGACATCATATCTTTAAACTTCATAAATTTGCCAGCTGAGTAATCATGTTTACTACGACACTCCTAATCGCAGGCAGCAACAAGGTGGGCCGTTTGGCCAAAACATGCCCATGACTCCGGGTGGATCAAGTGATCCCAATAGAATGGCCTTCGCTTCTAATCGCACCCCGACTAGCCCACAGTGGTCTGCTCCATCATGGCCACCAGCGCCGGAAACCCCAGACGCACCAGTCTACTGCAGCACGGGCGGACTGTTCCCCATGCAAGGTGGCGGTCACACGCCGTCCACGGGCCAGAGGTCGGCGTCGCCCAACGGCCGGTTCACGTCGAGCGGACCCAAGTTCCCCATTCCGCCGCCTCCGCCCGCAGGCGCCATGTCCCCGCCGACACAAAATACCTTCGGAATACCGCCGCCGCCACCGGCTGGACAAGGGAGGTCGCCAACGTCCAGCGGCGGCTACAGTCCCAACACCTTCCAAATACCTCCGCCACCACCACCCGGTGGTCGACCGGGAAGTGCCTCGCCTTCTGTCTCTGGCGGTGGACGCAGCCCCGGTGCTTTCTACATACCGCCGCCGCCATCACAGTCCCTGGGAGCCATGGTATCCTCGCCAACGAGTGCCACTGGGGGCTACGAAGACCAGTCGTACTCGTACCCTCCGCCACCCCCGCCTATCGCATCGTCGTCGCCGGTGCCGGGTGTTTATGCTAGCGGCGGACCATTCCGCCATGAGCCGGCCACACCACCCCCTCCGCCACCTCCGCCTGTTTTGCAGCAGGTTCCTGCGCCGCCGCCACCACCGCCGTTGCCTCCAGTACAAGGAGGCGGCCCAGGAGGACCACCGCCGCCGCCACCTCCACCGCCACCTCCACCACCACCGTCGGGTGGTGGACCTACCTGGAAACAGAAGCAGGTCAGTATATCAAAGAGAGAGACTTCGACATTCCTCTGTGACTTGTTCCTCAATCTGGCCTCCCTACTGATATCATAGAACAGCAACCATACGGAGATCGTGGAATCAAGGTCTGAGGTACGAGCAAGAGCGTGGGAGACGGAACTCAAGAACAGATAGCAACGTAGGCGCTGAGTTCTTTGTTGCTCTTCCTAGCGTCCCGACTTAGCACGCGATGCTGCTCCAGATGGGGACGGTCGGAAACGTATGGGAGGGCTCACAAAGAAAACTTTCCTTTAAAAAATGCACAAATTAGGACAGAACCAAGACCATCCCCGAGTTCAACTACGTGATCCCCGCGACGACTGAATGACTATGGAGTTCAGCCTTTCGGCACTAAGTCATTTGTTCGATTCCCCACCGTAGCAGTCATATTGCAATTCAAAAATTGTATTAAATTGTCCTTTCCAACAGCAGAGAATCCCGGTATAGTATGGTATAATATGAAAAAACTTTATTCAGGTCCTTCAGGTCGCGCTGGATTCCTAGCCCGTAGCGGGCCAGTCCCACGTCGGGACCGAAAGGCCTAGCCTCTCGGCCGCATCGCGGGCCCGATGGACTGCCCACGTCTGTTCTTCTAGTTCGGGGCTACGAAGAGCCGCGTCCCAACGTTGTTAGGTCACAAATAATCTAGTCCGGATTCACAAAGCTTTCTGTTTGTAAGCGCTGCTTGTAATTGGCTGGCCGCCTTCGCTAACAGCATGTCCGACATCACGATTGGCAAGCAACTTCTCTTACGAAAAGGAATAGCGTAAGAACATGTTTGCGAGCATGGGTTTGAATTCACAAAGCTTCTTGTTCGTAACTGTTTTTTTGCTATTAACGGACCGCCTTTGCGAATATATGTCCAGCACGAGGATTGGCTGGTATTTTCTCTCACGAACAATTCCAGCGAAAGAGCTTTTTGCGAATACGGTCCATGGATCGTGCAGCCTTCCACAACGGCGTCGCTCATGTGGCGTGAAATCTGGTCAGTTATTATCAGTATATAGAAGTACAGCATTGCACAAACTTTTGTTCACCATAAAAAAGAAGAAAGCGTTTTATCGCAGAAGTGGTTTTTCTCGAGGTTATCAGCGGACATTCGGCATGCCCCATGATCTGCGCACTTCAGCCCGAACGGATAACCGTTTCTTACCCGCTTGCCCCCTTCACGGGAGGGGAATGGTGTTGCACACTTTCGCTACGCTTTGTCTCACCTGGGCTTCAAAGTTCAGGCGTTATTTCGGTGGTCTGCTTGAGAACTTGGGCAAGTCGGAACAGATTCATCATAAACGATGCGCAACAGAATGTAGACACAAGCAGAGAGCACAAGTGCTGCATACTTTTCATTCTTTGTCCACGTTCTTTTGCACCTCGTTTATAATGAAACTAGCCTATAGTCACACACACGGAGCTCGCGATGTCACTGATTATTATTATTATTATTATTATTATTATTATTTATTGGCATCTCCTTCGAAACGAGGCGGCTACAAATAGTCATCTAGCATGCTTGAGCTAATCAGGTTTTACTGTACTTTTATTGAGGTATAGTAAAATATTGCCATTTTGCCTATCGAGTCGGTGCATACGTATTGGCAACTCCAACTAAATGCTCGCCCCCTAGCGGCCGCGCCGAGAAACAGCTAGTCCAGGTTCAATCTTGAAGCGAAAGAAGACCTCCTATCACGACAGGCACTGAATGCCTCGTACTTCTCAAATCGTCGTGGGTCCGCCGGGCACAATTCTGAAAATGAAAAAAATAAAATATGGATGTTGAAAGACTTATGTCATTATGCGTGTTATCGCGGTGAAAAGACAGCAATGTATGATTTCGTTTTTTTCGCGAAAGAAGCACACGACGCGCATCGGAGAGTGATTTGGATGAGAAACTTCGCATTAGGAAAAGGTGACGACTGATACTATACTGGTTTGTTCGAAACACTTCACTCGGGACTTCTTTCTTCCCGGCGAGCACAACATTGCCTTCATTACCTTGCTGGCGTTTCAAATCGCAAAGTGTGCTTTGTTTAGGCAGGCACTTTAATAACTTAGAGTGACGTACGTTTAAGCGTCATTTGGCTTTGTTTGTTCATAGCTTTCTGCCCCAGCATTAGCGTTACTAGTGTTTTAAGCAGCAGGAATATTCTCGCTAAGGTACTTTTGTCTGCAGGCATGGTAGCAGGAATGATGACTGCCTCGGAAGGTCTGAAGTTGCTCATGACACATGCCGCGAGGCGACATATCGCTTTCATAGCGTGCTTTAGTTTAGCGGTGCAAGCAGAAGATGCTGTATTCTCATTCAACGTGTTGAGTTGTGAGTTTATTTGCTCGCAAGAAATTTAGGAGCAACAGCAAACAGCGTTCGTTCCAGCTTTGGAGCCTTCGATCTGCGCACAGTGCCGCCAGTTTGCTTTCCGACACTGTGCACACACCTCAATTCCATTACAGCTGGTTCTGTTCGTTTCCAAGTCACGCATTTACACTAGTGCAAGTGACTTTGTCCAAAGAAAACGTTTGCTAAATTTTGGAAACATGTTGGAAGAAATTCAACTTGGGCCGATTGGTTGTTATTCACTTCTCGCGTTTCACTACGCTTTGCGAATTTCTACGGGCGGCGGGTGTTTCCTGTGTTCTCAAGACCAAGCCCTAACTCGAACACTTCGTACGGCAAGCATGAACAAGCACCACTCATTGGACACAGACAACCTTATCACACGCATCAGCTAACTACAAAAAGAAAGGTGCGGTCCCGACTCACAAACGGAACTCTCGTTCGTTTTTATCCCAAGACACACTGACCAGGTAAACATTACAGTTTTTAGCCTGCGTGCAGAATATCCGCATTTATCTTCTGAAAGCAAGACAGATGTTACTGCCTGTATATTGTGAGAGGCTATATGTGATACACTGCAACAGGGGTCACAGTGCGGAGTTGCCTATGAAGATGGAAGACAGTCGAGTATTGTACCTTTACCATTGGAGTAACTCCGCGAACAAGTTCTTGCACATTTCGGAGGCCTGCTACGCGCAAACACCTCCCTTTTTTAAACCTCCAGCTCGCTTGAAAGGCTCTTTGTCCTTAAAAAAAAAAAAGTGATGCTGGCTCGTTGGGCAGGCCGGACTTTGGCACGCGCAGCGCAACGATTGCCGATCAAAATAAGGTAATCGGCAGCAAGGACCCCTTCGGCGTCGACGAAACGCCTCGATTCGACGCCACGAACGAGAAACGCGTGAGCGCAGCACCAAGCGAAAGAGCCGTCGAGAACCTGGATGTCGGAGTCATCTTTGTTTATTTGGACAGTGTTACCGGAACAAGTAACGCATGCCAGAGTTTCCCGTATCCATCTGTACTAACACTACAGATGCGCCCTTCTTTGTTTGCTACAGAATTACGTAACGAAACAACGAACAATACCTGACCGCAACATATGTACGCCGTCAAGCGCGTCATTTTTTTTTTAAAGCACAGATGATTTTTTGTTCACTATTTCTCACGTTTTAAAGGGAATAACTTTCTTTAGGTAATTGCGCCCCATTTTCGTACTCGGACTTTTTTCGCTAAGGGAACTTGCTTTCACGCAAACGAGTTGAGGGGCGCGTTCATTGCCGAACCCCAACTACAGCTCCTTTAGACACACTAGTTTTCGCGCGAGACCTTCATGACGTCTGAAGGTTTCGATGCTGCGGTCGGTGGTGGCGCTGTTCGATCCTCTTCCGCCTGAGCTAACGGCCGCGTTTACTGCGAAAATCCGCTGCGTGTCTTAAGTCGAGATGCGCTGAAATGTGCTCTTCTTCCATGACACACTTAAAATCCATATCATTGCAAACCTATTTCTGATTACTTTGAATATTCCTATGGAACACAGCGGCCGCCGCTTCTGCGGCAACCTACCTTGGTTCAGAAATTAAATAATCCCTACAGCGAAGCTGTTAGCCTCTAGTTTGGCGGCACTTTTCGTGTCCGCGTCCGTCAGCAAAAATGTGGGCCGATTCCGGCGACATTGCAGGGCCAGGAGCAGTGGCTCGTACCCCCGTAAGGCAGAGGCTTCAAGCAGTCAGCAAAGTGAAGCGAACAGTGCATACATTCATTGTAATCACACATTCATTGTAATCACACATACAACATACAGAACAGCATGCGTTTCCACAAATAACAACCACAAAACAATTATCCGAACCACATAATTGATGATGAGGCGCTTCTGATAACAATGCGAAGCACGTAGCGCTCCCTGCATACGTTTCCCGGTAAGGATTACTGATGCGCAAGCTGCCGCGCCAATGGCAGCTTGCGACGTGGGGAGTGACGTCACGTCCCTGGCCTTTCGTGTGTAAAAGAACCAGCCTCACAACTGATTGCAATGTTGTTGCTGCGACGCTATGGGTGGAGGCCTGCTGCCAAAATTACCATAACTCCCATTACTACCATTACTCTAAATTACCGTTACTACCATTTCCCTAAAGCAGTAAAGCATTGCATACCCCTCCCCCCCCCCCCCCTCAGCATTTGTAGTAGTGGTTTTCAACAGCTGGCTGGACATCCACTTTCGCAGGGCCGTGATGGCTAGTCATTTTTTTTTTTCATCACCACTGCCCTCACTCGCTTGCGCCTGATATGGTGCACTACCGATAAATATGCATTCCTTTATTGCTGAGGACAGCCAGTTAAAGATACTTTCAAGGCTCATGTCATGGCTTCGTATGCGAACACGGAGTCAAGGAGGACGGAGAGCTGCATGTTTGCAGACGTTGTTGCCATGCTGTACATTTGGTATGGGTACCAGAGCACATGGGACTCACTTTAAACGAGTCAGAAGATACACTAGCGTCGACATCTCTTAAAGGCCCGGTACTGAGAACCTCTAAGACCTTCGGCTTCACTGCTGCAAGATTTAAAAAAAATTCAGTTCTATAGGAACATGCCAAATCGTGTGTATTAAATAACACTGATTTTCAACATCTTGAATTGCCTCAGAATAGCAGACGGTGTTCAACAAGGAAATTTGAAGTTTTATTTACGAGACTGCGTTGCATAATATCAGTGCTTAATTTTTATTCCCACAGGTATGGTTTGACTCCTCCACCTCAATGTTTCTGTTGCACCTAAACTGAAGCTATAGGCATTTCTCTATAGAATGTCGTAGGTTCGAGGTGCACAGACAGAGACTTCTAGAAAGTACCCTTCGCCAACTTGGATTTGTCATTACGGTTCCTGTGATACTGCCTCTCGAGGCGTAGGCACAAGGAACCTACGTGATGTCATATTAACTTTGTAAAGGAAACAGATGCTGCTATATTAACTTTATCGTTTTATTTTTCTCGACATGAAAACAAAAATATTAACTTCAAAATTTAAAATGACATAGCCTGAAAATTTATATTAACAATTAGTATTCATTTGATATATGATTCTTAATTTACAAAATTTCATTTAAGTTTCTTTTTCCTTTTTGTCTGCGGCCGCCTGATTCATGGCCGATTCCCCGTAGTGGGTTGTGCCATACCCATAGGCGCCAAACCAAACCAAGCTGTCCCATTTAAACCAGGTAGCTTGAAGTTGCGCGCTTCCGGGTTCTGCTATGAGGTCTGGTGATCTCCTTTGTGTTCCTACTGGAGGTGAACCTGAATCAAGGCCTTCAAGGAGGCAGACCATTGAAAGCGTTTGGCCATTTTCGCACAGCTTATTGATAGACAGCCTAAAAGAAGCTCGGCAGGCTTATCTGTAGAAGCGTACACAATACGTTGAAGTTGAAACAGCAAGCCTTTAAAATTGTAAGTTTTGTCTGGTGTTCCGCAGGGTTCAATGTTGGGGCCATTACTGTTCCCGATATACATAAATGACATTGCAAATGATATTGATGATCATGTGACATTGAAATTGTTTGTGGATGACTGTGTTGTGTAGGCTATTATGGACAGTGTCTCTTCACACTTAGAGCTGAATAAAAACCTTTGTAAACGCGCGGATAATGGCAAACGAAAAGGAGTGAGTCATATTTTTTCTTAATCAATATTATCGCCTATAATTACAAAAAAATAACCGTTAAATTTTTGCTTGTTATGTTAAACGACAATATATTCAAGCAGCCTCTTCTGTCAAGTATCTGGGTCTAATGATCAATAATACATTGAACTGGAATGAGCATATCAATGACGTAGGCACGAAAGCGCATAAGAAACTCTGTTTCCTGAAAAAGAAGCTCAACTACTCTCCATCAGCATATCTGGCAGCGTATCGCACCCTGGTTCTCCCGGTACTTGTGCACGGTTGTTGTTCGGTACCCCTATGTTAAGGCTGTTGCGAGGGTGGAGCGAATTCAGGTCGAGGCTTGCAGTTAGATTCATTTTAGCTAACTACTGCAGTACGTCATCGGTGTCAGCAGCTCCAAATGGAACCGTTCCAAGCTCGGCGATGCATAGCAGGACTAACTGTTTGCTCTACAACGGCAAAACTGGACTGCCACTGCTTCTTCCGTCGGAAGGGTCGTACTACCTGAATCATACTAAAGTTGTGCGTTCTTGTTTTCCCAAAGCGAAGCTTTTTCAGAAATCCTTCTTTCCATACAAAAACGAGCAATGGAACAATCTGCCGGAATTTGTTATTAACTGCAGCGATGTTTCTGCATTAGAAGATTACTAGAAGATAGTTGCACCTTCTGTAACGTCTCTTCCTTGGAAAACACAGCTGTCCGCAGTATTATCAAATCAATCAATCAATCAATCAATCAATCAATCAATCAATCAATCAATCAATCAATCAATCAATCAATCAATCAATCAATCAATCAATCAATCAATCAATCAAGAATTTTCCGCGTGCAAACCTTAGCTTCATTTCTTCGGTACGTCCATGCTCGGGCAATCAAAGCAATATCCGCGGCGCCATGGAAAACTTCCTTCTTGAATTCGATTGACCGCTCTTGCAACATTCGTTTGCTTAGCCCTTTTCTCCGCCACGTACATTATGGATCTGTTTATATCAATCTTTAAAAAATTCAATAGCTTTTTTTTTTTTTTTTTTGCAAGGGTTCTCGCAGAGAATTTTATTTCACTTATCGTACACTCAGGACCAACGCATTAAAAACGGTAGTAGTTTAAAAGAACAAGATGAATTATATCTAATACATCGATCAACACAATCTCAGAAAAAAATGCAATAAATTTGTGTCGTGTTACGGCTCTTGCCGCATACTGAGTAGTATTCGAATCAGCTAGGGAAAGAAACGAGCGCACACAAGGATGGCGGGTGTGATGACAACTCTGTATTGTAAACGGCATGCTTAATTAGGAAATAATCAGATAAGAAGTGACGTAACACGCTGTTAATAGACGCGTTTACATGTATGCGACAGTGGCGTACCGCATTTCCAGCGATCGCGTCCTTGTAAATGATGGCAATGCGCTAGTTAGTTAGTTAATCGTTGGTTAGTTAAGCGTTAGTTAGTTAGTTAAAGTCAGTCAGTGAAATTCGTTTTGAAACGTTGGGGGTCACCTGTGTCGGCTGTGAACGCACGAAGGTGGTCTTCAGGGGACAAATTCACTAAGATTTTCGATCACAAGTGCTCTTTGTCATTGACCGGCCGCCTTCGCAAATGATCATGTCCAGCATCAGGATTGGCTGAAATTTTCTCCTACGGACAATTCTAGCATAAGATTTTTTTTGTGAATGCGGGTTCAGGGCCAGTATTCACGGTAGAATTGTTCGTAAGTGAAAATTTCAACCAAACTGTTGCTATAGACTAACCATTGGTGAAGGCGGCCGGCCAATGGCAAAGAGCACTTAAGAACGAGAACATCTCTGAATTCGGCCCCATGTTCTGTTGGGAAGGTTGGGAATTCGGCCTGCTTGTGGAATGTCAACATTTTGCAGAGTGGGATCGCAACCTTATGTCGATGGGCAATGCGCGATGCGACGTACTGAGGAGGAGAGACGAATTCGTTAGTCAATGATTGATTATGATGTATGAGGTGAAAAAGGCACGAACGAAAAACTTTACGACGAGATGCGAGTGATGGTAGATGTAAACTATATTTCGTGTCAGTGACGCTCGCGGTTGGAGTATAGTTAGACAGGATGAAACGCATGGAGTTATGTTGAACCATTTCAAGGGAGTGAATTAAATTGTCGCGAAAATGGCGTCACACTGACGCGGAGTATTCCAGCTATACGCGCCTCACCATCTTTTTCAAATTTCCGCTTTTTAGTTACTGTCAGAGGATATGTATCTCGTGCCCGCACCCCCCCCCCCCACCCCATACACACACACACTTTTTTTTTTACCACTCGCCTAGAGTGGCTATGTACCGTGCTCTTTGTTAAAAACGATCACAGCACCGTCACCTGACAAAGAAAGAAGCAGCGCTGCGTTCGTGACTTGTCACACACAAAACTTGCTGTTTACATATAATTACAAATATTTTTATTTCTGTATCTGCCAGGTAATATTTCCTAATTATCATACACGTTATACTTCACCCTGATTTGCTTTCCCGTTTAGGTTTCTTTCTCTCTCGCCTTCTCTTTAACCTTTAACCGCCGGCTTCGTAGCCAATCCCCTGTTGTGGGTAAGCGCCGCAAGTGAGGAGCAAGCAAGCATGCAGCATCATGAAAAGAGCTGTAAGGAATCAAGGGCAGAAAAAAACATGGTTTGTGGCTGGAGCATGGTTACCCCAAGGTTTGTGTGGACTCTGGAGGGTACTGCGCCGCTTAAAGCCAAAGGTGCCGAAGCTAACGACCGCATCGTACCTGGCAGTGCTATGGTATAGTGTGCAGCGGCAAGTGTCGAGAATGTAGTGACGCACTGAGGAAAAAGAAGGAATATTACCGTTCGCTCCTTTAAAGAAAACGACTCCAAGCGCTGATCACTGCAGAACGCACCGAGAGTGCTAGTAGTGTGATGCCAAAGTGACGCTCTCCTGTTTCAAGAGTTCCGCATACACTGTCGTGGCCTTATACGCTGTGGCGGGTAGCTTATTTCGCTTTAGCTTATGACACAAAGAACCGCGTATTTTTTTTTTTTACGTAGTACTAGCCGTGCTGTGGTCATTCGCTTTGGACGTTTCGTAATACTGAATGCTTGGTAGACTTAACGACCCTGGTTCATTTCCTTAGGAAAATTTGATGAACGACGTTTGCACTTTCACCGGCAACAGTCACCGGCAGTCAATGCCTGAACGGCTGCACATTGCTGTTGTAGTGTTTCGTCGATTGACCGCACCATCCGTCCAATGCATCATTTACCACAGCGCGAGTCCCGTTCATTCCTGCAGTGTTCTGACCAGTGTTCATTCCATTCGTATGCACACTGGATGTCACTGCACTGCCCGTCAGTGTTACAAAAATCTGGACGAACGTACATGGTTGCAGCGTTCCATACAATACCGTGCCACTTTTTTTTTGTGATCTCATTACCCCTCACTTCCCCTTTTACAGGAGGCTGAGAAGGCCTCACAGAGGCAGTCAGGGTGTGGCTACGACCCTGCCCAGGTTGCGGCGCAGGGACCGCAGGACGGCACCCAACCTTTCTGCTACCTACCTCCGCAGCTGGTCGGCACGCTCAACAGCAAGGATAAGAAACCCTTCACATACACGCCAGGCGGTAAGTACAGGGCACAGCTGGACACAGTCGCACACTCACTTGCGTACACGTGTACCTCTATGGTGTTTGATCGCGATCATCCACTAATTATGCACTACGTGTTTCTGATGGATGTAAGCGCTGAGTCACCCCTGCCCATTCGTCGCGGCTCAAAGCCATTGTGGATTTTCATCTTCTTTTCTTGTCTGGTTTGTCGAATGTAAGACTTATTTTTTGTGTAAAGTTTTGGGCGAGCTGAGAAATTGCAGAATGATAATGTGAATGTCTGATGGTGCCATGTCTTTCTGCGCCGTAACCTCTTACTTACACGTCAGCCTATACATCTTATACATATATATATATATATATATATATATATATATATATATATATATATATATATATATATATATATATATATATATATTGTTATGATGGGGTGCGTTTATTTGAAGATGAATTGATGAAAAGGGGCCGCGCCGACACCAAGCCGCTGCAGAGACAAGCGCACTTCGTTCTCCTCTTCCTCCGTTCTTCCTGTAGCTTTAGCGTAACACTTCTCCCTTCACAGACGAAGCCCGCTGAGCGAGTAACTGTTACTCGGAGTAGCGGGGATGACAGCGTTTCAGGCGGGCGATGTGAACAAGCTGCGTCTTCTTAGACCGGTAGCCATTAGAAACGAGACGAGCAATCGAATAGGTCACATAACTTATGTTGAATTCCAATGGCGGAGTCGGAGCAAGTTTTTCTGCTTGTTTCGGAGCAAGTTTGTTCCAATGACAGAATGAGGGCGGGAGTAAGGTGTTCCAATGAGAGAGTCGGAGGGATTCAGAGCGGGAGTCACTCCGTGGAGCAGAAAAAGATGCTCCGCCAATATCGGTGGAGTGCACCGGAACTCTGCGTGACGTATTTCCTTTACCACGTTTGTCTGCTGGGAGGCGCCACCGGTCAGGACTCGCGAGGAAGCAAAAGCTGGTACACGCTTGGCGAGATATCCATTCCGCACTTTCAAAAATACAACAGGTGAACGGCGCTGAAGAGACAAATGACCGGTGCGGCGGTGCTGGAAGCAAACAGCGGAGGGAAATGACAATACGCATGGTATCCTGGGTAACTCTGCGATAGAAGTTCCGCTTACGCCTTGCTCCGGCGGCACAGATTGTGTTATGGTGGCTAGAAAGGGACACTAGACACCATAATTGTGTTCCACTCGCGGATTTGGAAGCGTTGCTCTACGCCAGATTCGAGTGCTCGCTCGCGGAGTACGTCGGCTGCTCCGACTCCGCCATTGGAATTCAACACAGAGACTTCTAGCACAGGCCGCGCTTGCGAAGTGGTGTCCAAAGCCATACTATGTCCCCTTTGTCGTACGACATATTCTTATGGCGTGAATCGTAGCTGATCTTGGAGCGGTCCTGGGATGTTAACGTACGGAGCTGAGCTATGCGGCGTGCTTCCTCAGTGTGGCAGAGAGCCTGGGCAATAGAAGAGTCCGCATGAGGAGTGAAAAGTAGAATGGTGTCAAGGAAGCTGCGTGGTGGTCTGACATAAAGAAGACAGAAAGGACTGTAGCCGGTAGTTTCATGCTTTGCAGTGTTAGAGGCGTATGTGATAAAAGGCAAGATATCATCCCAATGTTTGTGCCTGGAATCGACGTACATCGAAAGCATGTTGGTCAAAGTTCTGTTAGTGCGCTCGACGAGTCCATTTGTCTGCGGGTGATACGGGGTCGCGTGGCGAAACTGGCAAGCACAGAGACGCAACAGCTCTTCGACTACGTCGGCCACGAACTGGCGACCACGATCGCTCACAATAACACGAGGGGGTCCATGACGCAGTATAACGGAGGACAGGAGGAAGCTCGAAACATCAAGAGCCGTGGCCGTTGGCATCGCTGCGGTTTCAGCATAGCGCGTCAGATGGTCGACGCAGACTATAATCCAACGTTTGTCGTTTGTTGAGCGCAGGAATGGGCCGAGAAGGTCTACTCCAACTATTTCGAAAGGAGATGATGTTAGCGCCACAGAGTGAAGGATTCCGACCGTGGCAGTATTAGGGCGCTTGAATTGCTGGCACTTGTTACAACTGGGGCCCTATAACGTAAAACTATTCCAATATGTTTCTATTCCAATCTCCTGACGTCAAATTTGCGTAACCACCAACGCAAGCACCAGGCGGTCACCCGCAGGGTTGTCTGAACAGACCAATCAAACGCTCTCCTCGTTCATAGGAGGTCACTTTTGTTTGCTTGAAAAACGAATAACATTGCCTACACTGAGCGGCTTGACGTATCTAATTGGCTGACAAGAGGCGAGGAGAACGCTCAAGTGGAGAGGGATTCGATGGGGCCGAGCCACTGCACTGAAAGTCGATAACCGGAATAAGAGGGTGGTGCCGGCGTCTACGATTGGTCGGCTTTCCCTTACTTAGCTTGCGGTGGCTGGTCGAAAATCGCGGCGGCATCCAACGGAAGCTCAAGAATGACCCTAAAGCGGACCCTCAGCAAAGAAGAGTTGGCAGAATGAGGGGGTAAATGTGCCGAAAGTGCTCGAAAACGTTACATGGCCACGCAAGAAGTTTTATTATACGCAAATACACCCAAGCTCTCCGGCAGGTGCGAGTAGCCAGCGTCTGAGCGACCGGCGGCAGCCATCTCTTATTCCTTTCGGAACGGGGCAGCCTGCGGTTATTCCGAAGAAAATTCAGTTTTGTTCGACATATTAATGCATCTTTATCGCGTACACGTCACTTTGACGCGGTGAGTTCTTGCGGTTTTGTGACGTCGCGTGACAGGCAGGTGAAGTGGGTGCAGCCCGAAAACTTTTTACCAATAGCCGAGGACTAATGGCGAAAAGGGGTCGAATCAGAAGTAACTGTTTTTCTTTTTTCTGTCAAATCATGCATAATCAGTGTGTACACTTCATATCAGATGGGGAGGTATCGCGGTTTTCATGACGTCGCGTGACAGACAGGTGAAGTGGGGGTGGTCGAAAAAAGTTTTTGACCAATCGTGGAGGGCTGATAACAGAATTGGAATAGAAAAGTTTGGAATAGTTTTACGTTATAGCGCCCCTGGCCACATATTTTTCTATATCCCGTCGCATACTAGTCCAGTAGAATCGGCTCTGAATGCGGCGGTATGTTCTGGTGAAACCTAGGTGCCCAGTGGTCGAGTCGTCGCGCATAGCACGGAGCACGCGGGTTCTCAAATTCTTAGGGACCACTAAGAGGAGGCGGGCGCCATCAGCCGCATAATTCTTCTTGTAGAGCAGGCCATCTTGGATGACAAAGCCATTTTTACCTGTTGGTTGAGCAGCTGAGGCGAAGAGGTCATCCAGGCTGCGGTCGTCACGCTGCTTTTCCCGGAAAGTGGCCAGGTCGGGAAAAAAAATTTCGTCGATGGCGGCCAGAAACTCATCGAAATTGTTGGAGTCACATGCACTTGTTGGTAGAGGGAGCCTCGAAAGACAGTTGGCTTCCGCATGATGTCGGCCTCTCTTGCAACGGACTGCAAAGTCAAATTCCTGCGAACGTAGCGCCCATCGAGCAAAGCGGCCAGACGGGTCGTGGAGACCAACCAACCAACATAGTGAATGGGGATCAGTAACGATCGTGAAGCGGCGCCCGTAGAGACATGGGCGGAACTTCTGGACTGCAAAGACGACAGCGAGACAGTCTTGCTCAGTGACGGTGTAATTCTATTCCGCCTTGCTCAACGAACGGCTGGCATTTGACGTAGTAGTTCTGCGGAAACCCGCAAGGTGGAGAGATGTAATGAATAAAGGGAAAATGAGACATCCACCCGTTCGTAGCAATTGCTACAAAGGAAACCCATACGGGTTCCTCGAAAGAAAAGCCTCCCGGACCAGGACGAATTTTTCTTCAACTATGAGGCTTTTCTTTCGAGGAACCCGTATGGGTTTCCTTTGTAGCAATTGCTACGAACGGGTGGATGTCTCATTTTCCCTTTATTCAACGGCTGGCATAGTCAATGGCATGCTCGGCGTCACCAAAACGCTGGACGAGGACGGCACCGAGGCCGATTCCACTCGCGTCGTTGTGCAATTCTGTTGTGGCCGAGGGGTCAAAATGGCGAAGTATAGGTCCGGAAGAGAGTAGGAACTTCAGTTGACGAAACGAGGAATCGCAATCTGCTGTCCAGGTGAAAGGATTATCATTGCGAAGCAGTGAAGTCAGCGGGTAGGCAGTATCGGCAAAGTTGAGCACAAAACGTCGGAAGTACGAGCAAAGACCCAAGAAGCTCCTCAGCTCGCGTTGTGACTGCGGTTGTTTAAAGCCGCTAACTGCAGCGACCTTCTGTGGGTCTGGTCGCACCCCCTGCTTGTCCACTAAATGGCCAAGTACTAGCGCCTCTCGTAGGTCAGAGTGACATTTCTTGGAGTTGAGGGTAAGGGCAGCTTGTTCAAGGCACGACAGAACAACGTCCAGCCGATGGTTGTGCTCTGCAAAAGTGCGGCCAAAAATGACGTCGTCGTCTAGATAACACAAACAAACCTCCCATTTCAGGCCGCGCAGTACCATGTCCATAAACCTTTCAAATGTGGCAGGCGCGTTGCACAAACCAAACGGCATGACGTTGAATTCAAACAAGCCGCCTGGGGTCACAAAAGCGGTTTTCTCTTTGTCAGCTGAATGCATGGGTATCTGGCAGTAGCCCGATCGGAGGTCTACTGATGAAAAGTAAGATGCGGAATGAAGGCAGTCGATAACGTCATCGATCCGGGGAAGTGGATACACATCCTTTTTCGTCACAGAATTGAGACGCTAGTAGTCAACACAAAACCTCCAGTACCCATCTTTCTTTTTGACGAGGGTGACCGGCGCAGCCCAAGGGCTAGAGGAATCTTGGATGACACCCTTGGCTAGCATGTCGTCGACCTGTTGAGCGATGATCTTGCGCTTTGACGCTTACACCCGGTAAAGCTTATATCTGATGGGATGCGCGGACCCCGCGTCGACCCTGTGGCGAGACCGCGTATAGTTGGAACGCGAACTTTGTTAGCGTTCTGCGCGAAATCAAATAATGACGCAGGCTTGCTAAGGACGCTGACCAGGGCTTGACGCTTCTCTGAAGACAGTGACTTGTTGATCACTTTTAAAAAAAGGCGACGAGTCTTCAGCAGCACCGTGGTCAGCCCCGTGCTCTCGGGATTCGTGTGACGTGTCATCAGTTGAAACGCCTATGCTCAGACTGGGATCCACTTCAAAAGAGGCAACCCGCATACCGCTGGGTAGCACAACAAACTGGGAGCCTAAATTTGACACCCACAGTGTAGTTTTTCTGCAGGCCACAGAGAGGACGCATTGAGGTACGAGCACACTTTTCTTCACAATCATCGAAGGCACGGACTCAATAATTGCATCAAATGTATCGGCGTCGACACGGCAAGCAGCAACTCGAACTCTGGATAAGGAACGTGCCGGTAAGATATCTTCAATGACGGCGAGAGCGCGTGACCAGGCAGTAGGTTGGTCGGCAACAGGAGACAGGAAAAGCTCACCAGTAGCGCACTCAACAGTGGCACCGCACTGTTGTAGGAAATCGAGGCCAAGAATTACGTTGTGAGTGGATTGAGCAAGCACTGCAAATTCGGCTTGATAGACGTTATCGGAGAAATAAGCGTTCGCGCTGCACACTCCAATATGTCGGAGCAACTCGCCATTCACAACACGAAATGTATTAGCGTTATCCAAGCGAAACATCACTTTACGACCTAGTCGGGTTTTTAAATTCAGGCTGATAACGGAGACACTCGCTCCTGTGTCGACTAAGGCCAACGTAGCAACATTGTCCACTGAAACACGAATCTTGTTATGACACATGGTGACTGGCGGAGGCATAGGGGCGTGTAGTTGATGATGACTGGCGACTTCACCTCCATTGGTCACGCCGCCTAGTTTCCCGGTGGCGGTGACGTGAGACGTCGTCGGGGAGATGGAGACCTCCGCTGGCGTGAAGGCGGCGGCGTCAAGCTCGACACAGAAGCTAGTGAGTCGCTACGGTAATTGGCCTGGCGGTTTGTCCTGCTATCGGAGTTAGAAGGCCCGCGTGTCCCGTCGCCGTGCCGACTGCTACGCCGATAAAAAGTGCGCGGTCGCTCAGGGACGGTGGTGACGTGCGACGGCGATGAGGACAAAATCTGGCGACATGACCGCGAATACCGCAATGGAAGCAGATTGGGCGCTCACAGGACGCGCCGGAATTGTCAGTAGCAGGATAACTGGCACTACCGTCCCACTCTTGAGAAACTGCAGGTAGTCTGGGTGAAGGTAGTCTGGGTGAGTAACCATCGTGGAACTGATAACTGGAATCCACGTTCATAGTAGGGTTTGGCGCTCTTGAACGAGGAGCGAAGTTGTAGGCGTCTACGGAGGGGGAGTTGATGCACGTCTCACGGAAGTCGCAGTGAGAAAAGGGCTCTCGAGCCCAGGGATTCGAGAGCGATGCCGCCTCACATCGATCAAGCTCTTCGTGCACCACTTGCTGAATAACTGACACAAGGTCGGATCGAGCTGGGACCACGGCAACTCTGGCGACGTTAGTTACGTTGGCCAGGCGGCCGAACTTCGGTGTGATACGCCGAGCTTTGAAGGCTTCAAATGTACGGCAGTGCCGAATGACGTCACTTACGGCGTCCAGACTGTCTTTTCCGATGAGGAACTGGTACATGTCCTCGGCGATCCCTTTTAAAGATGACCAATTTTGTCCTCCTCTGTCATCTGAGGGTCCAGGGCCTTGCACAACTTCAGCACTTCCTCGATGTACGTCGTGCAGGTTTCGCCGGGAACTTGGGCTCGCTGCATTAGGGTTTGCTCTGAACGCTTCTTTTTGGCTGCCGGATCTGCGAAGCACCTCCTCATTTCGTCTACGAACATTTCCCACGTCGTCATGCTTTCTTCGTGGTTTTCGAGCCACACAGACGCGGTTCCCTTGAGGAAGGAGGCAACATTGTTAAGCTCGGCGGTGGCATTCCAGCCATTGAACCGACTTGCGCGTTGGTGAAAGCTGAGCCATCCGTCCACGTCTTCCCCGGCTTTTCTGGCGAAAGTTCGTGGTTTGATGTAGAGCTGCCATGGGTAGCTGGGAGAAGGCGGCGGGTTGTCGCCGTCAGAAGCCATCTGTGGTGGCAGACCGGCAATTCGGCGACTTCAGCGAAGCTCCACGGACTGCGCTTCTGCGGGTGGTTCGTCTTAGTTCTTTGGGAGCGCCGTTGTTGTACCCCGCACCTCCACCAAAACTGTTATGATGGGGTGCGTTTACTTCAAGATGAATTGATGAAAAGGGGCCGCGCCCACACGGAGCCGCTGCAAAGACAAGCGCACTTCGTTCTCCTCTTCCTCCGTTCCGTTCTTTGTGTAGCTTTAGCATAACAATATATATATATATATATATATATATATATATATATATATATATATATATATATATATATATATATATATATATATATATATATATATGTGTGTGTGTGTGTGTGTGTGTGTGTGTGTGTGTGTGTGTGTGTGTGTGTGTGCATACATTACGATGGGGACCGAACCCAGAACCTCCGCATTAGGCGTGTGCAGTTATCTCTTACCGGAGGACAAGTAATCTTTTCGTTCACTTTCTTTCCTTTTCCCCCCTTCGTTGTTTTCTACATTTCAATTTCAACCACAGCCAATTACCCCTATGCTTTCCTTGGCTTCATTGCCTGGTGGCTGTATATGGCCGTGATTAAAAAAATCGAGCCCCTCTGTTTGCCTTAGAACTGAGGTGAAACAGCGCGAAAAAGACGAGGACACAAGGAAACAAATACATCAGACAAGCGCTGTGGTATTTGTTTCCTTGTGTCCTCGTCTTTCTCGCGCTGTTTAACCTCAGTTCTAAGTATGAACCAACTAGCCCTCATCAAGATCTGTTTCCCTTCTTCGCATTCATATATTCTTCTCGTACCTCTATGTGCAGCTTGCATGAAGAAATGCGGGCCGATCATAGAGTCACACGAGCGTTCATAAGCTCTGTATATATAGTCGTTTTATTGTATACTCAACCTCATACGTGTTTGTACAACTTCCAATCATCTGCCAGGGAACGGCACACAGTAGCCGTCGCATCGAGGCACGAAGGGTTGCGACGTTTATGCTGGGCAACGGCCATAAGAAAGGATAATTATTACGAGGAGATACTTCAAGAAAGTGGATATTACGAGGATTACGAGGATATGATTCTAGGAAGAACCATTATCATGAACGTCGCCCGAGTACTTTAACGCAAAGTGATCGAACCGAGGTGGGGGTCGGTATTTGTAGATAAGCTATGGGGGCAGCGAAGAAATTAAAGATCCGAGGCACGAGCCGTGGGCGGGGCGTATACGATTAATTTCGAAACCAGCAGGTTAGCTCTCACTACAGTCTTCTTCATTTCCCGTCATTACGGCGTTCGCGAATGGTCCGTCCTATAGGTGTGTCTCAGCAAAACGTGTTTCCTGCAACGGAAGGACGAAGCCTGTCAGTCTCTGTTTAGGCTTGTGCGACTACCCCATGTGTTAGAGCGATCAATGACTAGGTACATGAAGACTGCTCCCCGACTTTACTATTTCACGGCGTTTATTGCTTGTGACTACAGCCACATTGATTTCAATGAGAGACCATTACTATACGCAATACTGCTAAGCAGACAGTAGTTCACTACTGCTAGGCTTCAATTTCACAATTGCAACATGGGTCATGAAATGAGTAGTTGAAAAGTGAATTAGCTATCTCTTTAACTAATTGCCTGGACTTCCGATTTGTCGTGCAAGTAATGTCCGCCTCTTTAGGTAACCCACTTAAACAGGTCTAATTGTGCTATCTGCGCCTTGCGAATAAAAAAAAAATTACTGTTTGACCAAAAAAGAAAGAAAAAATGCAGCTGTTATAGTGCGTCAATCGAAGTGAATGCTTGCAAATTATTTCGCTGAATTGTGTATAAAACAGAAGTTCCAACTTCATACTTAGTGCACAAACCAGAGCGCTGTGAAGGTGGTCTGTATATACGTTCTTGCTACGCATAGGTAAGCTGTTACTTACACTAGTCTTACTTGAAGCTCAACGAATATGTGATAATTATATGCATAGAGTATAATAATAATAATAATAATAATAATAATAATAATAATAATAATAATAATAATAATAATAATAATAATAATAATAATAATAATAATAATAATTATTATTATTATTATTATTATTATTATTATTATTATTATTCTAATACGCGTCGGTCGACTGGAATGGCGTTTGTAGATGTGTGACATTACCAATCGGGTCCAAGAAAGTTTGTAAGCATATATCATCACCGCTTTGCTAACACGGACACTGGACTTTGTCCCAGCCACTGTTCCATTATTGTCATTGCCCATACTTCGCTGCCGATGTAATCGCGGTGGCCTTCTATTACTTTTCAAACTCCTCCGACCTCCTCGGTTGTATCATGTTTCATATTCCACGCAATATCACCATAGAACATAAACCTTTCCATGTTTCTACCTGTCATCACCAACGCTCAACCGTCCATAGAATACTGAGTCTTTACAACGCTTATTTTCATCATCTTGATATTTATCATAACTCGCTGTTATTGTTATTTCCCGAGCTTTGCGTTGTTGTGTCGTAATTTCACACATTGTTCAACTGCCCTAGCTTCTCCTCCCTTTTCTTTTATAGTTACCTTGCGCTTTGTTGTATGTACACTATTCTTTTCATAATTTTTCTTTTCATTCATTCTGCTTTTTTGCTTATATTCCCCTGCAGGTTTTTTGTTTGTTTGTTTTGGTTTTAATGTATGCGTGCGCCAGCGCTCAGACCTTACTGTTGTTCCTGGGCGCGGTAAATACATCATTGATTGATTGGTTGATTGTTAATAATAATGGTGAGTGGAATGCCACAGTCTTACGCACGTTGCAATTACTGAGTTACAAAATGCTCCATTTCTATCTGTGTTTAAGAGACTTGCAGAAACCCAAACGAGAGTTGTACGGGAAGCAAACCAATCCACAAATTGCACCTGGCGCTTGCTTTTCACTGTGCGCCTGTATCGCACGTGCCTTCAACATTACGAAAGACCAAAAGTACTTTTGAACGCCCATTCTACAGTGATAGCTGCATTAGACACACATTGCGAGGTCATTTTTTGTACCGCTGTGAAGGGCGTAAGAAGGCACTATCCCAGTGCTTCCAACAACGTTTCTCTAAGGCTTCTACGAAGCACACGCGGAAGCTGCTGCCATGGCGAACTCTAAACCGAAAGAAGGTGATGAAGCCTTGGATGGGGACTCTGTATGATCTCTTCTATGGATGTGATGCCGCCAGAGCTTGTGTGGCTGCAGCCACACATCTATATATAGCTGCACGGATCGCATTGCTCCGGGTTTCTTCCAATAGCTGTCGCTTGGCTTCCCCTTCTGTGTAGCCAATGTTAAGAAGCCTTCGCCTTTATCCGTCTTTTTTTTCTTATCTTCGTTCTTTTTATCCTGCGTTCCGCGTATCTCACATAGTTTAATGTGCTTGCGAAGAGGTGAACCTTAAATGTGGCCATTCGGCAAGAAATTCGGCGCGCAGTTCTCCTTCCGCCAATGCAAAGCTTAAAGTGCTCGAGTACACACCGCTCCCATAATGCGCAACGTCGAGCACTCTGTCTCGTGCGTCACGGTTTCTTTTTCACGCAGGTTTGGACCTGTCCGAGATCAAGTCTCCGCGCATCCAGAGGCGCATCAACGCTCGCCAGGAAGCGGCCGCCGCCCAGGGCGAAGGATGGGGAGACCCGCCCAACCGTCAGATGGAAGGGTGAGCGCAAGCCCTGCGTTTGCCTGTCGAGAACGAAGCGGTTCTTTTCTTTAATCGTATACTCGTATAACCTCTCCGAACGAAGGGTTCTCCCTCGCGCTGCACGTGCAGACGCACGTGCAATTCTGAATGCGCGCCTTCTTTTTTTCTTCTTTTTTTACTTTTTTCTCCGCGGCGTAGCGACACAAAACCTTAACGGGACCATTCCGATAATACGACTCGAACCATTCAAGGAACTTCGCAGGGCGTCGCCTGACTTTTTTTCTGTGCATGAATGAGGTGGCCGTTGTGTCGACGCTGCCATACCAAATGTCTCCGCTAGTCGTAGAACAGAGACGTTATGGACGCTCGAGGAACACGGCGGAAATGACCCGAAAGAACGACCCGATGCGACGCGGTTTTGTAAACTTGCAGCATTTTTGCTCATCTCCTTACGCACCGTTGCAAGCGCAGCCACTTCAATTCCGTCACCTTATCACTCTTCTTATCGCGAAAGCTCTGTGCGTCCTGCCTGAAACGGAGGTGCGCTCAACTATAGCTGCCTTTGTGCGTGAGTGTGTGCGTGCGTGTTTGTGTGTGTGTGTGTCCCAGGGCGTCGTTTCACCGTCTTCAACTGCCCACTGTGCCTCTTGGTAAAATGTCGTTAGGCGATGTTCACGCTCAATGGAGCGTTGAATGTCTCTCCAATGGCAAACGTATTTTGTGACTCCTTTTTTTTTTTAGTCTTTCCAAACAAATTAGGTAAGCATCAGCGCCTCACATAATATTTCGTGAAGTAAGCCATAAAATTTGATCACATTCCTCTATACGCTCTAGCAGGAACAGACTAGTCGTTAATGTAAAATTTTGCCTGAAAAAGTATGCGTGAGAGTTTGCGGGGAAGGGTAAATGACACCGTTATGTGCAAAGAAAAGCTCTGTACGCTCGCTGCAGGATTCGTTGAGACCGAAGTTTGGGGAAAACCGAGAAACTGTTCCTAACTTTCACAATAACTCCTCGATGGCGGATGCTGCTTTGCATTTGCAAGACGCGGGGCAATGACAGGACTGTTTATCACGCACTCGCACGGCGTGGTGACGGTAAGTGCCGAGATAAATTCGGTAATGCACCCGTGGTTCACGGGGCGCGCTGTAGTGGATTAATTTTAGCAGAATGTTCGACAGCTACTCGGGCTCTTTCATGTGCAACGAAGTCCTAAAGGGGCCTTGCAACACTTTCAAGGAGGAGGAGGAGGAAGACGTCGGCCGCAGGCGCTTCTCGCCCTGCTGGAATTGCCCCAGCGCTGCCTTTCCGTGGAGATTGAGAAACCTGAGGTCTACACGGTGCCCCACGCAACCTGAGCCAAACATTAAAATATATGCAAATACCACGTAGCTGGACAGAACCAAGGTAATGTTGTTTGCGGTTGCTTAGAGATACTCAGATTATTTTTTGCATTCCGCCTAATTAGATAAGTAGCTTTAATTAATGAATCAACTTCTCAAATATTATATTTAGATGGAAAGTGTCAATGAGAAAATTGTACAGCAACATGAAAAACTCCCGATACAGCTTCCTGTTGCTCAATACGTGCTGCATAAAAGTGTTTTTCTGAGCGTGAATGAAGCCCGCGAATAGACGTAAAATTGTCGGGCGACTGGCCGCTCGCGGAAGTTTGCGTGTATTCGCTTCTATAATGCTTGGAAAAACTCTTTTACGTAGCACGTATCGAGCAACTGAAAGCTGTGTAGTGAATTTTTCATGTCGCTCTACAATTTTCTGATTGACACTTTTAATATAATTATAATAATTGACAATTTGGTTAATTAATTAAAGTTGATTATGTAATTAGGTGGAATGCAAAAGATCATCTGAATATCTCTAAGCAACCGCAAACAACATTACCTTGGTTCTGTCCAGCTACGTGGCATTTGCATATTTTTACTGTTTGGCTCAGGTTCAGTGAAACACCCTGTATAGGTACGTCGTTCAGTGCATCTCCATTCAAGCAGCATCGCGAGCGCTTGTGTATCGTCCTTGTTCTTTTGTGGTTGCATGTGTTAGCGCTGTTATAATCTTCAAAACAGCATCGCGAGTTGGGCGAACAATGCGGTGCGCACAGCGATGCGGAAGAGAACGCACGCCGCATAGCTTGTGAGCCATTCAGAACTCGATGCTGCGCCCCCCCTCCAACGCCCTCCCACTTCCCCCTACTCCCCACTGTTCCACCTACCTTCCCTTCCTGACACAACTCACCGAAACGAGTCTGCTAAGCAATTACCAGTTACAATCTAAGCCCGCATCAGCTAAAACTTCACTACGAGCCGGAATATGTGTCGCCTGAATGTCCAGTGGCCTCGCGGAAACATGTCAATATTAGCATCTCCACGCTGAAGTACTTCAAACGAGAATGTGTCCTGGACTCTTAAGCGAGTCCGAGACACGGCAACAAATAATGTGCAACGCTTCCTTGAGCCTTGGAATTCACACACAATGGTGACGCTGCAAGTCCGGTCTTGCCTATAGCCATGTAGGAGTATGCACTGACCCCGTGCGGAGTCTTTAGGGTCGCCTCTTGACCAGTCCTGTGTGACGACGAGACAAAGCAGGCCGGACGCCTCCCTGTCGCACGCGTTTTGACGGGATAAATAAGCTATACTAACCGCAAAACAATGCTGTCGTGAACACCTGACACGAAACTCTTGCTCGTATCAGGTAACGTAATATATTAGTCTATATAGATCGTTAGTACTTTCCTGCCGCTTCTACAAATTCCCGCTATGCTACTGTGTACCTGATGACTCAATAGGGATATTCTATGGTAATTAGCCAGATATCTGATTATGTCCGATAAATCATTACTTTGGCAAAAAACAAGAAAATTGTCAACACTGACAGCATTCTTCATGTGAATTTGCGATATAAGAATTACGTAAGAGCGTGGAATCAGAAAACACAATATCTAATTTTTATTTTGTATTTCGGGCCTTCAGTGACTGTCGTATGCCAGCGTTATGTCACTCTTTTTCTAGTACGAGATCGTGGTGTCACAGCTAGAATTTCTTGAATCGCGTCGTTTAAATTGCGTTTGCGTGCTCTGATGAACGTTCCTTGCTGCCAATTCTTCGCAAGCTCTTGCAACCTTCTGAAGGCAAGCCACGACGTCATCATTGATTATTCTGGGGCTTTCACTTCAGAACATGAAACGCTGATGCTGCGTTCGCCTTGTTGCAGCGCTACGAGTTTCAGTGGCACGCAAACCGACAGCCGCGGTGCTCATTCCAAGGTGAATGCGAAATTACGACAGTCCTGTGAATTCGTTGGTGTCAGAGGCGCACATACGCAGGCATATGCTGTTCACTAATCATAATTAACGACGCTCACTGCGGCGTCGCCCGAAGCCATTTTCTCAACGCACCGATATGTCCTCGACTTGTCGACAGTGATTTAGAGGTGTCGGCCTATAAACAATGCTCACCTGTTATGAGCGTCCAGACTACACAATTATTCACGTACCACTAACGCTATAAGAACTATAGCATTAAGTATCATGTCTTGCATTTGAAGAAACTGTATGGGTTTAGATTTTATGTTTTCGTTACTGCGGACAACGTCCTCCACGAGACGCCTTAAACGAATTCGTTTGCTCCATTGGGTATCCCTAAACCTTTGTTGTCGTTTACGATGCATCGCCATTTAAAGTAATGGTCACTTTTTCTCTCTCTCTGCTCTTGTTACACTTTAATTTTTCATCTTACCCGCCGCGGTGAGTAAGATGAAAAATTAAAATGACAGACACAATGTGTGGCTTTGGTGTTGTGCTGCTGAGCACGGGCTCGCGGGATCAAATCTCGGCCGCGGCGACCGCATTTCGATGGGGGAGAAATGCAAAAAGGCCCGTGTTCCGTGTATTTGGGTCACGTTAGGGATCCTCTGGTGGTCAAAATTAATCCAGAGCACCCCAGTAAGGCGTGCCTTATAATAAAATCGTTGTTTTGCCATGGAAAGTCCAAGAATTCATTCATTCATTAAATTTTTCATCTTCAACTGACCATCAATTGCCACACATGGTATCTGTCAGCGTTTATGTACGTGCTGGCCAATACATGTTCTTTCCAAGTGCAGGTACTCTGTATTTGCCTATATATCTGATTCGCGTGTGTCGTACAGATTGAACTTGGATGGGACGCCGTCACAGCAGCAGGGCTACATGGACCCTAACCGAACTCACTCGCTGCCCCGCCAGGCGCCAGGACAGCGCGCTTCGGACCCAGGCGACTTTGTGCAGTCGCGATCCTTCCGCGTGCTGCAGAAGATCACCGACACCGACTCTCCGGACTACCAACCACGTGAGTCTGACTGCTGTGCCGCGCAGATTGTAACGTACTGGGAACTGGCTCATAAAAATCGTATCTGAAATGCAGTACCCGCACAAAGGGTCGCCACGGGGGGCCACGATTCATTGATGCGCTCCAAAGCACGCGCTCAGAGCACACCGTAAACTGTGACCTCGCGGTGTTATAAAATGCAATGTACTGGTATGATAGAACTAGCAGCAACGAATGAAGGTTGTGGCTTGCCCGTATTGACGTTATCACCCACTGGTCTCCGTTTCTATTTTTATTTTGTTTTCTAGCAAGCCACATTCACGAGGATGCTGATGGGCCCTTGACGCCGCCATCGTCTTCGAAGTTGAAGCCATTGTCACTGAATAATTGTCCACGTGACATTATGGATGAGCTACTGCGTGCTGTACAAAGCAGTCTGCTTATGGCGCTTTTAAGTGCGCAGACGGGAGTTATTCCAACTGCACGAAAAGTACTTTTACGAGGAACCACTCCCGTATACATAGGCAGCACAACTAAAACCGCGGCGAGCCCCTGATAGCGCATTTTAGCAGAATGAAAAATTGCTTTTGTTGGCCATTCGGAAAGCTTCACTATACTCGTTCGGCACAGTCCCGTGTCATCTGTGTAGCGATAACGTTGGCGATTTTGCTTGTCGTACGCTGAACATACCTCGGCCTTAGCATGGCTAAGCCATGCTAAGGGAGGATCGTACGCTTGCTGATCGTTCGCTCTTTTCTGCTACTTTTCCCCCGTAGCCGGCTGTTACCACTCGAGCGCAAAGATATCTGCGCAAGACCAAGCAATTGCGCAAATGGTTGCCGCGAATGATACTTATTTAATGCGCCGTTTGGCGGGGTCCTTGTTCTGCGCCGTTACACCAGCTACCTCTCGCTTCACTCTGTATTTATCTCCCCAGAGAAATGCGTTCCGGTACTAACTCTCAGACTGATTCTGCTGCTTAAATGGCAATCCTGCTCTTGCGCTTTGTTATCTCTTTCATCCATACGTGCGAAATACGGTCACTCAGACTAAAAAGAAAAAAGGCACTCAGTTGGTAACCACTTTGACTGCGCAGTTCGAGGACTATGGCGGATATTTTCTTTTTTTCTTTCAAATACTTCCTCAAGTTGCATGCAGAAATGGTGCGTGCTGATGGGCCTATACATTCTCAAACCTGTTATTCTGTATTTGTGGGGCTGTGTACCTCACGCTCTAAGCATATTGCTTTTCTTGCATGTATCGAGCAGTTCATGAGCTAGAAAAAAAGAAAACAAGCCAAAACGCAGGGAGTTTTTTTTCTGGAACAGGTTATCGAAGAGACACTTAAAAATCAACTTGCCGTAAAGAAATGATGTCTCAATATTACCGCACGACAAACAGTCTATTACAGCCCCATGCAAGTTTTAACATCCCTTTCATATTTTATTCCTTGAGAGGCTTGTCAGCTGCGTTTACAAACAGGGCGCGATTATGGCCTGTATCTTTACGAAAACGCAAAGCCCTGTTGGCATGGGCATATGATTAAACTTTCACTACACAGTATTCGCCTGTGTACGTACGGTATTAAGTATTTTCTTTTGCTTTGCGAAAGAAAAAAAATTATATGCCAAAGCTGAAAAGCGGCCAAATTTAGTTTTCTACGTTATTCAAAGTTATTGCCCTGTGCACTAGAACACTCAAGAACCTTTCCCTCTGTAGATACTTTCGCGCTGTTAAATCAAGGACTATAAAGTAATTAACAAAGAGGACACCAATGTATTCTGAAATTTCTGAGCACGTAAACATGACCATGCTGCTAAATTGTGACTGCGCCTTCAAGGTCTCACGTTGCAGGCGGCATATTAGGAATTTTCGGTTTCCGACGCATGATGTTACTAGGAGGGCGACATTTTTGGTGTTTCTGATGTCAACAACGAAGCAATGAGCACCGAAGTGTACTTTTGCACATAGTATTTCTTGGCGCCCTAAGTACATCAACTTCGCAACAACTTTCAGATGTTCCATAGCACTAAGGTTAAGATATACCTTGCCATGTCTCCAGACGTTTGAGAAGGCTCCAGTTTTTTTGGCAGTATGCGTACAACGGTCTTTATGTTACGGCAGCAATCCTTCTTTCTCATTGTCATAAAAAAAAACAAAAAAACGTAAGTGTTATACGTACGATGTAAGTGCAATAAATGTAGGTGCAGATGAAACAAACAAAAAGGAAACCCGACAGAGATGGTCATTCGGTGCTTACTATGCACATTGCGAATTTAAAAAAAATGGCGTTAAATCCTTACGGTTTGATAATGAACGCATAGTTGAAACGTATTGTTGGTTAATAAAATGTAGAGAGATGCGACGCTCCAACACTAGATTTTTCTTGTCTATTTTTGTTTCACTGACCGTGCGTTTTATTTCTTGAGTACTAGAAGTCGGGTATACCAGCATATGACAAACCATCAAACAAGTAAAAATTAGTACAGAGCATTGTTGTGCGCAAGAACTTGTGCTGCAACAACAATTAAATTAACTTTCATCCCATTCCTCCGAGTTGTCAATCTCACAGCCAGGCCTATCCTCTTATATCTGTGCCTGTCGCTGGAGGAAGTGTCCGCATTTTGTACGGCAATTCTACATGTGTCAAGGTTTCGCAACCCAGTTAAGATGACCGGTAGTCAACGTGGTGTTAAACATACGCTTATAAGATGCTATTCAAGGTTTAGTTCCGAGCTTGTAATAAACATTATTTGCAAGATCTGGAATGCGCCTGCTTGCACGGATGCAAGAGGAAAGTTTTAGAGCAACAAAATTAGTGAGTTCAGTGAGAGTGGTTTTGCATCGCTGAGACCCGGCCATTTCGGAAAACAGTTTCTTTGCCGCGTGTTGCTACTTCGCATAATAGCTGTCCGTATTAATCTTACTGAATGAAGTTCATTAAAGGAAATATTCCAGTGCGCTTTAGCACGTTTTTGTCAATGCACACATTGTTGTTTTATGTTCCCGATAATGTAACATCTTAAAATGACGTACGGTGTGACAAATAGTTTAGCATTTAGCAGGTACAATGTCCCAAAAACTTAGTCGAAACATTTTTTTTTTTTTAGAATGTTTCAGCGGCACTGAAGCCGCGTCAGGGCGCTATCGATGTCACGAAGAGAATCGTTTTTCTTGGTCATCAGGAAAGAAAAACCAATCTTCATCGGGTATCTGGTCAACACACTGCAGCGGACTCCCGAGGAACTATCCGCCTATACTGGCTGGCAGCGCGCATCATCAGCGACGTCTGCCTAGGCTGGTCAGCCTTCTCCCTCTTAAATTGCTGTTGTTTGTCCTGTGAAGAAGACTTGCACTCGTTGACAGTAGTGTGGCAGACCTGTTGGACTGGCCCCGGAGTGTGCATTAGCAAAACAACGACGCTTGAAGATCCATCGCTCGCAAATCGTTTCTTGAATGGGCCTCCGCGGACTCCTCCTTTTTGCTCTCTCTCTCTCTCTCTCTTCTGTCTCGAAAGTTCTTGAAATTTTGCTTTTTGTCGCTGACTTGCTCTTCCGGCTGCATCCTGTTCAAAAAGCATTTTCGTCACAGGAACAGGATACACGCGTACGAAGCGCAAACAAATGTACGCTTTAAATGACGGTGCCTTCTCTCGGAACGCGAGGTTCTATTGTCTCCCTGGCTTACTTATTCTGCGCCCGTCCTGCCTCTTGCTTTTTCCTGGGCCGGACTCTCTACCTGTGTAGGCGTAATGATGTTAGTAAAAGCGAAGTAATTCAAACCAAGTGCCTCCCTACCCCAACCCCTCACCCCTACTTCCCCTCTTTTTCTTTCGACAGCATTCTTTCTTTTTTTTCTCTCTCTTCTGTGCGTTGCGCAGTGCTTAAACGGGCTCAGTCTCCGCACAGGTTCAACTCGATCGCTTCATCGAAAAAAGCGTTCCCGAGTTCCTGCTGGACGCTTGAGGAGAACGATTACATAATCTGAAGTATAGCAACTGACAGTGAGTCGATTGCCTTGTTGCGTTGCTTCAAGCCGTTTTGACGCTGCTAATGGGCCTCTTGCAAATGACGACGCCTGGTTGAAAAGCGAAGAACAGACAGTCGCCTACGCTCTGAAGTCTTGCGTCATGAAATGAGCTGCTATAGGCTCGCGGGACTTTTCCTAACCGTATGTGCTGAAACACGTCATTTGCCATGCGCCCGTTATGGACACTCTTGTCTAAGTTGGACTGAGATGCTGGTCCTTCTTTTCCGTAAAATTTATAGCTCGTCAGCGTTTCTAAAATGTCGCAACGCTACAACCTTCCTATCCGTTGAACACGATTTAAGTATAGCATCACAATGGGTGCGTTTTAAACTCGTAATTGACCATGTTGCACCCGTGAAGACAGTGATCGACCGCAGTGCTCAAAGCGCAGCTCATCGTGAACAGCTTTGCTATGGAATCTCCTGAAAGTAAGCGACAAGGCCATATACCTCTTTGCTTTCTAAGTGGCTTGTCACCGTACTGAGTTCTATATATGTACGCAGGTGGGTGGCGTTCAATGTGTTGCTGTTTTCGGTCCCTGACCCTAAGTATACCTACGTGCATGTACGTTTTGCAGAGTGTACACTCTACTACTCAAGCTGTGTTCGGCAGTATAGGAAACATCGCTTCAGCTCATCACCACGATTTCTTCGGTAGGATAACATCACAAAGTTCTTTATGATTCATCATGAGTAAAACACGGGGTACCGAATTCATGAAAGGTACTTGCTATTTTCAGGGAACTAAATACAAGTGGTCCTACCGCGCCGAATTAATACTAAAACGACGCCAGCTGGTATTCAAGAGGCAGTTATGCTAGAACGATGCATATAACAAAAGTCACCGTCCAATATTGACAGAACGTAGTATTAGGGATGGCGGTCAGCGAACTACAAGCAGCTTTTACGATGGATGTTTACTCGCCGTGATTGCTCAGAGGCTATGGTGTTGGGCTGCTGAGCACTATAGGTCACGGGATCGAATCCCGGCCACGGCGGCCGCATTTCGATGGGGGCGAAATGCGAAAACACCCGTGTACTTAGATTTAGGTGCACGTTAAAGAACCCCAGGTGGTCTAAATTTCCGCAGTCCCTCACTATAGCATGCGTCATAATCAGAAAGTGGTGTTGGCACGTAAACCCCCTAATTTATTTTTCACGATGGCTGTTTTGTGGATTCGAACTCTTGTTATTTGCGACGCCCACATTGCTAGTAATGGATTATCCCTTAAATACTCGACAATTCATTTTCAGAGATCAGCTGTTTCGAAGCTGCATGCGTAGGTTTTGCATGAGCTTTTCGGAGAAATACATCTTCGCCTTCACAAATGCTGGGAGCTTCGCATGCGTCGGCGAGCTCTTTGACCACAGGAAAAACATTGCGCAGCTGCACTGTACTAGTGCAGCCGCGTAATGAGGGCTGCACAGAGAAATGCACCACTTTGGGATTAAGCTCACAATTTTTTCGGTACATCGTGAATTACAGCAGTGAGGTGGCACAGCTGCATGACAGCTTTACTCTTATAGGCTCAGTTTGCACTGCAGTATACATCAGCACTCACGGGCTGATGTACACTGCAGTATGTATTTTCGGCACGTTCAGGAAATCTTACTGCTTTTGAATCAGATTACCCGCTGGTATCACCCCCCCCCCCCCCACCCACCCTTATTTATTAAAATTCATTTCTTGCTACTGCTTTCTTGTTTCACTCATTTCTTGTGATTATTTATCGCCATTTGATGGGTTCCAACAAAGTGGAGCATGCGTCGCATCTTGCACCTACCACGGCCTACATACGCGATTTTCGAAGCTGCCATTTCTTTTTCTCAAGTGCCCCCTTCGCCGATATTCCGTTTCCGTAAACCCCCCCTTATGTTCCCCCTCAGTTTTTCTGATGAGCTTCACTTACGCAAGCTGGAGCTGTCCGCAAGGCCAGCAGTTACGTCAGCGAGAGGGCGTGCGTACTACGGAGAGAGCCGCGTACAGTTCGCGTTGCCGCGCGTATTCGCTCGCACGCTGCACCCACGTTCCGCCGGCAACCTTATTTCCGCGAGCGCAGAGACAACAGCAAGCGGCGAGCACGCGCGCCGGCCTCGAGCCGCCGCTCCCGATCGGCAGCGGCTTTATACGCTGGCGGAGCGCCACACCTCCGCGGCACGCAATCGGTTCCCGCGTGCTGACGACCGGAAGGCGCATTCGCTGCGGTGTTCCGTTATTCACCGCGAGCTCCGCATTATAACTAATCTGATCGAGGCGCGGGTGTGGCGGCGGCGGCGCGGGCCGCAGTGGCAGCTCGTGCGGTGCGCCGCCGCGCGTGCCCTATCTGATAATCTCCGCGGTCGGCGGTGGCTCGTATACGCGTCACTAGAGCTGCGTCTGAATCGGCGTCCTCCTCTCCGCGTTTTCTCCCTTCGTCGTGGAGGAGGCGAAGAGGCTGCCTCCTGTTGCTGCCACCGCACCGAGCCCCGCTGGGTCGCCGGAGAACCGCGAACAACGTAAGCACGGCGGGCCACGGCCGCAAAACTCTGCCTGCGCGCACGTAATGCCTGCCGTGTTGCCGGTTGCTCAACGCGGCGTCCACTTTTCGCTAATATGTTCAGAGTGCGCGCTTTCTCCGCGCTACTGCCGCTGTACTTCCCGAACTGCGCGCGTGGCGTCCGGAAGCAACGAAAAATGTGGCTGTCGCGAAGTGGGCCTGCATGGTGTTCTTTCAGTAGGCGTAGGGCGCTGCATCATTACTGCTGCCGCTGCCTGCGGGTTTCCGCGTCGATTACACGCGCGTTTCACGATGGCGGCAGGCTGTCAAATAATTATCAGTCAGTCAGTCAGTCAGTCAGTCATAGAATCAATCAATCAATCAATCAATCAATCAATCAATTCAATAATTATCCTATTAATTACTTTAGTGTACATGTTGCAATTTACTAATTGTAGCCGGTAAGTTTGCAAAGCGTGTCCAAGAAATTAATTTCTAGAATGGCGCCAGTTTTGAGATATGCGCCATCAAAGTCGCTGTAAAAATGCACTGCTGTCCCACTTTTTTAAGCAAACGTTCTTCTTTGTACAGCAGTAATTAGAACGCCCATGTATTTCGTCCTACACTTTGGGAAATAATATATCGAAACTGTTTTCATCCAGGAAATTCATTTCAAGTGGATACGTCTTGCAAGCTCACCGGCTACAATTCGTAAATTGCAATTTGCGTCTAAAGTAATTAATTAAGGAGTTAATGAATCCGTGTTAATTAGGTGAATAGAATTATGTTATCTGCAACAGGCGATTTTTAAAAATTTAGTAAAACTTTAAAATGATCACTCTGTTGTTAGACCTATATGTATCTTGGTTAGACCTATCTTGGGCTCACATATCGGAACGCCGGCTACTCGGCCTGGCGCATATGGTTCAATTTCACGTTTTTATTCTTATTCGGGCGCTGTTCGTTGTCCATCCCTCGGCCTCTTCACTTTGATTCTGCCTCCGCTATAGACAATGAGCTCTTAAGCACTGCAAACCATCACAGCAGTTCACTACTTTTAGCTGGGTTATCCCATAGTGCTGCTATTTCAGTACGCCACAATGCTCGGAATCTATTAGCGTGGACTTCCTGCATGAACTAACTGTCGTTACTTGCCCTTTCTACCTGGTTAGCGCTTATGTGCTAATGATTTTCAGTTGCGCTTCGTGTTACATGAAAATGCCGTAATTAGAATATTATCTATTTTTATAACGTGCCGTCCAACGTGAATTTGTGTATGTATACTGCAGGGGCGTAGCCGGGGCGGGGGGGGGGGGGGGGGGGCTTATGGGGCTTCAGCCCCCCCTCCCCCCGAAATTTTTTCGTGCTGTCATGGCCCGCCGACTAACGCAACCCTCGGCGCCGGAAATCATGCTCGATTTTGTCTAGAGTGTCCTTTTCACTCTCGAAAAGACATTTCAGCGCGAACATTATGAAATTGGGCTGGAATTCACGGCAACGCCAATGCACCGGGAGTCACATCGTAACGCCCCCCTCCCCCCCCCCCCCCCCTCCCAAGGAGCTCCATCCGCGCACAGTTTTAAAGGCGTTTTGATGGCTAGCGGGCTTGTCACTGCATCTCGCGGAGGCCGCGGAATCTAGGAAGCGCTTGAATTTCAATTCTGAAACTTTGTAGATATAAAGTTCTCATAAACTTTTGATGCGAAAGGTGCATTGACATTTCCAAAGTCGTGCTTTAGATTTTAAATTCCGGAACTTTGCCGGTTTAATGTTGTTAAAAACATTTCACGCCAAAGGTGCATTAAGTTTTCTAAAGTCGTACGTCGGACCATACAATGAGACAGAGAAAATCAACACACTATCTGACAAGTTTGCGAAGTACGCAGCGCGGTCCGATGAGTCGAAGCGTTGTGGGGGTTCATTTGTGCCATTATGTCACAGAAAAGAATATCAACATGTTTTTCACCTGCGCCAAAGCATCCATGTCAAGACACTAAACCCAGCGAAGGTAACTACGTTCTCATTCATTTTTCGACTTTGACTTTTATTCGCGAGTACACATTTAGCCTCTTCACTTTTCTTGTTCTCGTTACCCGCGGGCTGCCAGAGCCAGCCAGAGCGCATGCGTTTTTCTCGTGTTGCCCCGGCCACCGCGCGGCACCACACTTCGGTGCGTATTCGTTTGTCTGACCGAGTGGCTTTTTGCCTGGCAGAGTTTTGGACGCTTTCTGTCTAGCAGACGAGTAAAAGAAACAATGGTTCCTCGCCACCATCACAGTGGGAACTCGACGGATACCAACGCGTTCGCTTGAGCGCAATCTGTCCGGGAAGTCCTGTCTCGCCGGTGTACGATGCCGAGGAGTATGCGTATGGTTCTCTGTGGGTCAAGCGTCTCACGTTTTCTTCGATATTCATTCGGTAGCCACATGAGGTGCTCAAAGTGGGCATTCGATTGTGGCCAACATGCTTTCCTTCGCGTCTTTTTTTTTTTCATTTCGGTGCCTGCGCCCCACAAAGGAAAGAAAGACATTGTTGCGGCGCAGCGAATTGCCGCATGGTGAAAGTTCGATTTTGTTACTTCTTTTGCGGAGGATAAAGGACCACGGGTCGCTTCAGTTGCCGGGTACTCTTATTATATTTTTGCGATAGCAGTTATATGGAAACTCCAGGCGCATTCCTGCCGTCGCCGTCGAACTCATGTTCTCTATGAAGTTAAAAGGCGCTAACATCGCGACCGCGCTCGTCATGTTGCATGTGCGAGTGAAAGCGAAATGGGGGGAAGGGGGGTCTGCATAGGTGAGCCGACGATGGTTGCTCAGTCTTGTGTGTGCAAGGGAGAAAATCGGGGAGGAAGCGCGCCGCCTTCCGTCGCGCGCGATACATCGGGGGATTGGAGGGAGGGGGGGCGGTGATCTTTGAATCTGTGGTTGCGTAACATGTTTATTTGCCTTGGTTGACGCATCATATATAGTGACTTTTGCTTAGATACGTAGATTTACTGGATAGTTATACGTATATTTAAATATCTTATTGCGAGGTTTTGTGTATATGTGCAGTGAACTTTGTTTCCAGTTACACATTTTTGTCATTTATCAAGGTGTATCTTCGCATTTGTGTATTCCATTGTATCTTCGTATTTCTAATTTACGAAGGCGAGTCAAATGAAAGTGAGACAACCCGCCCCGCGCAATAATGGTTCGGTTGATTATTTTCGAGGCATGCGCGTAGCACATACGCATCTCATTTACAAGTGACATGCAGAGGTGAGGTTAAATGTTCTTTAATGCTCTCATACACTGGGTTGAACATGGTTGCGTCACCTAATGGACATTCCGAAGTTGAACGGTGGGGTGTCGTGAGGTTCGTGACAGAGGAAGATGTTTCCTAAAAAGAAATTAGTTGCCGTATGGCTGCCGTGTACGTTGAACATTGCATTTCATTGGCCACTGTAAATCGTTGGAGCAAACGGTTCAAAGAAGGACGGGAAAGTTGCGAGGACGATCCAAGACCGGGCCATAGGCACCGTGCAATCACCTCCAACACAATTGCAAAGGCTGGTTAGAAAAGAGCGGATGATAACCATCGAAGAATTGGCATGGCGTGTGAACATCAGTCACGGTTCGGGTCCCACCATAATTCACGAACATCTCGGTTATCAGCTCTTGTGTGCGCAATGGATGTCCAAGATTTTGAACCACCGCCAGAAGATAGAGAAGTTCGGCGCTGCCTTTACTCATCTAATCCGGTATCATGATGAGGGTGACGCCTTTTTGTCTGCAATTGTGACCAGGGACGAATCATGATGCCACTACTACGAGCCTGAAACACGACGGCAAAGCTTACTGTGGAAACATTTGAATTCACTACCCCTAAGGAAAGCAAATGCCGTCATTTCTGCCGGAAAGGTGTTGTTGACTTCTTTTTTTCGATCGTCAGGGGCCATTATTCATCGAATTTGCTAAGCCTGCAGAGACTATCAATCGTTTCCCATGTTATGAAACGTTGGATCGGCTGCGTGTCGCAATCAAGAACAAACACCGTGGAAAATTGAGGAATGAGGTCATCCTGCTCCACGACAATGCCCGTCCCCACGTCGCTGGTGTGGTTAATACAAAACTGGCAAAGTTCAAGTGGGAAACGCTGCAACATCCGCCATACAGCCCAGACCTATCGGCTTGCGACTTCCACATTTCGGAGCATCAAAAAAAAAAAAAAACAGCTCAAGGGAACCATATTCGTGTCGGACAATGACGTGAAGTAGTCAGATACATTTTGAAGCAACAACCCAAGGAGGTTTATTAGAATCACGATACTAGTTAGTCAGTGGGACAAATGTCTAAATGCTCATCGAGGCTACTTTTAAATAAAGTACCCTGTTTGTTATATATTCGCATTGGCTCACTTTCATTTCCCTCGCCCTCATACAATTTGCAGAACTCCTCGTCACCATTTAGCCTCTCTACCTGCGGACAGACCACACACATCTTTCAGCCAAACGATAACTGCATATGATGAATCATTGCGAGCTGGTTTCACTCCGGCTGCGGGACCTTCGATCCCTCCATGGTGCCTCGCTCAGCCAAAAATCAACCTCGCAATACCTGGTATCTCCAAAAAAGCTGATCTGTCATCACCAGTCTGTAGACAGCTCACGCTACTATATTTGTACGAGAACTACCGTGACTCTACGCATATTTACACTGATGGATCTGTCCTTCCAAGTAGCTCCGCGGCGGCAATCGTCATACCAGCGAAAGCTACAACAATCAAATTTAAGACGACCCACGCAACAACATCGACGGTAGCAGAACTAGCAGCGCTCTTTACTGCCCTTCATCACATTGGTGATGAACCGCCACACAAGTGGACAATATTCTGCGATTCGAAGGCGGCACTGCAGTCTCTACTGTCACCTTTACGACGCGGACCGCACGAACAATATTCCATATTACAGAGACGTTACACCATACAAGTGATGCAGGCCATGAAATAACCTTCCAGTGGCTTCCAAGTCACTGCGGGATTATCGGCAATGAACGGGCCGATCAAGGTGCCTGCTCAGGTACCACGTCCCAGTACCACGTCCCAGTTCCTCTTTCTAGAACTGACGCGGCACGGAAGCTCCGCCTACTAGCTCGGCAGTGCACCGCGTCGCAATGAAATGAGCCACATTTAAGAAATACGCGACTGTACTCACTTGATCCACTGTACTGATCACTGTACTCACACACTAAGTCTTCGAGCGCCATCACAGCTTCGCCGTAGAGACGCCGCGCTTTTATATCGACTTTGGTTGGGCGTTGCCTTTACCAAAGCCTATGCATTCCGCATAGGGATGGCCGACACCCCAACCTGTGACCACTGCGGCCATGAAGAATCAATTGGCCACATTTTGTGCGCCTGCCCGCAGTACAGTCCACAGAGGGCATGCCTTCGCCACGAACTTGACCAGATGGACGACCAACCGCTATCCGAAAAAAGAATTCTACAACATCGAAAGGACCTACCGTCACAGAAGAAGGCCGTGCAAGCGCTATTGCGCTTTTTGCGATCTACCGGCCTGTGTGAACGAATTTAACTGGAACGCCTTTTGTGTGTGTGTCTCCATGTGTGCGCGTTCCTTTTCTTCTCCCCCCCCCCTTTTTTTATAGCGTTTTCCTCTCTGTCATCTTTCTAATCCCTATCCCCCATCCCCAGTGTAGGGTAGCAAACCGGAGACTCATATCTGGTTAACCTCCCTGCCTTTTCTCTTCATTCTCTCTCTCTCTCTATCTGCTTTCTATATAATCTCTCTGCTGAGACTATAATTTTGGTGCAATTACTCACAATACACGACCAGTGACAGCTGCTTCTGCACAACACACTGGAACCAGCGCCATTGAGATTTTTCCCTGGTCGTTGCATATGTACAAAAATGTAAACAAGCTTCTTGAATGACAGAGACAGAGAGAGAGAGAGAGAGAGAGAGAGAGATGCAACTGAGAGAAAGGCAGGGAGGCTTATAAAGTTTTATAAAAATATTTGTCCTCAACTTGTTTATTTCATGGCCTTTACATTTTTCATATCAGCGCCATACACTGCTTTGTTGGTTTGAAACTGATATAGTTCTAAAGTTCGTGTGATATTTGCTTTACGTATTAAATATACAGAAAACATGGTAGGATTGATATCAGTTATTTCCGGCACAATTTTTCAGACATACGTGTATATTCTCTTATGAACAAATACACATTTTACTCGTCTTTACAGTGCGTAGCGTTCAAGAATTCGTTTGCAGCATCTTTGGAAATGGCAACGCACTTATAATTATTGTTTAATGTATTTGATCCCTGGACAACTTCTATAAGGAGGAGACCGAGCTGCAAAGTGAGCCCCCCCCCCCCCCCCCCGAACGAAATTTCTGGCTACGCCACTGGTATACTGCACTGGAAAAAATAATAAACACGTTGTTAATTAACAGTAGACATTAGCATTTAGCGTTATTATTATAATGTACTATTCATGGCACGGGTCTTCAGAAGCCACTTAATGCATTCGAGGTGACACCAGAATTTACAATCCACGTGCTAGTGCTTCAGAACGAGCACTGCTACAGAACCTCCATGTTTTCGTCGTGGCTCGAAGCGGTCTCCCAGAGAGGTTTCGACTCCAGTAGCCAGATTCTGACCATATTAGAAGATTTAAATCAGCGTGCTAGGAGGTTTCCGAAGCACCAACCGCTATGAGATTGAAGACGACGGGTTTATTGCGTCACAATGGTATGAAGTTGTCGTCATTAAGACGAAAGTCGGTGTTGTCTTGTATCTTGTTCTCGTGTCCCTGAACTTCTAAGGCAGTAAATTCTCCGATGTCGTTAGCTAAGCTTGGTCATCAAACGCGTTTTTTTTTTTCGTTGCCCCGTTTGTGCTCACATAATGTGAGGACAAAAGAGGTAAAGTAAATGAATACTCCGTAACGGTCATAATCTCCTTTTGGTCTCTTTAGTAGTAAGGCCTATGTGTTACCTTGCTTTTGAATATTCCGATCTCCTGGCATGTACGTCACTCAAGAATTACACAGCAATGTAAATTAACGAGTGTCGCTGTGGCAGACTGCACCCTGTGACATCGATAGCCCCTATGGCTGAGGGAAAATTACAGTTGAGACAGCTTAAACTATTTGGCAATGTGTTTACCGACCAAACCAGCAAGCAACTTTTGTTGCCTGTAGCTGTGACCACGGCCATCCGCGAAAGTCACCTATGCAGCTTTAATTAATGCTGTTTCTGTCTCCTCTCTCGTTTCGTGCTTTCGCACGCACGTTGGTCAAGAAAAAAAAAAAATAATTTCAGTCTTGTCACTCAGTCGCACGGAGAGTGCGGATAATTCTTGATTCTTTATTTAGTACGTTTAAGTGATCCGTGCACCCAGCTACACCTCCGGCTTGCACTTTGCGATAGAGGAAACTCGAAAGCACTGTCGCGGCATTATGACTGGCAGGTCAATAGAAAGTACGCTGAACATTTAGAACTCCTGCAATCTATACTGATCGAAGAACGTCGGTGCGGCACAAGAAATCAATAATTTCCACAAAACTAACCACGTTTCGTTGTAGGCTCTATATATAATACCGGAAAAGCTGCATAAAAAATGAGTCGTCGAACGAATACATCAGGAATGTTAAAGGGATAGAATTTACTCACTCTGAGAATGTTCGATAAAATACGCTTCGCAAAAAAAAAAAAAGAAACATTTCATCGCTTCAAGCTATCTATTGCTCTGGCCTTTAGCCACAATTCTTCGACTTGTTATAGCATAAGTACGGAACTGCCACTCCACACAGCTGATGGTTCACATGTTCGAGACCTCTTACTCAACTCCAACGTTCAACCTTGAGGAGTCACCTTTTTTTGCCCTGAATTTCTGATTAAGATTCATATCTTAAGGAGCATAAAATATAGAAGTGCAAATGGGAAGGGAGAGAAGAACTTCACAGGCCCTGGGTGCTGCAACTTGACTCGTTCGAGCAACGACTTCGCGCGACCTATCCGCGGCGACAATTATTCCTCCGGGAAGCTGCTCTTAAACTTTGTCCCAAACTCAAGTGTAGAGCAGTCTAGGCACGTACGCAGGCACACTCTAGCGGACACAAAAGCACGAACACATGCGCGCCTTACGCGCATAGCGACGGACCCCACGGCCCGGCTAGCTCGAGTGTATAACAGTCCTCCATCTCGCGTGTCCAAGGGCTCGCATTGCACAACGCATTCGACGAATCATGCGCCGCCGGCGTTACGGTGAGCGCTCTGTACCCGCTGTATAAATGCGCTATAGCTCCCCGCGAATCCTAGGGTATCGAGCGCAACAATGAGAAACAGAGAAAACGCCTTCTTCTGGCACCACTCCACATGCTTTTGGTTGCATCTGCGAACCTCCGCTCATCATCTGGAGAGCGTAATAAAAAGTAACTCCTCTCGCTTTACGGGCGTCATTACGAAGCTGCGCAGCCGTGACCTTCTGAGGATCAGTTTGCTTGGCATTAGAATTGTTTCGTGCATGGACGCCGGAGCCACGCGACGCTGAACCCCGTAATCTTCGGCGTTGCTCTACTTGAAGCACGTCCCGGACTTCTGAGACGGGAATGAAGCGCCGCACTTCCAGAGAACGAGTTATGGCGCTTCACTAAGGTTTCTCGGCGATTACTCAGGCAGACTTTTGCAAAGGGGCACTTTCGGCATAGACCATAATGTTATGGATGCGTTTCATCGCATGTTGCGCTGAGAGACGATCGAACTGCAGTGACTTCGATCGAGCGGTGGTGCTCCTCTCAGAAGTCTCAGAAGTCGAGGCTGTGCCTCGAAAGGTGGAATGTTTAAGATGTGGAGGTAGGTGTTCCTAGAAGTGCTTCTTGGGCCCTTCACTATATAGTCGAACTAGAAATAGCGTACTGCGATGCACTCCTAGAACATTGGTCGTGTAAATGTCCACGGTGGGTTAAAAAAGACACTGTCGCCGATGTCCTGCTTGAAGAGCTAAACAAGTGGAGAGGATCGGAAGATGGGTTAAGAGGAAGCTTTAGTTCGGGTCCAACTCCGATGCCGCCTATTCAAATACATGTGAAACGCAGAAACGCTTTTCTGAGATAACCGCTGGGCCGACTTCAATGAAATATGTGGCATTCTAGAGAAACAGTTAAATTATAGTGACTGTTGGGAGCATTTGAATTTAAGGCCTGAAATATTTAAAAGCATTTTTTTTAATTGGTAAGCTTGAAAAATATAGAGGCACGAAGTTTAACAATTTGTAGCTCTGCACCAAAAACAGATGTTGCAGTTCTGTAAACTGCATCCGTTAGAGCAACCAAATCGTACAAATTGGATATATCAATTTATATCTTATAAGATAAATTTAGTAGTAGAGTGTACACTCTGCAAAACGTACATGCACATAGGTATACTTAGGGTCAGGGACCGAAAACAGCGGCGCATTGAACGCCACCCACCTGCGTACATACATAGAACTCAGCACGATGACATGCCACTTAGGAAGCAAAGAGTTGTATGCTCTTGTCGCTTACTTTAAGGACATTCCATCGCAAGACTGTTCCCGCTGAGCTGCGCTTTGAGCGCTGCGGTCGATCACTTTCTTCACAGGCGCCAACATGGTCAATTACGAGTTTAAAACGCACCCTATGTGATGCTATACTTAAATCGTGTTCAACTGATAGGAAGGCTTTAGCGTTGCGCCATTTTAGAAACACTGACGAGCTATAAAATATACGAAAAAGAAGGACCAGCATCTCAGTTCAACTTAAACATAAATTTATTATATTGTTTGCAAGGGTGTTGCAAAAGTTCTGACCACGTATTAGTGGTCCATACTTGAGAGCCATGTATAACACATAAATTTTGTCTGTTCTAGATGTACTACTAAATGCTATTTACAGAACAGTGATATCGTATTTTTATTACTAAGTTAGAGAGTTGTACACTTGATAGTTACGATTTCTGAAAATTTGCGATTTTCAACAAGTTGAATAAGAAACTGACGGCGTAAATAAAGAATTCGCTACCAACAGTCTGTAGATATTACCTTTTTATTTTAAATGCAACAAACCTAATAAAATCTGGTGCAGTAGTTGCTGAGAAGAATGGTTTCTCCTTTCCCATGTATTTAGATAGCAGCCCCGGAGCTAAAGCTTCCTCTTAATAAAAGTACTGATTGAGAACAATTTCGCAATTATAAGACATATGTGGCAGAATTGAAGATGCAACGGTGATGATCACTGAAAGAGGAGAAAGTGCTGGCGCTCGACTGTCCAAGCTGCCAAAAAGGGACAAGTGGCCCGATCGACTATTTACGCAGGACTAAGGAGTTCCTGCGCAACTCAATTAAGTGAGGGCCTTCGAGTTAGCCATAAGAGAAACATGCGACATTGGCGCTCTAAACGATAGTTTAGAGAAGATGCGCAGTGAGACACGCTTATATGTCGGTGACATAGTTCAGTGACATTTACTTCAGATTACAAAATGCCCCCCCTCCCTTTTCCTTTTCTATGTGCACCGTTGTTCGCAACAAAAGATCAGGCAACGACCCTCCAGATTTTCTTCATTCACGCTTCAAATCCACCTTTGTCGTGAGTCAAGCCATAACATCGAGGACACAACGTAGAGCGCAGGAAGTACTATAGAGTGTAAGGAAGCATCAGCCCACTTTTATTGCGCACGAGCATTTTAAGGTTCTCTCGTAGTAAACTCTCTTTAATTTGCACGTGGCTTCAATTTGTATTTTCTATGTATTTAAGCCCGCAACACCTGTGGCACTAAGCGGTGCTCTCTCCTGTCTGCTCCTGTATGGGTTTTTCGTCTACTCGATGCTCAGTTTTTAAGCATGCACGTAATTCCTCTTCCTTTGCGCCGAATAGGCATCTCTCTTCTGCCCTTTCCAACGTGTCATTTTGTTTCTTTCCTGCCGCCAGCCGAGAGAAAAACGCTCACCACCTCCACAACCTCTCGAGACGGCATTTCTTATCCGCGCGTAGTCGGAGGAACGTACGCAGGGCACGTAGCACATGCGCGCGACGTGCCCCCTTCTCCTCCCGACAGACAGGAAGAGTACCCGCCTTCAGCTTGAGGTGGGAAAGGCGAGCCGCTGTGCCGACGCAACACAGTTCGCCCTTAAAACAATGCACCCAACGCGTGCACGCGCTTAAGGGCCTTAAAGTCAGCCCTTGAATATTAAATTTGCAAATTAGCATGTATCGCGACCGGCCATCGGTACCCAGATAAGCTTTGCTCTCACGGCGTTGACTTTCCCGCGGGCTGCTGCGTTCCCATCGTTGCTATACGCCGTCGCGCCAGGAATGCGGCGGCGGAAGGCTATCGGGAGCTTGATTAGCTTTTTTATCGATGCAAGCATAAATAAGGCCAGCTGCGAAGAGGACGGAAGCGCGCTTCCGATAGCAATCGGTGGGCGAGACCACTATACGATGCAGAGCAGGCGTCAAAAAGAGGGGCGTTCCAAGGGCTGCGGACCGGCATTATCGTCTGTGAAGAGAGTCCTCGCTTATCACCACCGTCCTCAGTGCTCCGGCCCAGAATGCGTCCAAAACATGTCTCGCTTATAGTTACCATTTTGAGGTTAGTGTGGCACAGTTTTACTGAACCTATATACAGCATATATCGAGTGGCGACAATCACTAAAGAAACCGATATCGTAATTGTATTTGTGTCGCTCCCATTAGAACAAGGCGTGTGCACCTCTTTAACACTATATACGATGCAGAATCACCTTTCTTATTTATTAAAAAAACGGGTGACTCTTCATTAGAGAAATGGTTATACAGTTTCTTGCGTTATTGCCGAGTGGCGGGACCTAAAGGAACACTAAAGCAACACTAAAGGAAAATATGGCTTGATCTGTACTCGTAACTTATCCAGCAGAATTAAAAAAAATGCCACTCTTAGAATGAAAAGAGGCTCGTGAAGCCAGAAAATACGCAAAAAATCGAAAGACAGGTAGCGACGCCGTCTTGAATTTCCCGCACTAGCTCGCGGTGACGTCACGAATTTCGATGGCGTCTGCTCGAGTGTAGTTCATTTTTTGTCGATAAAGATCAATTGAAATCTTTTCTAAAAGAGCCAGAGACTTAAGCAAGCAAGTTCCTAGAATTTTTTGTTCTGAGCGACAACCGCAATAATATGGAAAACAAATTAATTTAAAATTGTGACGTCAACCAGTGTACCAGCACCGGACTTTCGGCGCGAAATTAAAAACTGAAACGGAACTCTGTCGTCACTTTGTCCTTTAATAATCAACCTCTTACAGCGAAACTAAAGAAAATATAGCTTTGATAGAATACCTATTGAGGGTCGCTATAACGTAAAGCTATTCCAAACTTTTCTATTCCAATTCTGCAGTCAGCCTTCCACGATTGGTCAACAAATTTTGGAGCCACCACCCATGCGCCTGTCTGTCACGCAACGCCACGAAATCCGCGAGAACGCCCCATCTAATATGATATGCGCACCCTGATTATGCATGATTAGACCGAACGAAAGAAAAATAATAATTTCTGATTCGACGCCTTTCTCGCCATTAGCGAAAAAGGTGTTGTTTGACCAATTGGTCAAACTTTTTCGGTCTGCACCTACTTTGCCTGTCTGTCACGTGACGTCACAAAACCACGAAAACTCACCGCGTCAAAGTGACGCATACGCGTTAAAGACGCATTAATATGCCGAACAAAACTGAAAGTTTTTCTCTATAACCGAGCACTGCCCCGTTCCGAAAGGAACAGAAGATGGCTGCCCAACGATCGCTGTGGTACTAGCTACTCGGAGCTGCCGGGATGTATGGATTTATTTGCGTATAATAAAATATTTTGCGCGCCCGTGTGACGTTATCGAGACCTTTCAGCACGTATACGACATTGCTCTGTCAACTCTACCTTGGTGAGTATCCGTTTTAGCGGCATTTTTAACATTCCGTTGCACGCCGCCGCGATTTTCGACCAGCCACCCGAAGCTAAGTAAGTGGAAGCGTACGAATCGCAGACGCCGGCTTTCACTGTGCTGGCTCAGTCCCGTCGAAACTCTCTCCATTTGAGCGTGCTCCTCGCCTCTTCTCAGCCAGTTAATTAAGAAAAACTGCTCAATGTAGGCAATGCTATTCGCTTTGAAAGCAAAAGAAAGTGACATATCCAATAAATGAGAAGGGCGTTTGATTGGGCTTTTTAAACAACGCTGCTGGTTACCGCCCGATACGTGCGTCGGTGGTTACGTAAATTTGGCGTCAGGAGAGTGCAGTAAAAACAGATTGGAATAGTTTTACGTTTAGGGCCCCAGTATAAACTTATGTAATGTTTTTTTGGTCCCTTTTAGGCTCACGTGTACTATAGAACTGGGACCAAATTCACGAAGCTTGTGGATCGTAAGGGTTCTATGCCATTGGTCGATCGCGTTCGCTGACAATATTGCCAGCTTAGGAGTGGCTTGAATTCTCTCTTGCGAACAATTCTAACGTAAGCAGCCTTTTGTGAATACAAGCCCTCCTCCAAAGCCCTCTAGTAGGGAGAAGAGAGACAGCATTCATGAAAAAAGAAAAAAGAACCCTTAATAATACTGCCCGCAAGTGCTGACTGCATAAAGAGAGAGAGAGAGAGAGATAAATGAAGGGCAGCCCTTAGTGGGTCCTTCTTTGACTGCCTAAGGCTCTGAGAAAGCGCCCTATGCTCCGAAAGCTTTGCGTCCCTTTGCTATTTTCACGTTGCCAGAGGTGCATATTGCTCGCTATGCGGTATTCGCAGTCCTTTCGCAGGCCTTTGGAACGTTACTTTCAGTGTTTATTCCTAGTGTTCGAGAGCCCCATCCCCATGCCATCTTCGCTCACTTCCAGTGCCAGCGCACTTGCGGCATTCACGACATCGACGGCCATTTATTTCCCTTACTCGCGTGTCCGCGCACGTCTATGCTTTCATTTCCCGCTCTTATGCGGCATGTGGTTGGCACACGCTGCGAGCAAGCGCTTCAAAGTTGGCCGCAAGCTGACCGAGAACCAGTGATAAGGCGCCGTCGCTTTCGCCACGTTTGATATAAAGCATCGGGGCTGAGGAGCTTCCGCTATATATAAAGAAAGCGTAGAGATCTGAAGGTTATAGTCGCGCTCCAGCGGAAAGAAAATGTTCCAACATGGAACAGCTCGTTGAAGAAAAAGAAAAAAATATCGACATATATATATATATATATATATATATATATATATATATATATATATATATATATATATATATATATAGAGAGAGAGAGAGAGAGAGAGAGAGAGAGTAAAGAAGCATTACACACAGCAACGAAAGGGGTAGTAGCTCGAGCACTTAATTGAAGAACGGTTGTTCGTAGATCTAGGAACCCTGATAGATCAATTCAGGAGAACGTCAAAGGAAAACGTTTAGGAGTAGCGCATCTGCTAACAGGATCGTGACATGCGTATTTCAGGCTAAAATTAAGATACCGACTCTACAGTCATTGGGGCAGGGCTAGAAGTAGAAAGTATCAATAACTGGTAGCAACGACCATGCGTGTAGATAACGAGCACGTGCAGATAGGTGCCGCACGGTTCGCATGCAGCTTGATGCGAAAGCCACTTGCGATAACATTCAAGTGAGCCTACTGTTGCGTTTCGCCTGCGACACGTGGTTTTGCCGGCGCGACTGCGGCGGGGCGGCAGACATTTTGGCCCGATCGTCGTCGCCGCAACGCTCATCGGCAGGTGTTTCCAGGCGCGACTGCGGCGATGCGACCGCATAGGGATCATCCTCGCATTCCAGTCATTGTGCCAGAACCAGGCGATGCGAAAGCAGGGATCATCCTCTCATTACAGTCATTGTGCCCGACCGGCAGCGCTACAATAGGGTGCTACGAGATCGTGCTCGACATGGTGCTACGGCAGCGCTACAACAGGGTGCTACGAGATCGTGCTCGACATGGTGCTACGGCAGCGCTACAACAGGGTGCTACGAGATCGTGCTCGACATGGTGCTACGGCATCGCTACGACAGTGTGCGTCACCATTAGCCCATTGTACATTCACGTGCTCGTCTTTTGAGGGGTTCCTTCTTGCCCTCAACTGCGAGAGTATAAAAACAGCTGCCCCCGGACGCCAAAAGGAGGGCTCCGATTTCTTCTGCTGAGTAAAGTGCTCTCCCGTCTCTCTACTTCGGTCAACCTGACCGCCAACTCTTTGCGATGTTAAAATAAACAAGTTGTTTTGTTGTTACCAGTCGACTCATGCTTTGCCGGGACCTTCGGATGCTTCCAGTTGTACCCCAGGCCGCCAGGCCAACGCTACCCTTGGGGCTTGCGACCCAGGTACAACCACGGGCGTCAGCGCCGAGTTCCCAACAGATCGTACCAGCGGTCGGATCCAAACATCTGGTTGGCAGCGGTGAGATCGCCTCCGACTTCAAACAACTGTCTGCCAGCGGTGAGATCGCGACAACGGAGGCCAGCAGCGAAGAGATGCAGTTGACTGTATGCTGAGCAGCTCAACAACGATCCGGGAGCAGTGCAACGAGCCCTGTGTGACGACTGGTTGCCTGCAGCGGAACGACTGCGCGGAATTCCTGCCTGCGAGGTTTGGTGAGTGCGGGACTTTCTTCTTCTGAGCTTTGCCAGGCTTTTGTTAGTGTCAGAAACAGAGCTGGTAATTGTGGTTGTCGTTGCTGCCGGGTTAGTTTGCGGCAAGACAATAGTAAGCAGTAGAGAAAGCAGCATTCAGAGCAGCCATGGATTTGAAGTCGTTGCGCAAACCGAAATTGTTGGAGCTTGCAAGAGAGTTGGGTCTGGATGTCTCGGACAAACTCAGAAAACCAGAACTGATAAAGGCTATTCTTGAGTTAGAGGCTGAGGATGACGAGCTGTCGGAATGCCTTGAGACCATTGAAGAGAGGGAGACTGCAAAAAGACAGGAGCGCGAACTTAAAGAGCAAAAAGAAAAAGAAGAGCGTGAACTTAAAGAACAGAAAGAAAAAGAAGAGCGTGAACGTAAAGAACAGAAAGAGCGAGAGCAACAAGAGCGTGACCGTCAACACGCTTTGGAAATGAAGCGTCTTGAGGTAGAGATGGAACGCGCTCGTAATGGAAGTCAGGCACACGGTGCAGGAGAACGCGTATTGTTCAAAATGACTGACCTGATGCGGCCGTTTAAGCTTGGAGAGGACATTGGTTTGTTCCTGGTTAACTTTGAGCGAACGTGCGAGAAGCAGGGGTTCTCTCGGGAAACGTGGCCACAGCGCTTGCTCACTTTGTTACCCGGCGAGGCGGCCGACGTAGTCGCTCGCTTGGATAGAGAGGAGGCAGAGGATTTCGACAAAGTAAAATCGAGTCTGCTAAAAAAGTACCGGCTGTCTGCGGAAGCGTTCCGTCGGAAGTTTCGGGAAAATGAGAAAGGCAAAAATGAGTCATATACAGAGTTTGCGTATAGGCTTATGTCGAACATGCAGGAGTGGCTCAAAGAAGAGAAAGCGTTTGGTGACCACGATAAAGTTCTGCAGTGTTTCGGGCTAGAACAGTTTTATAGTCGGTTACCTGAGAACGTGCGATACTGGGTCTTGGATAGGCCAGACGTGAGTACGGTGGCTAGAGCCGCTGAGCTAGCCGAGGAGTTTGTGACGCGTCGAGCTCGCGGAGCTAAGGACGGTCAAAAGGGTGAATTTGGCTCGAAGTTTGAGAGGCCGAAGTTCACACCCATGAGAGCAAAGGGGAACACGCGTAGTGAGGATGCAAGTGAAAGCAGTCCGACCAAACGTAAAGAGACGGCGGCAGCCGAAGCCGAACGCAGAAAGCGGTTCGAGATGAGCCGAGCGGGCGTTTGTTATACGTGCCAGAAGCCGGGTCACTTTTCGGCGCAGTGTCCGGAAACAACACCAAAAGTTGTGTTTTTTTCAATAGGCAGCACTGACGAGAACATGAAGCTTCTCGAGCCTTACATGCGAGACCTCCTCGTGAACGGGAAAGAGTGCCGAGTGCTTCGCGATTCCGCAGCTACGATGGATGTAGTTCACCCATCTTACGTAGAACCCCATATGTTCACGGGCGAGTGCGCATGGATCAAGCAAGCCGTGGAAGCTCATAGCGTGTGTCTGCCAGTAGCAAAGGTGCTTATTGAAGGACCTTTCGGAGCGCTTGAGACAGAGGCGGCAGTGTCATCTATGCTGCCACCCCAGTACCCGTACCTATTTTCAAACAGGTCCGATCACCTCCTGCGCGAGAAGGGGCTTTTGTTTGGTGAAGCTAGTGTTCAGGCCTTAACCAGATCGAAGGTTCGGGAGCTCGCTGCAAAGGCGGTAGTTGCGGGGCCGACGTTATCAAACAACGAAAAAGGGTCAGAGGCGCAGCAAGCTGATATTCCGAGCACGCCCGAACTGAATAAACTTGAGTCTGTAACGTTAAAGGCGCCAGATACTGGAGAGGAAACGCCCGACACGGGAAAGTTAGAAGAGCTATCTACTGATTTGCTCATCGCGCCTACGTCAGACGGACTTGATAGGTTGCTAAAAGTCAGCCGGTCGGCTTTGATAGCCGAGCAAAAAAAGGATGGCAGCCTGGAAAACGTGCGCTGCAATGTCCAAGAAGGTATCGCCAGGAAAACTGCGCGTTTTGTGGAAAGGGGTGGAGTCCTGTACCGGAAGTATCTAGACCGCAGAGGAGTGGAGTTCGATCAGCTGGTCGTGCCTCAATGCTATCGTCAGGATCTGTTGCGCTTGTCACACGGGGGTTCGTGGTCCGGACACCTAGGAGGTAAGAAAACTAAGGACCGTCTCTTGCAAGAGTACTATTGGCCAGGGTGTTTTCGGGACGCAGACCATTTCGTGAGGACATGTGACACTTGTCAGCGGGTGGGCAAACCAGGGGACAAATCGAGGGCGCCGTTGAAATTGGTACCTATCATAACGGAGCCTTTTAGACGGCTCGTTATTGATACTGTGGGACCTCTGCCGGTAACAGCCACGGGGTACAGACACATTTTGACTGTGATCTGCCCAGCGACAAAGTTCCCTGAAGCAGTGCCGCTTAAAGAACTCAGCTCAGTTGAGATAGTTAATGCACTACTGTCCATATTTGCGCGAGTTGGTTTCCCTGCGGAAATCCAATCAGATCAGGGCACAGTGTTTACTAGCGCTTTGACGACAACTTTTCTCGAAAGGTGTGGGGTAAAGCTGTTACACAGCTCAGTGTACCACCCACAGTCGAATTCCGTTGAGAAGCTCCACTCCGTCATGAAGCGCGTGTTGAGAGCGTTGTGTTTTGAACATCGAACTGACTGGGAGCTGTGTCTGCCTGGGGTGATGTTTGCTTTAAGGACCGCGCCGCATGCGGCTACGGGGTTTTCGCCAGCTGAACTGGTGTACGGTCGCTCGCTTCGATCTCCGCTTCGCATGCTTCGAGAATCATGGGAAGGTAGGGGCGACGACCCAGTCGTGGTGGAGTACGTGCTTAAGCTCCTCGAACGCTTAAGAAGGGCACAGGAGTTGTCAGGTGAAGCAATGACAAAGGCCCAGCAGAGGGCCAAGGTTTATTATGATCGGACAGCCAGGGCCCGTCGTTTTGAGGTTGGCGATGAGGTCATGATATTGCGCACATCGCTAAACAACAAACTAGACGTGCAGTGGGAGGGCCCAGCACGAATTGTTCAGAAACTGTCGGACGTTAACTACGTGGTAAGTCTGCCAGGAAAGCGGAAAGCACAGCAAGTTTACCACTGTAATCTGCTCAAACCTTATAGACAAAGGGAAGCAGTGGTGTGCATGATGGTAAACGTTCCTGAAGAGCTTCCGGTCGAGCTTCCGGGACTAGGCTCAGTGACGAACAGGGAAGACACCGGTCAAGTCATTAGTGACCTTATCAGTAAAGCACCGCTGTCGCCCGAGCAGAAAACCGAACTACACCAGCTATTACAAGAGTTTCAAGGTCTGTTCTCTGAGAGGCCTGGTAGGACTTCTGTACTTACTCATGATATAGAACTTACCTCCACAGAGCCAGTACGATCCAAGGCGTATCGGGTGTCACCCCGCCAGAGCGATATTATGGAGGCTGAGGTAAAGAAAATGCTACAGCTCGGTGTTATTGAGGCAGGTGAGAGTGATTATACCTCCCCTTTGATTTTAGTTGAGGTACCGGGCAAGGAACCACGTCCTTGCGTCGACTACCGCAGGCTTAATTCCATCACTAAGGATCAAATTTATCCGATCCCTAACATCGAGGAGCGCCTTGAGAAAGTTAGTAGCGCTCAGTTTATTTCCACCCTAGATCTTGTCAGGGGTTATTGGCAGGTTCCACTTACAGAAGAGGCTAGTAGGTATGCGGCGTTCATTTCACCAATGGGAACATTCCGTCCTAAAGTGTTGAGTTTTGGTTTGAAGAACGCGCCATACTGTTTTTCAAGTCTCATGGATAAAGTGTTGCGGGGACAGCAAGAATTCGCTTTACCGTATCTAGACGACGTAGCGATATTCTCCGCATCCTGGTCTGAGCATATGACACACTTGCGGGCAGTGCTAACCCGCCTGCGCGAAGCGGGCTTGACAGTCAAGGCTCCTAAGTGCCAGTTAGCACAGGCCGAGGTTGTCTACCTCGGTCACGTGATTGGTCAGGGTCGTCGCCGCCCCTCTGAAATAAAAGTGGCCGCTGTGCGAGACTTTCCGCAACCGCGCACCAAGACCGATATTCGGTCGTTCTTGGGTGTCGCCGGCTACTATCAGAGGTACATCCCTAGGTACTCTGATATCGCGGCTCCCCTGACGGATGCTCTAAGAAAAACAGAGCCTCAAACAGTCGTCTGGGACGAGACAAAGGAAAGAGCTTTTAGCGCCCTAAAGAGTGCCCTAACAAGCCAGCCTGTGCTACGATCGCCAGACTATACAAAAGGGTTCGTTGTTCAGTGCGATGCTAGTGAGCGAGGCATGGGCGTTGTACTGTGCCAACGGGAAAATGGAGAAGTAGAACACCCCGTCCTGTATGCTAGTCGTAAGCTGACCAGTCGTGAGCAGGCGTATAGCGCCACCGAGAAAGAGTGTGCATGTCTCGTGTGGGCCGTTCAGAAATTGTCATGCTATCTAGCCGGCTCGAGGTTTATCATTGAGACGGATCACTGCCCTCTCCAATGGCTGCAGACCATCTCTCCCAAAAATGGCCGCCTCCTGCGCTGGAGCCTCGCTTTACAACAATATTCCTTTGAGGTGCGTTACAAAAAGGGGAGTCTCAACGGTAACGCCGATGGCTTAAGCCGAAGCCCCTAACGTAGGAATCAGCCTCAAAATTGTTTGTTACTGATGTTTTTCTTCCTGAGGCAGGATTTTTTTTTAACATATTGCTTTTGTTTAGTGTTTCAAAGTGATGATATGCTTTCTAGTGCAATTTTCCAATTTGTGGACGCGTTCTGAGTGATGCTAGACTACTGTAAGGAACTAGGCAGTGGTATAAAAAGGGGAAAGAGCCTGGCAGGGCTTAGTGAGGGTTGTGCCGTGCTCGCTGACTGAGCGGTTGAGTTTCAGCGTAGTTCTAACGCTTGCCGGGAACGAGAACAAAAATGTGAACTCTCCCGAAGTCACTTTGCAGTGTCCCGTGCGAACCTGAACAAGAGAACGAGGCCTTCTCTGTGCGCTGCGCTCAAGAAACGTCGAGGGACGCCCGACTTCGGTTATGAGCATCATCGAGCGACATCCCTCCGGACAGCGGATGCAGTCCCCTGTCCATCGGGATCTCCTTCCCCCGGCGGGGCGGTCTGTTGCGTTTCGCCTGCGACACGTGGTTTTGCCGGCGCGACTGCGGCGGGGCGGCAGACATTTTGGCCCGATCGTCGTCGCCGCAACGCTCATCGGCAGGTGTTTCCAGGCGCGACTGCGGCGATGCGACCGCATAGGGATCATCCTCGCATTCCAGTCATTGTGCCAGAACCAGGCGATGCGAAAGCAGGGATCATCCTCTCATTACAGTCATTGTGCCCGACCGGCAGCGCTACAATAGGGTGCTACGAGATCGTGCTCGACATGGTGCTACGGCAGCGCTACAACAGGGTGCTACGAGATCGTGCTCGACATGGTGCTACGGCAGCGCTACAACAGGGTGCTACGAGATCGTGCTCGACATGGTGCTACGGCATCGCTACGACAGTGTGCGTCACCATTAGCCCATTGTACATTCACGTGCTCGTCTTTTGAGGGGTTCCTTCTTGCCCTCAACTGCGAGAGTATAAAAACAGCTGCCCCCGGACGCCAAAAGGAGGGCTCCGATTTCTTCTGCTGAGTAAAGTGCTCTCCCGTCTCTCTACTTCGGTCAACCTGACCGCCAACTCTTTGCGATGTTAAAATAAACAAGTTGTTTTGTTGTTACCAGTCGACTCATGCTTTGCCGGGACCTTCGGATGCTTCCAGTTGTACCCCAGGCCGCCAGGCCAACGCTACCCTTGGGGCTTGCGACCCAGGTACAACCACGGGCGTCAGCGCCGAGTTCCCAACAGATCGTACCAGCGGTCGGATCCAAACACTACACTATATCTGCTGAAGCATGTCAGCAAGAATCATGCCAAAGTTTGTTCTAAATTGAGTGTATTTGAAGCCATATAAAAAGCGGGCGTTTCCTCATTAATCAGTGTTTCGGCGGGCACGACTCACGTGAGTTATCGCTGCGATAACGTGACGATCACCCTGGCGACGGGTAATCACGGATTAGTATGGTAGAGAAGTATGGCGAATGACGTCGCATATTCTTCCCTTAGGCATCACCTGTGTAGTGTCCAGTAAGTGCACCATTTTGCCATCTGCTGTAGCACGCTACCTCTATCAGTGAACGGAAAAAGTGCGCAATCCCTGTTATTACGTGACTTGGTTTCATTCTTACACACGGAGTTTGACATTTCCCTTTCATAGCGCCGACCAGGCCAAACGATGCACCCTGAAAATGTTCGCAGATTATAAGCAACTTCGTCTGTGACTTCGAACTCACGCCCCCTTGGAACCACGGGGCTGTCCGGCGGAACGCATTGGCGCAATCAATGCCCATAGAGCGTGCCTTGTGCTCATTTCATCGTTTTCTGACAAAGAACGACTCCACCAGCGAAGGGGAACCAGGCAACTTCAGCCCTAGAACTTGTTGAGGACATATTCTGCGACCGCGGTGTGGTGACTATCGTGGCTTATAAATGCAATTTTATTTAGTGTATTTTCTGAAATGTGTCTGCCATATTCGAAGAAAAGTATGCGTTTGGGGGGGAGTCACTGTGTGAACCATTTCTTCTTATATTGCGACACGAATAGCTCAGATACTTCGATCGATTGACCAGCGGCACATGCACACCGTATGGGGTTGTCTTGAAACCGGCTTCATCGAGAGCTTCACTGTGACCGGCTTCCGGCTTCACTGTGAGCAACAATATCTGCTAACTTTGCTTCTTAAAAAAAAAAAACGGTGGCGCTGGTCCGTGCTTCAGGCCTAAATGTTTCTTTTCTAAAGGTCACCTGCACGAAGGTCATTTGCAGAAAGCTCATCCACAGTGCAGCTAGCCCCTTAGCTCTGTCACATAAAGAATGACCCTGCCGCACAACTCGCTGTAAGAAAAAAGAAACTGCCACGCCGTGAATTCACTGGAGTAACCACAGCCATTAGGGCAATCACCCCTGCCTGGAGTCCTGTGGCGACGTGCTTCGGAGCTTTTATGCGCCGTCTACGGTAAGCGTCTCATAATTAATGAAGGAATATACTCGGACAACAGCCGCAGAACAAGTCGAAGCGACAACGAAGAGACAAAGAGCTCTACTAATGGCACATTTGCGTATTTGTTTGAGAGCGCCTTAGCCGTGCTTTGGTAAAAACTGCATTGCGAAAATAATGATCCTGCTTCCTTATTATCAGTGGCGCACTCTTATGCTAGCAATAACACTTAGTTGTTCTATTACATTACCGTTGTAGAGCCGCCCGAATGCTCTGAAAGTGCCACCCAAATATGCCATAAGTGGCATAACATGTGCGGAGCGAAGATCTTTATGCAAGAGAAAATATTATTTGCGATTGCTTATAGACTGGCGGGCTATTTAAAAAACTGCTGGCCGAACAATAGCAAAGAGACAAGCGACAATCAGCAGCAGAAACCTTAAAACAATGGAACAATTTGTAAATAAAAAGCAAGTGAAACGCCCGAGAGCGTTTTGCTAAATTGCGAGGTTTTTCTTTTTTCGTTTGCACTGAAAGTACCTTGCACGTCGCATTGGAACTGCAGCACCAAAGCGCTGCGAACCGCTTGTGTTTAAATTGAGAGCCGTCGCGGGCTCTTGTCTCGCGTGGACTCATCGTCGTCTCCTGTCGCTGTATGTTTACTAGTGCCTGCTAGAAGCCACCAGTGCTGCGTGAGTGCCGTATTTACTTGTATGTCTTAATCGTATAATATAGCTGCACCCCACCATCATTTTTCAGATATGCATTTGATTGCTCAAGCATGTGAAGCATGACCGCTTTATAGCATCTTTAATGGCAGGACGCACACGCACCTAAATTATTATTCCACGAACCGTGGCCATCATTCGATCAAACTACCATACAAAGACGTTATAGAGTGCATGTGCTTAATGATTGTGCGTTACACGATGCAGTCGTAACAGCCGACTATTGTGAGATCGGCATTGCATACTTTGCGGTTGCAGGGCCACTGTAATGGAATTTGCGAGTTGGAGAACTTTCTTTCATCGCAGGTCGTTCTTGTGTAGCTAAATAGCATCTACACCACCCGAGCCATCTGTTTGTGCCTCTGCAATGGCATCTGTTCTTGATCGATGAGCTCTGACCTCAATTCACAATCACAAACGTTTTTCTCCCAACCTTTCTTTATCATTTTATATTACTGGCATCCAAATAATGATTCCTACTACCGCTCATGCATCGGTGGCAAAGGCAAAGCGAAAAGTCGATACCGGGCTCTCCTGCCATAGAAATGGCGAGGCTTCCAGATCAGCGGTTCTTCTGCATTAGGCCAGGTTACAACCTGTTACATGCCGCTCTTATGGCTGCAAACGCCGTAGGCTAATTGTTCCAGGACCTCCCATGACACTGCGGCTTTCTAAACACTGTACTATGTGTACGTTACTTCCCTGAATAGTAGGCAAAACCGAAAGACGAGCACAAAATGAAACCAAGGAAGAGAAAGAGGAAGATTTACAAGCAGCCGGAAATTACGAAAACCGCCTCACAGGCTACCACCATCACAGACGGCTAAGAGCAGCTAATGAGGACGTGGAGCCTCGTACACTAGCCTGACTGCCGACAGCGATCTAGCGCCAACTGCCCAGTTTATTCCCTTTGCGTCAACTGTTTCCCAAAACAGGCTGATGAGTCATGCTTATCTGAATAAACATATATCGTACTAGTTCCCACTGAACTAAGCTCATAATACGGTCCAATACTACAATTAAACTATACAATGGGTAGTAGAAGCAGAAGGGAGCGAAAAAAAAGAACTTTTCGATTTTTGCTTTCGTTGGTAAGCGCCTTTTGCCGTTGGCAGGCCGCCTTCGCTAATATAATGTCGATCATCAGGATTGGCTGAAATTTTCCATTACGAACAATTTTAACGTAAGTGCTTTTTGTGCTTACGGTGCACAGACCTCAAGTCGTTTGTGTACTAAGGCGTTCACCCCGATGCTTTAGTGATTCCGCTTTTATTAAGGCGCCATTGAGATCGCGAGCGCTCTCTCCCGGACTTTCAGGCGCATACGCGCAAACTGGCCAGCCCGCAGGGTATCCCGAGTCCCGCCTGCGAGCTTTCTCGTTTCTCGTGGCCGGCTCCAACCAAGTTTCCCTTCCTGCGCCCATAATGCCTAAGCGAAACGTGCGGCGACGACACGCGCCAGGAAGCAACGGTTGCACGTGCCATAAAGCCACGGCTTCTGCGCCGTTGCGTCGTCAAACCGATGGCGCCGATCATTCCGCTCCGCTCTAATGTGGAACGCGCCCGGCGGGGAAAGCGGAGAAGGAGAACGCCCGTGGGGCCAACGCTTGCGCCAAGTTGCTTCTCTGTTTTCTTCCCCCTCCTCGCGATGGTTGAGGGGGGGGGGGGGGCGAAGCGGTGTGCGCGCGGGCGAAAGTTGCACTCTTCCTGGCTGCCGCCTCGGAGGAGGCCCTGTTGGCGACGGCGGAGTAGGACGCCACGCGAAAGTATACCGGAGCCGGCGGCATGGAGAAAGTGCTGGTCCGCGTGGTCCCGTATGAGCCGTACACGAGGAGTAAGTACGCCTTTCAGCGAGAGAGCGCGTCTTTTTTATTTTGGCGCGCCAGCGAGCGGCCTCGCGCGCATTTCCCCGCGCCGAAATGCGCGCGGTGCTCGTTTGTGTACATAGCGGGATGCACCGGAATGCCTTCGTTTTTAGGAGCGCGAGAACCGCTGGGTTGGACGAGTCGGCTCCAGACGCGAGCCGGGGTTTCTCTATAGAAGACACTGTAACGAAGTAGCAAACTGGATATACCCTCTCGGAGACGTGCTTTAGGGCCGGTGCGATGCTCGCGGTTGTTGACTGTTTTTTACTGCGTGCACCTGTTAGCAAAACAAACCCGCCCGGTTCCCAGTCTCGCCGTTTCAAACCGCGCACTGCTGTATTATGTAACGCCGTTCTTCTTCTGAATGGTGTGTCACGGTGTATTGGATACTTTTCCTTAGCATAGCAGCCCGAACAATAACCTTGGCAGCTGAAGCGCATATGCAAAGCGTAGGCGTGAGAGGAGTACGCGTGTGTCTTTCTTTCGCCCACGATTTTACGAGGCTATGTTCATTCAGTTATATTCCCCTCCCAGACTTGCACTAAGGAGCTATGAGTCATATGGGGAATGATGTAGAAAGGATGGCGGATTAAGCGCGATAACCCGGGGTTATTTGCGCACGAGCGCTCGCCCATCCATCGGTCCCACCGAAATGCGACCGCCGCGACGGAAGCTCAGTGATCGATCCCGTACTCGGCAGCAGAACGCCAAAAGGCCTACCGCAGTGGTTGATGGTGTATGTACTCGTATAGTCCTCGGTGTCAGCCGCGACTCCCTTGAAAAGCTACTTGCAGCTACGAGGATGCAATGAGAGTGCGCCAAGAACAGTTACAAATATGGCGAGAAGAATGTTTCAAAGCTCGAAGCGTTAATTATTAATATCACCTGCCTTCACATTACGAAAGAGTGTAATTAAGTAATCCGTAGTCCACACTTTCTATGGAGCGAGTATATATATATATACTTTCATATGTAGCACGGAATGACCCGGCTTTAATAGCAGCAGGTTCATAATCTCTCACTGCGCTGAAATGCCCTGCTCAATGACGATGCGAGTTGTATGGCTTTTTTGTTTCTTTTTATTCTTTTTTATAGAGCGACAGCGTCGTGTGTTGTGCAGTTGTGTATCAATAGCGTGCGTGGCGCCAAGCGCGGCCTGTAAGTGAGCGCATACATTATTGTACTTAAAGTACGCTCAACGGCGCCCGTTTCAGAGTTCCCTGTCTTAGCATAGACTGATATTTAAATGCCCATATTGAAATCTGCAAGTTGCTAATGGAGTGGTTTGTAAATATTGTCTGTAACTGAAGGTGTAAAACAATAGTAAAATTCGTTCGACAGCCAGAGCTACCAGTGCGATTATGGCCTCGTTCCTCGTATACCTACTATTGACGCTGCGTATAACAACAAGTTTGAAGATGCTTTGCTATAAAACTATCCAGTTTTCTTCCTGTCTTGCGTTTTGGTTCGCCACAATTTTGCAGTGGTAGCCATTATCAGCGCTAGAAAAGTTTGGGCACGTCCGTAGTCATTGATGCTTGTCGTAAAGCGTTGCAAAGGCCTTCTTAAGATAGCACAGCAGTTATTCATCAACCACACCACAATATATGTAAAGTATACGTTCGCACTGGCGTATATATCAGGCGTCTCGGGGACGGCTGTTCCTAAACATTGAAAATAAGGAAGCCGAGACAAAATGGTGATTTATTGCTCGCCTGCAGCGGGCATAAACTTTTGTACAATGAGGTGAATAATCAAGTGATTTCACTATTATTTATTTAATAATTAATTAATTTCTCAGACTGCAATTGCCGCAGAATTGGAGCTTTCTCACTGTCAAAGGGAGGTCCAATGAGTAGAAATCCCGTGAATACGCACCACCAGTTTAAAGACATTTGTTCCCCCAAAAGTATACCAGGAATGGTGCGAATGAGCTCTACGCCATTTTATCTCGCATTCATTAAAAGCGGAAGCGTTTCTGGAAAAATTACCGCGCAAGTTTGAGGACAGACTTCGAAAAGAGGCGCTTTTATCGCGATTCCTGTATAGTTAGCGCATACGTTTTGAGCTCTTACCAGTTTCAATTGCACGATTGCGATAGGCACGTTAAAGTTAATAATCATGGCTAATTGGTGACTTGTATAAATTTTTGAGGCTGTATTGGAGATTATCACGCAAATTTTTATGTCCTTCAATTTCATATTTGAATCTTGTCCGGCGAAGACGGTCTTCTCTCGAATCCGCTGGTTTTATGAGCGGTACACAGTCATCTATTAAAACATGCCGCAGAGTTCCTGCTAGAGAACCACTATACTGTTGGCTTCGCATGTACGTCTTGAGCGTCACTAACGCTTAATCTCCCCAGAACCATTCGATCGAATGCTACGTCTGTCCTTCCAGTAAACGCATATGACTTAACACATACACGAAGAGTAACTCCTAAGCGACGATAAAGGCACAAGGTCCTCGCGCGTCAGCTGCACCCCTCCGCGTCGTACAACGCACTGGATGCGTGTGTCCCTGGACGGCGAGGGCGTTGCGATTCCGCACAACCGTCGCGCGTGTATTGTCTAGCAGGTCTGAACAATCAACGCATTACAGACCTTCAGCTGTCGATGTCTATTTTTGTCTGTGAGATACGCAAAGGACGTATGAGTTTCGTTTTGTTAATATTTTTTTGCTGCAATTTTCACTTGATATACGTGCAGGTATGCTGTCGTAACGCACTATATAGACGTTCTCCTGTAGCTCGGCAACACGTGTTCAATGATGCCTGCAATGTACGCTGAAAGCCGTGAAATAGAAAGCAGTTCGTCGCACTTTAGACTGATAACAGCCCAATAGCTTTCCGAACCCGTGTGGCATAAATTCGCAGACCTTTGGCGTTTAGCGCACCTTTAAATTAGAGTGCGCGTGACGTATATAAGGCACAGATTCCTCAGTATAGATAACGCTTCTCACAGCCTCAGTGCCTGAAGCTGTGCGCATACGTGAGCAAAGACAAAGAAAAGATCGCGCACGCGTGCGTTATTGGGGCGCGACTTAGTGCGCGTAAAATCGCGCTACCGTCGTTATACAGTCATTCGAGCGTGCTTTGCGAAGCGGCGCTGTGTGGTTGCTCGTGATGCGTGATATGGGCGCGAGTCTTTAAAGGCGATTCGCGTGGCGAAGGTCGGCACCACTCCTTTAATTTCTCCGACAGGCATCGAGCGTAATCGAATGCCCCAAGGGCACTTATAGTTACTGCTTATCTGCGGGAGCCTATATATGAGTGGGCTGGAACCTGTGTACTCTTTGGCAGTATATTCTTATAGTGCATTGTCAAAGGAGCCAAAGGGCACAAGTTACCTGCGCTTGGTGATTTTGAGTACAAATAGACATTAATATGACTGATATAATGCACATATAATTTATATAGGACAGCAGGACATAAAATATTGCTAATACAGTGTTTAGCCCGTTCATCATCGTTATTGTCTCTTCTTCATGTTCCTTTTTTTTTCCGGTTGTTTCTCTGAAAACAGAAACTGGTGCATGAAAGCATTTTTTTTCACCATTTCTTTCCATACTCATCAACGTCCCTCTTGCCGCGAAAATTTTTCGCGCGCATATTGGTTATTGGCTTCATTCTGTAACGCCTTTCCGGTTTATCGCAAATTTATCGCACGATTGTGCCCAGTGCGCGTGCTAAATAGAATACGGCACGCTGGGTTTGACATTTATTACGTGACTGAAATCACGTTTGGCGCTCATTTGGCTTCACGAACCACTCTATACAGAGCAGAATGAAAAAAAAAAAAGATTTTCCGACCAGCGCCAGAGGTCGGAACGGCCAGGATTTCGACACCGCCACGAAGGTCAAACGCGTATAGGACATGTATACGTTTGCTGCATACCAAACACCGCAAGGCAGTGGCCGGCGGATTGAACGTGCTGCGCGCTTCTGAACCAGTATAAAATTACAAGCAGCGTAAAATTAAATCTATTAAATAATAAATGGAGACACGGGCTGGTTTATCGACTGCAAGGCGATCTTACCCTAATATTGATCATTCATGATCGATGCGGCGATATGGGAATGAGCGTACTGGCATAAAGTTTCTTTTATGCGCGACATCAGTGAGCACTGCTCACAGTGTCGATGTCATATTTACCCTGTTTACTTTTACTTTTATTTTTTTAGGTTGCGCGTTTGCATCTGTCGTCTCTCTGGTATGTGCAGCCCATTATATTGATTCTCCTAGTTCTGCCTAGATATTTCAGCTTGAGCACACCGCCTAATGTTAAGGAAACATCTTATTTCGTAGGTTACGTCTCATTACACGAGATCGCCATTGTTTCTTTTTTGTTTTTGTCTTCTACTTCGCTCTATCAGCCAGCTGACTGGTGGTGTATATACTTCGATGTGAAAACTTTTGACAGGTTGAGCGGGGAGTGGTTTCCCGAGCGTGGGGGAAACCGTAACTATCTCGCCCAATTTCAAAAGTTATAAGGGGGGGGGGACGAGGAGGGGGACGAGGAAGGGGACGCGCACCACTCCCACACTTTGGAAGCTATATCTAGATGACTCATTTAAAAAGATAGTAAATTAACAAAAAGGATAAATCACGCGGAGTACCAATGCAGAACAAAATTACATATTATAGACACCTTGCATTTTATACAACACCGCAGTAATCGTCCAAACAACGTGTGCAAGAAGTGTGCGTGTATCATTCATATGCAATCGCTCGCCTGGATCACAGACTTGCAAGATAAGGGTAGCGGCCAGCTGCCACAACCCAGGCGTATTGCATACCAACTACATACGCAGATTTCTGCAAACATGCAGAAACATCGGTGGTTGTGACATGCAAGTGACGCGAATACTTTTGGCTATTTGTGTATGTTCTTTTAAAGTGAATTACGATTCTCCACTCGGTTAGAAAAAAAAAAAAAAGATGACCACATTCGCGTGATGATTGCACAATGCGCCAGTTGTGTCTGTATAGTTATTGAAGTGAAACAACGGCGGCACGTTTCTGTCTTTAGGGGACGTGCTTGGCGACGACTTGCTTCTTAACCAGAGGTTCACGAAGGCGAGTGTTGGCGTTGGTGTAACAAGAGGAGGAGATGTCTCTAGCGCAATATTTATTCCTAAAAAGATGGTAGAGCTTCGCCTTGTTCATCACATGACGTAAGGAAACAAAACGCCACGTCATTGGGATGGGGTGCATTCCGTCCAGAGCTTCTTTCACGGTACACTCAACTGAACATTGATAGACGTCTCGTAGTGATGACTAAATGTCTCGTGACACAAGAAGTGACTGAGTTGTTCACTTCTCCCGCGCTCGCTGTTGCCATACATTTGTTTGTGCTACTTTGTCTTCCATTTGATGACTCGCTTGCCTTTCACTTTGTATCACTTATTCGTTATTTTGTTTAATCGACGGGCGCGATTGTTCAATCGACAGCAGCCGAAAAACTGGCTCTCGTAAGTTCGCTTCGGCTGATATGTTCTCTCATTATATCACCAGGCTATTCACTCCCTATATCAGCTCAGACCTCCCTCCTCTCGTTCACTGTGCTTCATCCTCCATTAGCCTTACGCGACAGTCACTTGGACACTTGCTCTTCGACCTAATTGGCGCTGGCTTCGTTTTTACTTCGTGTTATCGCAGCAGCGCCGCCCAAGCCTCGGGAGGAGGATGAGATGCGGTTCAGCGGCCTGCGAAGGGACCAGATCCCGTCGCGTTCCTTCCAGGCGCTCCAGAAGATGACCGGCGCCGATGACCAGCCCTACCAGCAGCAGCAGCAACAGCAGCAGTACTACTACCCGGCGCCACAGCAGGAACCACCCCCAGGTGAGCACATATACTTTGGTTGTTTCGCGTAACTTTCCGTTGTCGTAAACGTGCGCGTACGTGCTGTCAATGTTTGTCACGCAGAAGATAAGTAGAAAGAAGAACAAACGCACAGAAAAAGCGCCAGCTTTCTGCCCCGCTTGTTTTTTTCCTTCGACTTAACCTGTTGCGCCACAAACATTGGCAGCTATGCACCAGCCGGCCTGACATCGTACTTTGCTAATCGACATGCCAGTTGTGGCGCTTTGCGAGCGGCAATGTACTACGCTGCTTTACCACTTTGTCCGGCCCCGAGTGTCCCGATATGTGGCACACTGGCGACCGCGGCAAGAAGTAGCACTCACACATCTCGATCTATACAGGGTGCCCCAGCTAAATTTAGCCGGAGTTTAAAAATATGCACATGCCACGTACCTAGAAAGAACAAAGGTACTGTTGTTTGCTGTCGCTTGGAAATGCTAAAACTATTTTTTTCATTCCGCCTAATAAGATAATTAGTATTAATTAAGTAATTAATCAACTTCTCAAATATGATAAATACATGAAAAGTGTCAATGAGAAAATTGTAGAGCGACATGAAAAACTGCCGATACAGCTTTCTGTTGCTCAATACGTGCCAGGTAAAATTGTTTTTCCGAGCGTGAAAGAAGCCTGCAAATGCGCGCAAAATTGCCCCGCGACTGGCCGATCGAGGCACTTTGCGAGTTTTCGCGGGCTTCTTTCACGCTAGGAAGAACACTTGTACCTGGCGCGTATTGAGCGACAGAAAGCTGTATCGACAGTTTTTCATGTCGCTCTACAATTTTCTCATTGACACTTTTCATGTATCTATAATATTTGAGAAGTTGATTAATTACTTCATTAATACTAATTATCTTATTAGGCGGAATGAAAAAAGAATAGTTTGAGCATATGCAAGCGACGGCCAACAACATTACCTTTGTTCTGCCTAGCTGCGTGGCATTTGCATGTTTTAAACTCTGGTTTTAAACTCAATTAGCTGGGACACCCTGTATATAGTCGAGCAGGTATAACAAGAGGGATGGCGGGTACAGGATACACGGTTTGGCATTTTATTCATGGACTACAGACGCACACCATCCATCACGGCTGTCTGGAGAGCTATATATAGCTTTGTGACATAACTAAAAGAAAACGTAATCTCACAGCATTCTAGAAGTTCGAGATGGCGCACTCATTAATATGGGATTTGAAGATTCACGCGGCCTTCCTTTAGCTCTAGCACTGTACCACTGAAACCCTAAATCTGCCTTCGCGTATGTGACCATTCATTAAGCAGCACAGTGTTCCGTCGCTCTAGACAGAAATAACGGCATCTGTGCGAATGTTTCGCTGCAGAAGCCATGCAGCGTCAAAGGTATACCGGGGCATACATGCGTGCCAGGCGACTCGTATGCAACTGATTCGCGCCGGCACCGTCGTGCGCTGTCCCGCCGACGGGGCAGGCGCTGTGCTTTGCGCGTGTTGCGCGTCTCCTCATATCCTTCCGACCTTAAGTATTGGTGTGACCCTGCTGCGCGCAGACATCCGCGAGTACTGCAACCACCCGGAGGAACTGGACGACACGACCATCAACCCGCGCTACCGCGGCGGCAACATCCCCTCGCGCTCCTTCAAGATGCTTCAGGAGATGACTGGCGACGACGGTGAGTGCACGTCTCGGCGAGCATATTACGCACACGCGTTCGGGACGTGGGCTAATGACGTTCGGTGGCCCCGTGGCCACCTCCTTTTCTTTGCTCATGCCGACTCTCGCATGCCGGCGAACGAATTCTCTGTAAGAATTCGCTTGCCGGTGGAACGACGCTGGCGGGACTCCGAATGAACCAAGGGACAAAGAGCAGGGCGACGGTAACCGCTGTACGCGTAATTTCGCTGCCCACCGGCGACGGATTAGCGGTCGTTAGCGAACAATTGCAACCGCTCTACAGGATGCATTGTGTAGCGTAGACTACCGGCGCGTATACGAATATGCGGTTAACGGCATGTCACCTGTTTTGAACCATAGGGGAACGATATCGTTTTCTTTTTTTTTTTCACCTATGTTTAAACATACATTATCAAACACTCACCCGTGCGTTATTCTTCGCAGTTCTTCAAATTCTGCAACGGTGAGATCATTTTATGACATGCTATACGTATTGGAAGAGGCATACGCCCATACAAGAAGATTGTGTGGCGTATAACTGCAGACGCCTAAATTAGCAAATGTTCTCTTTTTAATTTTTTAATGAGTGACTGAACAGCAGGTATTCTTATTGTGCCAGTGAAGCCAGTCAGTTCTCAAGGCATATATATCTAGGGTCACTGAGATACGCGCCATGGGTGGGAAAATATAATGATTCTGTTTCAATGGTTTTTCTTTTCACTTCTCGTCATATGTTTTCTCTTTTCACTTATACGTTATCACTAGAATCAGCCTGTCGTGAGCGGTGGCTGATAAGAAAACAATAGAATCGTGCGAAAGTAGGAAAGGAATTCTGACATTACCCAGGCCCAAATGTTCGAGATGTTCTTTCCCAAAATCAACCACGCAACACGTTGGCGTTCCAATGCAATGCGTGAGAAATACTTCTGGATAAAATGATGCCTAGCAACTAACGTGTTTCACAGGACATTTTAACGATGGTCAAATCGAGAGTACACATTCATTGCTTGAGAATGATTGCACAACGATGGGCAAAGTTCCAACCATTGTTTAATTGCAGATGTGTGTTTGGCGTTTTGTGAATAACAGGCCGGGGCCCCACCGATTTCTGGTCCACTTCTAAGGAGCTTTAATATTTATTCTTCCTAAGCACGAGGTATGTTATTTTTTTTGTAATGTGGGAAACACGTAGCGAGCTTTTCTCAGGAGAAACACAGTTCAGTGTATGTAATTTAGCCCCTTCGTGGATAACGTCGAGTTGTATGACTAGATCTGGAACGGCGCACACGACCTCACCTATGAATCGTATTCGTTACTCCAGAGTTGGATGGCAAAATTATTAGCGGCAGGACACACTGCTAAAGCTATATCCGGCACGTTAATGCATCGAAAGAATACACCCGACCAAGAGTCACGAGGAGCCGAATGCGTTCGCTGCAAGGTCGTGACACTTTCTCCGTGTAAAACCTTAACCAAAGAAATGTAAGACGCTCCGTAATTTATGCGCAAAGTAATGTGCTCCGTGTATCCGCACATTCCGTAGTTTTGCGATGTACCCCCTGCTTTTCTTTTTGGAATGGGGAGGGCGGAGGTAACGCTCGCCTTGCCCGCCCGCCCGCATGTGTTTGACTTTTGAGGCTCCGCTATTCGCGTGCGCGCTTGTTTGCACACGCGCTTTTCCGCGTTCTGTGTTCTCTACGTGGAAACAGCCTCCGAGGGTCCTTTGTTCTGGCCGTGCAAAAAAGGCCCCACTCGCACAAAAACTCTTTCTTTGTTTGCTTCGCGTTCTCAAGTAGGTGTCTTTCGGCACACACGGCGGACCTATGCGGCGAATCGGGGCTAAGGACGGCGCCCATCACAGGCGGCGCCGCACTCTTCCGACTGTCTGAGAGCCGGCACGCTATAGGAAGGGAAAAAAAAAACAGTAAACGAAGGGCCAGCTGTCCCGAAGTTTGATCGGGAAGGCTATTCGCGCCTGACCGCGCCGCTCCGTCCCCCGCGCGCGAGCCGGCCGTTTATGTCGGTCATCCGAGATGCTTTTGTCTGTCTTCTTATTCAAAATTTCTTAGTTTGCGTGGATGTAATTTGCCCCGTGTCGTTTTTACGCCTGAGTGGCGAGGGCCGCGCGGGCCTCGCTGTTGAGTCGGCCGGCAGAAATGATGCCGTTTTATCTACGCCTCTCGTTCGTTTCCGCGTCGCGCAGCCCCCGCCATTCTCTGTCGCACACGTATAGCGCACCTTTGTACGTGCGAACGTAAAACACTGCTCTGGAAGTCGATAGCCGATGTGGGTTTGTCTTTTTTTTTTCTTTCGCGCGTGAGTGGCTTTGAGACCAGTTGCGCTGGCCCACCTGTGGTGCTATACAGCTATTCAAGCCGCTGTGTATGGCTGCAATACATCGGATACTTGTTAGTGGACCACTGGGGCGCGCACGGCGCTAGTCCGCCGATTCAATACTTTCCTAACCGAACGTGCGCTTCCGAAGTCCCGGCTTAGGAGGTGTGGTTGTCGTCACGAGACGCTGCCATATAACGAACTTCGCGCGCTATGAGGCACTGTTGCGTACAATTGCAAAGCGTGTCGAGTCCGCAACGAAGGAAACACGCGAGCGCGCCGTTTGTTTATACAGTGTGCGGCGTCTTGATAATGTCAGTTCGGAACAGTTCTTCTGTAGTGAGCTTTTAGGTGAGGTATTACGTTTGTTACGCGTAGCCTACCGAGATGTTTTCGGACTCGTTTTATTCGTACTGCGGACAGGGAGTGAAGCGGGACATTGCGAGGCACGTGTTCTGTGGGAACCCGCAGCCAGTGAGGTGCACGCGTGCTTCGGGTGGCAATGTGGGAAATGCGAATACTACGTATGCGTGCACCTTCGTGTACCCCTTTGACCTACATAGCAGTCCGTGATTAAAAAGTTTCGTATAACATTTTCGCGCCGTTCGGAATGTGCTGAAAGCAGCACGATGACGTTGTTCCCTTTTATTCGTTGCCGATAACGTGAAAAAAAGAAAAAAGCGTCAATTCATCGACCTGAATTATCCTGTCTTTGCCCCTATTTTCAGCGAACGAAGAGAAAGAAATGGCCCGTGAGGTATTGCTTAAATTTTGCCTCAATTTTGACAGACAATGTGTGTACTCCTTGTGAGTCCTCGCCGTATAAAGCGAGCATTGTGTTTTGTTATACGGAGCAGTTAAGTGGTATATTAGTTATGGTATGTTAGTACTTAAGCGTGCCGTCGTAATTGTGCCCGATGGTATCACGGTTACTGGTGATATCTGCTGCTTTTTCGTTCGACCGGCAACAATAAATTTAAAAAAGAAGAGAGAGAGAGAGAGAGAGAGAGAGAGAGAGAGAGAGAGAGAGAGAGAGAGCTTTGTTGGTTCCGGTTTCGACCTCCGGACCAGGACGAGTTTTTCTTCGACTGCGAAGCCTCATTTTCTTAAAAAGAAAGCTGTATGGGCTTCCTTTGTAGCTTCGGCTACTGGCCGGTCGACGACCAATTTTCACCTTTCATATTTCTTCCTCTACCTTGCGAGCTTCCGCACAACTGATTTGCAATTCCTTCATTCTTGTGCCGAGGTGATTTGGTCCCGACCATACAGGTTCTCATATTTTTCAATACACTTCTCACTAAATTGAAAATTGTAGCAAAACGGGGGGACAAAAAACAGAAATGCAACAACAACGCTGTAGTACGGTAGCTGGCTGGGCGAGTCGGTACATCTGCATTATTACTGGCAGCACGCACATCAAACACGGACAAAGAAGAGAGACGTAATACGAGCGCTCCTGTTACGTCTCTTTTCTTTGCCCGTGTTTGATGTGCGGGCTGCCAGTAATAAAACAACGCTGATATAAGCCGTACGCTCGCAGGGTGCATTTGTCGACTTGCAGTTGAAGGGGTGCTTATTAGTTATATTCTCTCGAATTCGGCGGGAAGAAAATCCCTCTTTGATTACACAGCGCTGCGCGGCAGGGGCTTTCTAATCTTTTATTCTCTGTGACTCAACTGCTGTTGCAATTCCCTGGCAGGCGCAGGCGGCAACTTACATTATTTGAGGACTCCATGTCACAAGCTTACTTACGATTTCATGATCTTTTTTTTTTCTGCCTTTATTTTTTTCCTTCGTATTTTTTTCTTCTTTTACTGTCGGGACACGATTTCTGAAGTTTCGCGAAATGAGCTCATTAATTAACAACTGCCTTCGTTCTTGCATTTTTAAACGAAATGCTTGATGTTATTGTTAATTAACGAATGTACACCGCTATTCACGCTTATCTCCTTCTTTCTGTTTACCTTGTAGCTGGCACGGGGATGTCCATTTTATTCTTCTTTTCAAAGTATATACGCGACAATGTCTTTCCCTTCGTTAATGGCTCAAGCTACACCTTCGACTTCTATTGTCGATACCACATCGCGGGAGAAACGACGACAGAAAAAAGAAAAGAAATAGTCTGAAAGACTCACACGCCGAGTCGCTAAAGCAACGAAGAGATTATAGACTACCGAGTTGAGAGAAGCGAAAATTGAGCGGCGATTATCTCTCGGTATCAAGGGCGGATAATTCAGCACACGCAAGAGCGGCCTACCTGAGCTGACAGGTAAAATAGGTACAAGCGTGCTAACCCTGACGCGCTTAGGACTTTGATTCGGGCAAGCAGCTTCGGAACTGGCTGAGGCGAACGCGGTGCAAGGAAGACAGGGCCGGATAACCCGCAGTGCACGGAACGAGCGCTGACTTGCAGCTGAATTTTGTTGCAGCCAACCACGCCTCCACATGCATGCACAGAGCCGTATTACATTTCCACACGCAATCTGCCTCACAAGATCCCCCGAAAATTGTGGCTATACCCTAACAGGCAACCATTCCACGCAACAACAGCCGCGTGCGCGCAAACGTTATAAACGCTTAAACCACAAGACCACACGCACAAAGAAAGAAAAGACGTAAACAACAAGAACTGAGAACTAATTAAAGGTGGAACCTCACGTACGTGGAAATTGACAGAGCTGATGCATGACCAAACGAGTGACACGCGAAAAAAAAAAACGACCTAAATTAACGCTTTGAAATACTCGAGCTCAGCCTCACTGTGTAAAATAGACGACTTGCTGATGCAACTGTCTCCCGCTTTACTTATAGAAATACGCTTCGGCAATTTCGCGCTCACTTTTGTACCTTCCCGTCTTTAAAAGCCAAAAAAAAAAAAAACGCTTCCCGCTTCGTTGCACACATCAGTATATCTTCTTTTGCTCTCTCATTAAAGCTTCTCCGAACCCTCTTCTTCGTCGGTGGTCTGGCTACAGCACAGTGCCCGCTACATAGTCAGTACGAGTAATTATCTGATCAATGAAAAAAATCACGTCGTTATATTCCAGGTTGTGGTCACGTTCTACCGCTGGTCGATATAGGCAGTTCCATGGCAAAGTTGATCAATTCAGGTGCAAAGCGAAACCAGACCAGTAGCGTCATGCTGTGACCAGCGGTGTCGACAAAGGTGCACATTTGAAGAAATAACCCAATACGTGGCTTTTTTTGTTTATTTTTGACACTTTGTATATTATATACGGTATTGATGGCATGCTAATAGTATTGTTACTTTGTTTTCTTTTTCTTTTTCTTTTTTGTGCGATATGCACTACACTACTGTCACCTGACGGCGTCCATTGTTTTTAACGCTTTTTAGCATTACGTGCATTCCGTTTCTCGGTTCCTTATGTTCTGTATTTTTGGTGGCCATTATCGCTTGATCTTCATGTTCGCCTTTGTGCCTGTTGCTTGCGTTCACCCGCCACGATCGCCCAGTGGCTATGGCGTTGCCCTGCTGAGCTTGAGGTCGCGGGTTCGATCCCGGCTGCGGCGGCTACATTTCGGTGGAGGCGAAATGCCAGAACGCTCGTGTACTTAGATTTACGCTCACGCTAAAGAAGCCCGCGCAGTCAAAATTAATCCGGAGTCCCCCACTACGGCGTGCCCCATAATCTGGTTGTGGCTTCGGCATGTAAAACCACAGAATTCAATTCTAATGCTTTCTTTTCAATATTATATGTACTCCCCGGCAGCTGCCGCTGACGAATGGAACTGGAAGCGTGGTGTGCTTCAAGCCAACGCTTTTGTTGGCTTTTCCGGCCCGCTTCCAGCATCCCATATATGGAAAGATGCGAGATAAAGCTGGAGTTGCATAGTGTTGGCTCTTATTTCGGCCCTATGCGTGCCGTTTCTGAGTCGGTAACTATAGGCGAGACTTTTTCTTTTTTTTTTTTTACGTTACGTGAGATACAGCGCTCAGCTTACTCACATCATCACGCGACGTGGAAGTAACGCTGAATGAAAGTGTGTGTTCCAGAAGATCTCTAATAACGCCGCACTCGGTTTCTTGGACCAACCGGCAGACACCTGAGGTAGCATAATTTACAAAGAATAAGGTCCCGATTTATGAAGCAGGTGGTGTTTCCAATTTTCTCCACACCGCTCCGTGCTCTAAGCTTAGCATTCACAGATGTCGTTCGACTGTTATGTGGTTCTACGCAGGTTCCGTGGCGCCTTCCGTTTTCGACCAGAAACGTCAGCAACAACAACAGCAGCAGCAACAACAACATGCGGGGCCCAAACCCCGCAAGACAACTCAGATGACTATCCAGTTGGGCGGACCTGAAGAGGGCGGCTACTCTGGCCCGCAAGCACAGGGCGGGCTGGTGCACGTTCCCGAGAAGGTGTTCCCCCACCCTAGCGTGCCGGCTTCGCAGCAAGAGGCCGAGCCAGACCCGCGGAAGTACACCGGCGGGAGCATCCCTTCCAGGTCCTTCAGGATGCTGCAGGCCATGACGGGAGAGAACAGCGGTGAGGCCCCAGGGACACTCTCTTCTTCGCACATCGCTTTCAGCCTCCGAGTTACAGGGAAGGCGATGTGATAAAGCAGCTCGTCACATTTGTACAGAACCCTGAAATCCTTGTTGGGAAATTGAAATACCGTGTCGTACGGGGCTATAGTGCGCGGACTATAGTAGTTTAATTAGCTCTATGCGTGCAGACTACACACGATATCATCTTTTTTTAATGATCACAGGCACGTTTGAAAACAAAACAAGGCCATACTGCAGCAGCAACTTTTTTTTGTTTTTCTAAATTACACAGTGAAACCGACTGTATGATGGTTGCGGACAAGTTAGTTGAACTTAGTTCCTGCGAACTATACAGTTGGCGAGGAGTGTCTAATAATGAACTTTTAATTTTCAAGCCACATTTGCCCCCTGCAGACTATTCGCCTGATGCCCAGTATATTTTGGGAAATACGGAACTTCGTTTTTTGTTTTCTAGACCAGTCTGTTAAGCCTGCTTTACTTTCAGGCGACCTCCATCAGATAAGTGACTTTTCGCAGCGTTTTGCCGGAACATTATCTCAAAAACTCTCTATCCACCAGAGGCTCCCCAAGGCATACATTCTTTATAACGCAGGTTTTTTGTTTAATTTCGGTTGCAAGGTCATGCATAGCCGCCTACGTTCTCTTGCTCACAATAAAAATTTCAACATGTTCGGAACATCGTACACCCGACGTCCGTTACAAGAATAAAGCGACCTCTGGCAACTCTTTTATGGGGGACGAACTCCTTGTCCGATATAACGCTCATGTTCGCGAGTTAACCCACTATGGTACAATATTTTCGCTCCAACTGGGCGCAATATTAGCAAACTGACTCCACACGAAGACTAAGAGAACTGCTTAAACGGCCCCTCACCTAGCTCCTTTGCAAATTTTGGTTATATACAGTAAGTTTCAGGGCGCCGTCTACAGATCATTTTAACACAAGGATTTCTTTTAATTGGTTCATTATTGGAGGAGCTAGGAGAAATTGAAATCTCACGTTGCCCCGCTGCCAGGAGGTCTGCTTCCCTGCCAAAACTCACGCTCTATCCATTTGCCATGACTATCGTCCGCAAGTCAAAATTCATGTTTCCCTGCATTCTCCCATAACGCAGCTGAGGAACTGCGTCACATTTATGTCACAGGACCCACCGTCTTTACGTTTTTCCTTATTTTTTTTCTTTTTTTCGTGGCGCATTTCTAGTGGCGGCATCGCGCGTTCTGCATTGCATGATTTACCAAAGTCACGTACCATAATCGGTGTCGCTGCAGACAGTGCGTCTTACGTAGAGTTGTACGCGTAGGGTTGTAATTGGTTGTACGCGCGACCTTGACTCTCTGGCTTGAAGTACGTGGCTCCCTCGACAGGAATGGCGCGTGGGCTTCTGTTAAAAATTGAAAACGTTTTCGCGCCCTGCAGCCATTCGATATTTTTCAGACACGATTGCTATCGGGGGATAAAAGCGCCGCACCTGTCTGTTTGCAATGCCCAAACCTGGTGAGGGTGCCCTTTAAAACGGAGTTTTATATGGGACCAGCAGTTCATCCCGTACAATGCAGTAACCAACACTATATTGTCTATAGAGTGTGCCGTTGCAAAACAAAGCTTCACTCCCAGTAATTTGCTCATTTTAGAATAACTTGTTTCCCGCAGGAGAGGGTGGCACAGACTTCTAATCTCGGAGGCGGGCCTACCATGCCGTGCGACGAAGGCAACGCCAGTACGGAGGCGGCGAAAATGCACTGGTTCCACACTGGCTCGAGCTCTCCACTCGCGCTATGAGGATCGCAGTACCCAGTTACGTTGCGACTTGAGTTCTTTTTTTTTCTTTGTTATGTTTTCTTTCGTTGTTAAAGCAGCACGCGTCTCTGAGTCTCAATAATGACCGTGATTCTCAATCATAGCTGGAAATTGACACGTATACAGAAAAGACGCCGCTCGAAGCGGGATACTAACTTTTACTCGCGATGATGCCTTCGACGCGTGATTGCACTATGTGTAACAACAACAACAACAACAAAAAAAAGGCTGTTATCAGACACGCACTTAAAACACAGACCGCAGCTTAAAGAGTGAATAATCGTAAAATACACGTATATATAGGCTAAGCACCACAGTGCTGACCTTGTAAATCATGGACGTCACGCACCATGCACCGAGTTGCTCTTTCCACATGTGGTTGTGCTGAGACAAAAAAGTTGCGGTTGAGAAACACGAGACGTTTGTCTGCGTCAACGCTTGTTTTCTTCGGTACGCGTTCGAGTACCTCGGCATGTCTATTGGTGCAAAAGCTGAGGGCCATGCGTGCTTAAGCGCAGGGAGTCCGTTTGCCGTGTTGTTTCTGCTTCGCATAGCGATATTCGTGAGCCACCTAAGTATGTATTTTGTTCTCTTGTTACACTGCAGAAAAAATTTCACTTTTTTTGTCAGCTGTATCGCCAACGGGATATCGAGCTGAGGCGTATCGTAATACATGTCGTTCTTAACTGGGTGCGAGACCCAGTTTAAGCGCTCATTGTAGTCTCTAGTCATCATGGAGCTCCGTATCTGCAATATTCTACTCGCTGTGACAATTGTCTCAGGTTGCGCGTTGTTTTACAAAAAGCGATATTCTTCTTGTTATTCGCAAAAAAACTCTAGCATAAAAAAAGTAGTGACCACGTGAATCAACAAGCTCTTATCTGACAACTGTCGGGCCAATATATGAACGGGCAGTCACGTTTATGCAAAGCCCCTGTTACGGAGGAGGTTTGGTAATAGCAATTGTTTGGTGCCGCAGGAGAGATAGAAAAAAAAAGACAATATTCTTCTACGTCTTTTCGACTTGCCATTTATGATATGTCAACATGTTTGTCAAAGCTAGCGCACGTATGGTGCGCGATATTGTCTATCGCGCTCTCTGATTCAAGTGCCTCTCACGTGTCGCAATGTTAGAGAATAAAACGAATGAAAAGACCTTGATACCTGTGATCAGTCTGTGTTCTTCTGACCGGCCCTTGTCCTTTACAGGCGCAATGTCATAATTGACGATGGGCTCCGTTTACATGATCCCGACACCATCCAGTCGAGACAGAAGGCGGGCTCAGACAGCTCGATAAGATCGCGTTTAGAAAACACGAACAGAATTTACGAACCTGAATTGCGTGCCCGCTTTCTCGATTTTTGTGCTCCATATATCGATTGGCATTCGTCTATCCTTAAGAACCACTCTAGCGTGCAAATTGCATTGTGAATTCGGCCCCTTATTGCTGACTGGCCAAGAATGCAGCGGGAAGCACAGTCCAGCAGAGACGACAATGGGTGCCACAAGTGTGCCGGATTTGTGTTGCGCCCCACCGACCGAACGAATCAGCATTTACACGTATTATTTCCGAGAGGGTTTATCAAACACGTATAAGCGGGCTGATACGGCCCGGTACGACGCTCGCTCAACTTGACTGGCTGACACGTTTGCGTGAGCGTCCGCCACGGGCTCTGCGGGCTTAGCGGGACGTTCTCGGCGTGTCCGCGAGAGCGCATTTTTCGATATGGCTCTTGTTGAAAATATGACTCCGGCTTGTGGCTTGACTTCGTGGTGGCTGATATTGGCTATACAGTTTCAGAAGGTGGCATATGACGGCGCTGGGTAGCACACTACCGGCTTCTGCGGGTGCAAATCGGCAATCACCTTATCAATTTTTGCGTCCGGCCAACTGTTGCCGTTTCGTGCGCACTTCGCTACGTACGCACGACCTCGCGCACTGCGTACGTGGGTGGTTGAGGACGCCGAACTAAAGCTGTCTACTTTCATTGGTTCTGTGTATGCGTCCTGAGTGAAGATGAAAACGATCAGCAACATGGTGTCCGTGAATGGCAGAGACGACGATCACGTTATGGGCCAAGCACAACTGGCCTGGCATCGCTGCCGTTTGTTGCAGGTACGTCCTGTCCAGACGCAAGGCATTTTTTAATGCGTTAACATTCTTGGGGCACTTCACGCACGTTGTGGGGGCTAAGCATCTAGGTTTGTATCTAACCATTTTCCCTCCTGCCTGGGTCAGTGATTAGTTCGTGGTCGAATGGGTAGCGACTCGGGCTGCTGTGGCGAGGGAACAGGGTTCGAAAGCAAATGTTGCAGCGACTTGGGTCACTGAGTATGTGGCAATGTGTAGATATGTGCCACTCTTCAACGACCCCCTTTCACACCGACATGGGCCACTATATATGCGGCACTGCGTAGGTACCGTTGTTCGAAGAAACTCTGTGACGCCGACTTGGAGCACTGGATATGTATACCAGTCGTTCGGTGTTGGTTTTCAATGAACCTCTTTGATGCCACCTTGGGTCACTGGGCATGTGTGAGTAAGTTTGTGGCGCTCTTCAACGAACGTCTTTGACGCCAACATGACATGCGCCACTGAGAATGTGTTGCTCTACAGTGATGAAGAAGATCCCTTAAATCGCCGATGCTGAGCGGAATTAAACCCACGTCACAAGGGTTCCTCAAGGACAGCAGCCTGACGCTTTAGCAGGCTGCGCCTTGAGTGCACTGAGTATCTGCCGCTTTTCAATACACGCCAAAGTACACGCCTGATACATAAATCGTGTCGACGGTGGTAATACGCTGTGTCGCTATACTGATTTAATGCTAAACACTTTACCGTCGACAGTCATCGTGAGATTGGTTCTGGCAAATTCTTCCTCTTTATCATATATATATGTATTCGTTCTGTCTTCCTGTTCTCTCTTAAATTGGGGTGTTCGCGAGACCCCAAAGTCAGACAACGGCCGCTCGTTCTGCGAAGAAAATGAGACGACACACCAAACGACAAGAGAGGTACTCATGCTTCATCACTGGTTTGAGTGTTACGCGCCAAGCTTCAGCTTCGGAATGTCCACTTGTAGCATGCGCACTCTGACATTTTCAAATCTAGGGCACACTTCATCTTTGCCTTGTGATATGCTATGATATGATGATATGTGATATGATGTCTCAGCGCATGTGCACCGCGGACCTCCCATTTTGCTTTCACCACAAGCTAGGCTATGTGCTAGGGCGCTTCTGCCGCTGTCAAAAGCTTTCAAAGCAGAATGTCATAAGACCTGCTTCTCCGATTCCGGACGTGCTCCCTGTATCTATACAAGATATGCATCTCGTGTGTAACGTCACTTATTTGAGGAGTTCCCAGGCCATGTGTAATCTAGAAGTTGGTTCAACGCGCCTGTAGTGACGAGGGGAAAGCAAAAGTCGCAGATATGCAGTAGATGTGCCTGCTTCAATGAAAGACCCTGTCTACCAAAGCCGCTTTTATTTCTTTTAATGCAAGAAGAGAAAGTGCCCTCCGAAAGCTACACTTGCAAAATGAAGCACATCGTGGTTCCGCCGGAAGACTTGGCGGAATGGGCCGGTATTGCTTCTGTGGCCAAATCGAACCAGTCCGAGGAGACGCGTGTTCTCGAAATGCATTAATTCTAGGCGCAGTCGACAAAAGCCGTCCGGCCGTCTGTCTCGCCCAGTTTTTAATTGACTCCACGCCGGCCAACATGCGGCTTCTTCCTTGCTTCCTCCTTGTTTCAGTGACGCAACGATGCGTTTCGAATCGGCCGAGAGATAAGCGTGAAGCAGCCGTCGCTCCGGCCTCGATTTGAAGCCTCGAGGGAAGGGAGGGCACGCGGCGAACGGGCATAGACGGCGGCCGCAGCAACAGCAGCAGCGCATCGCGGAAGCATGTCGCCATTGCGCAACTTATCAGCCGGGGGGTTACCGGCGAAGGGGGGTCGCGAGACACAATCGGTATGAGAGTTGCGAGCCAGTTCCTCAGCGGGCCGTCCCGCGGCGACATTTCCTCGTTTTTTTTTTTTCTTGTCTTCCCCGACCGTTCCTTCCTGGCATAGTTCTTTGTCTAATAATTCTTTTCTATCTCCTGCCCCCACAGGCAGCAGCACTTGTTTCCATCTTTCACTCTCAGGAGCGCTCTTCGCGACACAGCGTGCAACACGCGTCCTGATTCTTGCTATACAACTACTGTATACCGCCGTGTCTGGGACTGTCAGGTGTGCGTGCCTGTGCGTGTATATATATATATATATATATATATATATATATATATATATATATATATATATATATAGTTAAAGCAGCACGCGTCTCTGAGTCTCAATAATGACCGTGCTACTCGATCATAGCTTGAAATTGACACGCACACAGAAAAGACGCAGCTCGACGCAGGCCTTCGCCTGCGGGCGGCAATGCGGAAATATGCTCGCGCCCGCGAGCCTCGGCTTCCCAAATTGAAAAGCCTGCAAAGGCGCTTTTCGCTTCCGGTATTGGCTTTCATTACGACTCGAAGCGCCCCTCATAACACCTTTAGCTGTACACTAGAGCGCCCTCTGTTTTTTTTCCGCCTGCCGAGCAGCCGCTGGGCGTGTATACAACCGTAGCTGCTGCAGCTGCAGTAAGTGATTTCGGTGGCTCCGTAGTTATTCGCGATCGCCGTGCAGCCCGCAGCAGCGAAATTTCGAGGAAGGGAGCGTTGAGGGGAAAAAGGGGCCCGCGTAGCCATAAATGCTCGGATCGAGCCGGTCGATCATTTCCTGCTTTGTCGCACACGCGCTTCGGCTGCCATGTTTTCCTTCAGTTTTGTCGTTGATTGAGCATTACACAATCGTTGTACCCCTGCATGTCCCGGCCACGACGACGAATCTTTCGTGACTCGTTTCTCCTCTTTGCTGCTTACGGAGTCTGTCTCGCTGCTTTTGTTTTTGTTTTTTTCTCTTCTCCACCTTTGAAATGTCATTCAAGTGTAGTGGGGATCGCCCATTCGTAGCGACGGCAGCTGCCGGTAGTACATCGGAAGCATTCCTTGTTTACCGCGAGAGACACAACATCGGCAGTTCTGTTTCTTTCTGTTTTTCTTTGTTTTTGACTTCTACTTTTGTTGAATGGATGGCGAACAACTGCGAGCGATTATAAAAGGAGTGCCGCTATTTCTGCCTCTTCTCTCTAAAAAAACGGAGCACCTGCGCAAGCAACTGCGAACGGCTAACGACGTACGCTTTCGCCAGGTGTTTCAGGTCGTCACGATGGCATCGATCCGTGCCACCGCTGTCATTTCCGAGGAGGACAGTGCCTGTGTTATGCTGATCGTGCAGTGAGTGGGAGCCTGCGCTGTCAGCCACGCGTACAAGTAGGCGAATAAAATCAAACTTTTGAATGAACTGCGCCTATCTCAACTTTCTGCTAGTTCAGATGAAGGCTTGAAATGAGATGCGTGTTCGATTGGTTGAAAATAGGCAACGATGCAGTTCCTCGGCCGCTGTCAAGACTTTCACCTGTGGGGAAAAGTAAGAAATCGTTCCTCCACTTTTCCAACGATGCTCTTGTTCGTTATACTTGTGGAGTAAGGCTGTTCGTAAATAACATCCAAAGAGGCAGACGTCAGTTACAAGCTTTTTAATTGCGGTGGAAACAACGCGCGAAACTGGCGTCGAATGTCACTTCTACTTCTGCACGCACGTGTATTTGCAACACGATACGCGGACTTTTTGGATTGTTGCAAACAGAGTGGAAGTATCCCGCCATCTCAGCATACTCTACTCTGCATCTTGTGCGCTTGTAGGTGCAGCTGCACAACGGCAGCATGGATGGAACAGTTTTTAAAAAACGCTTTTAGCAACACTGGGGGGAAAAACCCATAAACTGTATAGTTGACTAGAGTACAGATACTCGAGCTAGTTTGTATGTGATTAGTACAGCGCGGGAACGTGGAACAAAGAGGGAGAACGGACGGCAGACAGCACTGAACCAGCGCTCAGTCAGGAGTCTGGACGAGTAAGGCTTGCACCGGTACAGTATGAGTGTGCCAGGGGTGTGGCTAGGGGATATAGAGAGGGAGAGAGAGAGCTTAATGAGAACTGAGGACAACTTCAACGGTTCTCGTTAATCTCTCTCTCTCTCTCTGTCACACAGCGTTCTGTGTCGTCCGCCCTCCCTGTTCGTCCTTTGTTCCAGCGTTTTACTGATCAGCTTTATTTTCTGTATGCAAAGGGCGCTTGACCAAATATCTTCGCGCGAGGCACGTGCTGGTCTCACGGCGAAAACGAACCGGTCGAAGGTGCCGATGCATGCGGCCGTGCTGCTCAAACACACGGGGCTCAAGACGCGTGTTAATGGGCCACGTTATTTCCTGGCGTTCATCTGCATCACCGGCTGTTATCTCATCCCAACAAATGACTACCACACGCCCCTTGGGCGCCCTGAACTTGAAAGGAAGACGTTAGCTCGTGTAGCAATAAAAAGTACGAGCTTTAATTCCACTCAACCGCCATTGGGAGCTCGGTTGGCGCCTGCTTATGAAATCCACCTCCATCCCCCCCTCCCTCCCCCCTTCATCGCCCCGGGCGCAAGCCTATTTTGTAGCCCTATCGCGGTGGCATCGTGAAATGACGGGCGCAGAGGCGTCTGATTACTGAGTGTCACACATACGTAGAAAAAGGGCATAGTGCTCGTTCCTGCAAGCATTGTGTATGGCTTACTTGTCTACATCGCTGTGTCCTCATCGCTTCCCGCAATTTTCTTACTGTGTCATGAATGAGATGAAATGAGACCGGGGCCTAGCTGTATGCACGAAGGAGTCCATAGGCTACAGCCTTCGCTGGCCAATCATGACAGCGAAGGGACAGCTAGTAGCTCTTAGTTCTTACAAAGGAAAGTTTCGGGAATTCAGCCCAAGTTTCTTGTACAAACATAGCGCTTATGCTGATGAGATATTTCGTAGAAATTACATACGAGCGTTATCACTTATTTCGCACAACCGTGTCAATGTTGCTTGTACATATTTTCTGTTCTGAATACTTCTGCACTTTGTTTTTTTCGCCACTCATGCGAAGCAAAAATGAGTGCATTCATTTCTCTCAACTTCATGGTGATTGTTTGTGGTACGAGATTGTGCATGATCCTATATTGTTCGCGAACACACGTATAAATGTGTTTAGAACAGTCGATATGGAGAAAAACAAGAACGTAACGTCTTCAGAGTTGCACTCAGAGATCTCTTGCCTCCTAACTCAGGTTAGCGGATAACCAGGCAATTCCTAGCGTGTTACAGACCCAATTCAAAGGTGGAACCATGCACCCAGTGTAAAGTAGCTGCCGAATGGGCAGGTCAGATGAGAACCGCACCTGCAAAAGAATAATTGGCCAAGGTGAGCGGAAGGTGAGTCTAATACTTTGCACATTGCCGCTGACGCGAGCAAAAGTTTGCTCTAAATTAGGGCAATCGACAGTTGACTTTCCGAATTCCCGAATTCATGGGCGCGCCTGCTTTCTCGCAGATAAGAGACCTCCTTTGAGCTTACGCCCCTTCGCCACTTTAATTCTTCTCTGTGAAAACTAGCGACTCTACATATGGCTGCGTCGGCCTCGGTGTTCTCCAAAGCTCTTGTCTAAAACACTAAAGCGCCCGCGGCTCTTTGGAACAATGAAATTGAATCCTAATATAAACTGCTGGCTTCCACATGATAATGGACTTGGCGGTTTTACGGCACTAGAGCGACAAAGGCTAAGTGGAACCCACTGGTCAGTTTAAAGTGCCAATGCCCATGGTACTCACCAGTTTGACTGCCTATCCATCCGAATATATACGTTCGAATTTCGTTGTCTTTTTGTTATCCTACTGCTCGCGCCTTGTAGAGAAGATATAGGAGCGTTGTAGCATCCTTGGTACTGCTTACTAGATGCGGGAGCTACCGTCACGCAATTGCTTCTTGTGGCGGATAAAAAGATAACGTCTAACACTACTTCGACGACATACTGAGATGGACAGTTTCCCTGAAGCCAACCATGGCATCAATCAAAGCAGCGTGAAAATCCGCGCTGACGTGATTTTCGTCTGTCTGGAGCTGTCCAAATACTCGCAAACATGCCACTTGCAGAGTTGCGCCTTATTCGACTTCTAGCAGAGCATTTGACTTTGAAGCATAGCGGCCAGGTTCGCTTCGTTTTGTTTTGTATCTTCTATTTTAAATTTACTATCTCATCTGTTACTTTAAGAGATTCGGTTGATATTCGATTGATAGCTATTATTGCTTTGTAGCCTAAGAATTTTCCTTTTTCATTTTGGTTTATAGTTTTCTTGCGGTATGTTTTTAAAAGGGAATAAAACGAATTAAAACGAACGACACAACCGATTTTATAGAAGCAATTGATTTTATTTAATCGAATTGCAGATGTTTATATATGGTGATAAGTGGCTGACGTGGGCAGCTACATCACAAAAATCAAGAAAGAAAGGGGGAACGTAAATATTAAAACAATACGCGACATTTTTTGTCAAAGGAATACTACAGCATCTGTTGGCTTACGATGCGGACGTTTTTGATGATTCAGAGGTGCACTTCGTTTGTTACACTATATCTCGACGTCCGTGAGATTTGGGAAGCGCTCATAACACCGAACAAAAAGACACGTGCTTAAGCTCTCCTTTGATTCTGCTCATAGACGTTGTAGTAGATTCTACAAACAAGGCGCACCTCTGAGCCATCAAAAACGTCTGCATGGTCGCACAGCAGATGTTGTCGCCTTCCTTTAGTTGACAAGGAATTTCACGTTTTTTTTACTGTTCACATTCGTTTTTCTTTTTTTTTTAATGCGAAGCAAGCTTTGCCTCCTTCCAGGCACTCTGCGTCTTTCTCCCCCCATTTTGAACCTCTGTAAATAAAAGGAAATGCACGACTGACAGTGGAATCAAACCTCTGCCGTCGACCACAGCAATCCCAGTGCTCCAATCACTGAGAAATTGAAAAGCTGAAGAAAAGCAATGCAGGCTAACTTGCAGCAGCTAATGAAAGAGGAATGCAAAAGCCCAGACAAGTTTAACGATGACATTCGCAGACTTAAGCATAAGTTAGAACTATTTGATGCAGAACGCTATTGAGGTGCTTTGGTGAGAGCTAGGGCTTAAAAAGTGATGATGGGTGAAGTGTCCATGCACGAAAAGAGCGCTAGGCACAAAAAAATTGAATGCGCGTAGGAAACAAGTGACGCATATTAAGTGGCAAAGAACTGTTACGAGTGAACGTAAAGAAATGCAACACCCTTTTGTTACTATTTTTGTGAGTTATTTCCGCGTAGCACCATGGACCTGAAACGTTTTAGGAGAGAGTTTCTTTCATTGATGCCGCATCTCAGGAAAGAGGTAGTAGAGCAGTTGGAATGTCCAATTGGTACAAACGGCGCTAAATGGACCATTAACAACCTCAATCCCGGCAAGTCCCCCGGACCTGACGGGCTCAGATTAGCTTTCTACAAAGCAATGACAGACAGGTTAACGAATCCTAACTATGATTTTAAATGAAGCATATGGTCATATTCCACTGTCCCCTTCCTTTACAACGGCACGCACAATTCTTATAGCCAAAACAGGCTACCTGGAAAAATTGCGCAGTTTCATGTCTTGTCGGCTTATCAGCTCCACCGATATAAAATCCTAATGAAAGTAATAGCTAAAAGACTGCAATCTATCAGTGTTGAATTATGGGTGCCACGCCAAACGTGTGGCATCAAATGTAGATCACTTTTTTACAAACATTAATGTAGCACGTTCTATTCTACAATGCTGTGATGTCGCTGGGCTTGGAGTGGCGATGATCCAAATTGACTTACAAAAGGCTTTTGACAGAGCTGGCCATGATCTTCTACTGGGTATATTAGACTATGTAAACTTGGGTAGTGTGCTCAGAGAGGGAGTCGCCATGAAGTGCAGGGCATGTACAACACAAATGACAGTAAATCAAACGGTGAGGGAACGCATAAACGTGCTATTTTCTCTTCGCCAAGGGTTCCCTCTCTCGACGCTTTAGTTTTCTTTGTATTTAGAGCCCTTTTGTTTGAGTGTCATTGGAAATGAACAAATAAGGGGATTTAGGCTGCAACGGACAGAAGTAAAACTCATAGCTTACGCAGGTGATGCCGCGGCGTTCTGCGTTGATTAAGAAGCCTCGTGCGAGTCCTTGCTGCTGTAAAAAGGTTTTGTGCAGTGAATGGGAGCGCTGTTGACTAGGGGAAAGTGCTTGGTGCTTTGGCATGGTGACTGGCCGCAGACCTTAGTTAAACCTTCTCTTCTTCGTCGGAAAGCTCGAAGCATCTGATAGCTGGGAAGTCGGAGTCTCGCAGCAAGAAATTTAACAGAATTCACATAACTCTGATAAAGCACAGAGGACAGCCAACTATGAATGTTAGCAACTGTCTCAGAAGTCTAAGGGTGACTCCATTTCTAAAGGAATTAAATCTGAAAATGTTTGGCCGAAAGCAACGTATTCTTTGTTTTGATAGCGTCTCTTATTCTCGATCGAATCTGACAACACCAAAGCATGATCGGATATCGGTTTCTTTCGTGATAGAGAAATCGATGTGCAAAGCCTTACGCTTATAGTTCTGAATTAGTTCAACTGTAATAAATAAGCGCGCGCACGTGCGTGTGAACATTGATGGGATGGTTCTGGCAGATTGACAGCTTGGCGCGCTGCAACGTACCTTGAGTGCTCCACGGCGAACTGCATGCACGGTCTGGCACCGGTCAGAATTTGGGTTTGTAGGTGTATCACAGCGGTCGTGAGACCTCACCAGTCTCTCCCCCTCCTCCCCTCCCTCCTCCCCCTAGCAATCCTTCACGGGAACCTTCTGGACTCTCATGCCCTTTATGTTAGCTCGCATCGCACGGCCTTCGCTGCGGCGACAGCCGAAATGGGTCTCGCATGGCCGCGCAGAGGCGACAAGCGTCCGCGTCTTCTCGTGCGTGTGCGGACAGGTCGGGGGCGACCTGTCAGATTCGCTGCTTCCGAGAACATTGTTTTGATGGCGTTGGCGGATATGCGCGACCTACATCTTCCGACGCGCCCGCGAGGCGACGGGCTTTAAAACGGAGCGCAAGATGAAAGGACAGATAGGCGTGCGAGGACGGTTGAATGCACCGTTCCGGAAGAGAGTCCGCGTTTCAAGAGTGATAGATGCCCCGTCGCGGCTGTTGCTGACGTGGTCACGACTCAGTTTTCAGAATGAGCTAGAGAGGAGTGGAAGGAGCACGTAAGAAAAGAGAAAAGACGGATAGGTCGTTTCGTTATGATGAAAGACGCTTCGCACTCGCGGGCAGTAGGCACGAACTTTAGAAACGAGCCTGCGCTGTAGCAAGGAGAGGGATCGGTGGCGAGAAGTGCAGTAAGTCGGGTGAAATATAAATCGTCTACACACAGGCGAGGCGCGCGTTCGTATATAATGACGGAAAATGAGTAATTTATCTTGTAGTAAAAGAAAATGTGAGCGATTTGTTTGCGATATTGTTTATAACTTTCCTTCGAAAGCATAGTTGATAAGTTTGCCGCTTAATGACTGAACTAATGTAACTGCGTCGGCATATAGGGAACTCCCTGAAAGAGAAGCGTGCGAGAACCAGTATTATAGTTTTTATACATTCAAGACATGTTACTGTGGGCCGAGCTCGAGGGTGCCTGTTCTGAGTGCATGAATGATAGATGTCTGCCGGAAACAAAGACATCAAAAATTTGTAGAATAACGAAAGGGGCAGAGAGGAGAGGCACGATAGGGACAGGGAGGCGTGCTATCTTTCTACCTCTGCATGTCCCAGCACCGATCAGGGGTATACATTTATTGAAACAAAAGCTTGAGAGTTTGGCTGGAAACGCCGTCTTTGTTTAAACCACTCATTACTGCATGCTATAGAGGGCGTCAAAGGATAGGATGGCGTGCCAATTCCACCCCCTCCCCGCCCTCGCTGACCATACCTCCTTAAATAAATAAACCCACGTAACAGTAGCAATAGCTGTCAAAATAGCTGTAAAAGATGTTGCATTGCTACTTGAGCAGATTTAATTTATGAAAAGCGTAATTTGCTTCGAACAGCAATTCAAGCAACAACGCCCAATAAACGACACTTGTTCCAAATGGCGAACGGCGAGTTCAAATACGCACCCAGGAGGTCGAGTAACCCCCCTATTACCTCACTTAATGGAAAATAGCTTGGGAAAGCAGGCCTGGAGGTTTCAGCAATCAGGGTACCCGGGCAGTCTACTGACGTCAGTAGCGGGAAGCTTGAAAAAGCGAAAGGAAACCAGCAACCCCGATTCTGCCATACTGAGAAAGAGAAGCTACGATTGAGTCTTGCAAATTTGCGCGAGGCAGCGGCCTATAGTAAAGAAAGCATACACGGAGATGACGTTGCAAGTGTTTTAGTGACCAGCATTTAATTACACACGTTACAAAAACAGGCTGAAGCCACACAAAACGGACGCTGTAGCGAACATAGTATAGCATGCAAAAGTATTGAATGAAGAAGAATGGGCGAGTATCAGTTTAAAAAAAAAGAAACTGAAGTCGAAGGACACCTAGTATGGCCTGGGGCCCAGTTATCTTGATGGCCTTCATTGGAGTGGTAAGCAAAAGCATTGCAAACAAGCTAAACCACCAAAGCACCCCACCTCTTCACTCTGTGCTTGAAAGGTTACCCCTTGTGGTTTGTACCACCTTTGCAGAATAGAAGATAGAAAGTAAGAAGGAGGACATCTGTAAAAGCTTTCCAGTCACATCTGGGCGCTTATGGCGCAGTCTTTGTTCAATTCACGTGTCTCTGCTCCCCACAGTTGTCTGCCCCACACACAATTGCTCGAAAAAAAGCAGCATATCGCCACAGACGCGCAGTATGACCCCGGTCGAATGCCGGCCGCAGCGTTCTGTAAGTGGGCGATAATGCTGCTCCGTTCCGATAAACTCACTGAAGTCTTTTCCGGTGATGATCATCATGCTGAAGGAAGTCGCTGCTGCACCCTTGGACGCGGCTGCGCGGTCACTGCAGCAGACGTGTCGCGGTCGCCGCCGCCCTGAATCGCGTCCTGATGCCGTCACTCCACCCTGGACATCACCTCGAAGGCGTCCTTGACGCTCTGGACCCAAAAGGAGACGACCGTATTATTCCCTCGGACTGCGAGGTGCGTTCCACGGCCACCGGCGTCTCGTCCTCCCCGACTGCCTGGAAGTGGGGCCTTGACGGCGTCCGTATGGCCGTCGCTTCGGAGGCCTCTACCCTACACATCACCCCGAAGGCGTTCTTGACGATCTGAACCCCAAAGGAGACGACGGCATTGTTCCCTCGGATTGCGAGACGCGTTCCGCGGCCGCCGGCGTCTCGTCCTCCCGACTGCCAGGAAATCTGGCCATGCTGGCTTCCGTGTGGCCGTCGCTATGGCGGCATCCACCCTGGACATCACCTCGAAGGCGTACTTGACGCCCTGTACCACGAAGGAGACGACGGCATTGTTCCCTCGGGGCTTCGAGATGCGTCCCACGGCCACCGGAGTCTCATCCTCCCCGACTGCCAGGAAACGGGGCCTTAACGGCGTCCGTGTGGCCGTCGCTCCTCCTGAAGTTGCCAGCACTCTGCTTGCCACCACCGAGTTGGTCGGCGGAGTTAGCCCGGGACGCGATGTAGTTGCGTACCTCTTCGGCATTGCGTTTCAGCTGGGTGAAGTTGCTGAAAGAGTAGCCCAGGACGCAGGCGCAACTCAGGATGGCGATGCCGAGCACAACCACGATCGCGTATAGGTCGTGGCGGTTGACGAAGACGACGGGGATGTTGACCCGCGTCTCCAGCTCCGACTCCATGGTAGCCGCTCCTGGCGACGCCGGCGAGCCTAGGCGCACTGCGGCGCCATGGCACCACTTCGACCGGCGGCCGCGCCAGGAGCTGCAGCCGTCTTCGCCATCGGCCCGCAGTCGAATGCCGCGTCACCGTCGTGATTCCTCGGTGCACGGGCCGAGCGCGCGACCTCGGGCGCTGTCTCGGCTTCTTCGTTTTCCACTCCACGGCTGCTGTAGGGGAAGTCTGAAAACGGCTTCTAGACGCGTTTTCGGGCAGCTTGTCCCACTGCATTAGGTTTTTTCCTCAACTAGACGTTGTTCACCAGCGAGCAGCTATGCTTCTTACGGCACACTTGCCGTCGCCACTACTTTTTGCTTGTTTTTTCAACTTTTAATCTGATCTTTTTCGCCTGATCGATACAGGATACCGCCACGCAGTGGTGAAGACAGTAGGCGCTGCCACGCGCAACTTCTTTACTGTCTATAAAGTTTCACAAGTAAAGGACACGTTTTCATCGGTGATTCGTTGAGATCTTCGTCTTCTACTAGTGTTTTTGTAACCGCAAGTGAAAGTACTACGCTTACTGGCGCGTGACGGTCAACTTGCTCGCTGGCGAATTGAAGGAAACGTTGTCAGTGGGAAAATATGTGTAAATGATAAGTTGTTCAAGTTTCATCGAGGCCACAATAATTGTATTTGAATTGTCAGTTATAACGTCATTAGAGTTCTGCAAAAAAAAAAAGAAAAAAAAACAGGAGCCATTCCACTCTGTGAAGGTGGATGACTAGCGAAGCTGTGTAGCACACGACAAAGAGGTGACACAAATTTTGAGCAAAGGTACGATCTCGCTTATTTCTTGATCTGTGGTCATCGTGACGAAAGGTACGCGCACACATTTATTTTTATACATTCGCGTTCATTCGTGGTATACATTGGTTATACACACTCGTTATATAGATTCGTGTTTTCATTTCGCGATATATTGGGGCAAAAAAATTGGACCGAAATTGCCGCACCGACTGGCAGTGGGCCAATGCAGTCAGCACCTTCGCAGAGAGGTATGAGCAGCATGGGAACGCTAGCATGATGAGCGGCATCGGAGCCAACTGTGGAAGAAGACGACGATGCACGCGCGAGCAGTGGCACGAGCCATTGGTGATGATGCTAGTTTTCGCTTGCACACAGGAAAACTTCACGGAATCCTAGCCATAAACTGCTTCGTTGTAAATGTTGGTATTAGGGGAATAACAGAGTACTGGCACCTCGATATGGGAGGCAGAATAAGAAAGCTTTATTAGAGGAAAACCATTGTTTTTTCATCATATATTACCACCCAATTTGTGGCCTATCTCCTGTGCAGTCGGTTTGGGTCATTAAGTGAGGCATCATCATCATCATCATCATCATCATCATCATCATCATCATCATCATCATCATCATCATCATCATCATCATCATCATCATCATCATCACCACAATAATAATAATAATAATAATAATAATAATAATAATAATAATAATAATAATAATAATAACAGTAATAATCAGCATCATGGTGCTCTCGCTTTGCCCTGTGAGCCCTTGGCCGTTCTGGGAAGAAGCGGACGTCGACGTGAATCGTTTCATTGGAGGGACCCTAGCAACAACAACAACCCTCTTCCTTGTCTCTTGGTGTACTCTCTCAGAGGTTACGGCTGGATAGCGGGGGGTGATTGACCTAGGCATAGCAGATTGATGTCTATTTTTTCATTCACCCGGCCAGGCAAACACTGTCTGGTCGGCTTCTCTTGCCCTTAATGATCTGCCAATTGAACTTTTCTCGCGCAGTGGACTGACCAATGTCCCTGCGGCCCTTGTACCGACCAATGGGGAATCAATTTGCATGAAAAAAGTTAGTCAATCAGAAAGAGCTTCGGAAGGAGACACCACACTACCAATAGATCACCGATGTACGCCATCAGTCGCGGGGGTATTCTCTGCGGTTCGCCAGACCAGGCCTGTATCGCTGACATTCCAAAATGTACAGCGTTTGCCTCACATCCGGTCAGCCACTTTTTATGTGCACACCTAACTTGTGTTAAAGGACTAGTTCGTCTGGTTACCCCTTGAGACATTTTAGCAATGTTTTCTGTAGCGGGAGCAGTTTCTGTATTTAGTTACTCTCGTTTATCTGAGAACGAGAAGATCGCCACGAAATCACTCATTGCTACTTCCGCTGCCACAACTTGTCCGACCACAATCACAGCGTAGCCACTCGCTTGCCCGGCTGCATTGCTGTTTCGTCGCACTCTCCAGTGCATTAGATGTTATAGCTATAGTTTCTCGTTGTGAAACGTGGAGAAAACCAGGAATCAATAGACTCTACACCACAGGAAGAACAATTTTATCTATGCAGTGGTTCTCACCCAGCTGACTACGGTAACTGCTCTGTGATGGCGCAGGAACTGCGAATTGTAGAGATCAGTGAGCAAAAGAAATGTTCTCGGCGCGAAGCTAGTGCTGCTATTTCAAAGCGATCTCTCGGGTATGCCGGTGCAGCAAATCGTCTTTGTAACATGGTACACCCATCGCTTTCAGATGTCATAGCGTCGACAGTAGAGAGAAAATTGAAAAGGGCAATAAAAATTGATACCTGAGTATCTCGGACTCATTGACACTAATGGTGAATACACAAGTGACTGAATTCCTTCAGGTTGTTGCCCGCCCGACTGTGGCCTCTAGAATTTCGTTGCCTTCATATGCGACTTATGCGGATACACCGAAACCAGACCCTTCTAACATTCGGTTTAGTGAACAATTCCCTGCGCATCATGCAGAACAGGAATTGGATTGGAGCTCTGACTGTAGTTCACATGTTACACACGGAGGTTGACTCCGGTGCCCATAAACGCCATGCGTCTCCTAAAGCACAGGGATATCTACTCTGCTACATAGTATAACGACTACAAAGTACCAGGAAGAATATTTCTAAAAAAATTTTATGAAGAATACTACACTGGAGAAGGCAGTTACTGCTGCTTCTTCCCCCCCCCCCCCCCCCTCAACCCCGGTGCAGTAAAAATATTAGAGTAGAAATGCCTTTCCATTCATTTCGCTGCCATTGACACATTATACCTGTGTACTCTACCCTCCCCTGTGTACTCCACACTTCGAGAAACTTGGCTGTCAGCAGAGAAGACGTTTGTCATTGGGAATTACCGTACATTTCGTTTCGACCGTCCTTCTCGTGGTGGTGGCTTAGCTGTATATTTGCAAAAATTACCACCTTATACTACCTTATGACTTCAGAAAGTGAAAGTCTCGATTTAGACATTTATATCCCAGACTGCCTCCCGTTGACAATACTTACTGTTTATTTTCCCACGTATATTCAGAATAGTAGTGTTCATGGTTTAGTAATTGCGTCTTGTAAGAAAGAACATTTTTGCTCGGGATTTCAACTCTCATCATACTTCGTAGGGTATTATAGGACTGGTTCGAGTGGTAAACTATTGTGGGACTGGGCTGCTAACAATAATTTATCATGCAATAACGCACGAACAACTACTTCTGTTTGTAACCAGTCACTATTTGCGATACACCTTACTCTCCGCACTTCTAATCTGTCTATGTCCTCGTGGCCTGTTCTGAACTCGGGCACAAGTAGTAATCACCTTCCTTTGTTTTTTGAGCTTGTATGCCCGTCGACTTCAGTTACTATGCATTCGAATACTTTTGTTAATTTCTGCATATCCAGCATATTCAGCATATTCAGTGAGCACTCAGACTTTCTTTCTAAGGCTACCAACAGAAGAGCACTTTTTGTTTTGTTTCGTGAGAACTGAAAGGACGATTCCGGCGCCAATAAACATCGAATGTGTATGTGGCTCCAACGTCCTGTGAATTGGCTAAATTACTGGAAGTTGTTGCAAAACGTCTAGAAAGTCGCTTTAATTCTATCTTGCCCTATCACGCCCCGCCGCCTATTCATGGTGAAGCTTTTGAAGAGGTCACAGTTTCGGAGCTGGCACATGGTGTAAGCCAGCTGCCCAATTCGGTGCCAGGCGCTGATGGCATTGCTACGTCAAGAATAAAAACGTTATTTAAGATATCGCCTCGCACATTGTTTACCATCTATAAAGCATTCTATTAGAAACTCGGCAATTCCTACTCTTGCGAATTCCTTCGCAAAAGAAACTGCCCTATTAAAAAAGCAAGGTGCTGGTTAGGTCTTAGACAACATTAGGCCAATATATCTTACATCTAACCTGGTAAAACTCGTAGAAATAATCTGACACCGCCACATAGATAATTAGGTGATAGACAACATAATTGTGAACCCATGCCAAATTGGATTCAGGCGTGGGAGCTCCACGTGGTGCGGCCATGTTGACCTAGAAAGTCGATTACAGCTTGCTCGATACCGGAGATAATATGCTGCCTCAGCCACCTTGAATCTGGCTAAAGCTTATAACAGTGTCGAACATGTCAGTATAATAAATGCACTTCAGAATGCAGGTCTGCCAAAGTATGTTGTGGCGTGGGTATATCGGAGGATAATGTTTAAGTCTTACGAAAATTTTAAACATCGTCTGTGGCAGATAGCATAATTCTTGTCCTTGAGTTCTAATATATGAAGAGGCCGACATTACTAGCACAAAAAGTAAAAACACATATACAAATAATTAACGAAAATTCACAAATTAACTTCCTAATTATTTGCTTTATTATTGGTCACACACAGAGCAGATTGCATCCAAGGGAGCACGCGCAGAAGGAATGGTGTGTAGACTTAGCAACAGTCGATACGGATGGCCAGGCATGCCCTGGTTGTGGTTTACTGTATGTGTGTTCGCACGATATTAGAATTTGGCTGCGTTTTGTTTTCTGGCCGACCTTCTAATTAAATTAGGCCTCTGTTCCTGTTAGAACGAGATGCGTTACGCTTATATCTTATGCTTCCTAAATTTGTCGCGAAGAATATCTTATTCCAAGAAGCACGCCCGCCATATCTTCTCATGCGATTTCATATCCTAACGCTACAAATTTTCCTAGAAATCTGTGCATCCCCACAGAGTAGGTAACCATATGTTTTCATTATTCAGTCGGCCTGATTTTTTAACGATTAGTGGTCTTGCTTACGTTGCCCTCAAGTCGTTTTCGTGCAAAAGCTTTTGGACCCATCAAAAGTTCACCTACGTGAGTTGATCTTATTAAACTCCTCTGTTCCAGTAGCTAAAATTAAGTTTTGTTATATTTTTCCATACAGTGCTAAACGTTTGCCCTATCGATACCTAAATGGCATTTGGGAGGGCCGTTTAGCACACTTAAAATAAAGGGTGCGACAGGGACTGATGCCTCCGTCTGCGAAGAGAAGGCAGCTGTGGTCCTTCTATTTCCATTTCTGAATCGTTCTTTCCCCATTCAACTACCTAACTTCACGCCTGCCTTTCAGACTGAATTACTGGCATTTGTTCTGGCTTTACATAAATTACCATCTTCATCTGAGTGGACATGGCGGCACGGCCTTGACAATGTCGCCACAAGTACTATTGTTCGCGCAGATTCTGCTTGGGAGCTGCTTCATCGATCACAGATTCGTGGGACGGGCCGATGGCGGGCACCGCTCTGTGCATGCACCGATGGTCTCAGGTTGCTACATCGAACCTAGCCGGCTTCACGGCGCGAGCTCCGTTTTTGGCAAGCCGTGGTTAAATCTGCGCGGGGACAGCATCTACTACGCACCATTTGCGAGCACTTTGACGTCACCAGGACGATACCGGCTTACCAGGCTCTTCGGCTTAAAAGAGGCAGCACCAGCAACGGCGAGCAGAAGAAAGCGGACGTGCCCCGCATCGGTTCCGTTTTTTTGAATGATTCTGCAGGCACTTTTGGCAGGACCACGCATTGAAGCTCATCATCGGATTCGTGAGGTTAACCCGAATCGGTGGATACCTTTGGACAAGGTGGGCCAGCATTTTTTGGACTTCTATAGCCTCTTTTGTGTCGATCGCACGTGGGCGCCACGCTGGGCCTAGCGCCACGTAGGTCTAGCGAGCCCGCCAAGCCGGCATGGCCGATATACGCATGGACGACGAACTCTCCTCAGAGACGGAAGACGGCGAGGAAAGAATGGGTTGGCAGGTGGTCACCAACCGAAGATCGCGATCTGCAAAAAAGACCTGGGGAGCTGGTGGAGCCGCCAATTTTATCCAAGAATCAAAAGGAGAGGAGATCGCCAACAAAGGTGCTGCCGGGGCCGACAAGCTCAAGCGCCGTATTGTGAAGGCGTCAAGAATGCCGCAACTGCCGGAGGAGCACAGGAAAATCATCAATAGGCCTCGGGGGGGAGGGGGGCCTCAACCTGAACAAGGTCAGCACAGCTATTGGAGAAGCGATCGTCGAGGCAGCCGGACTTACAGCAGACCAAGCGAAGGAAGACATCGTCTGCCCCAACTTCACACAGAATATTGTGGTGGTTAGTACACCGGACTCCTCTCATGCTGAAAGGTATGTGAGAATCAAGTCCATTACGATCATGGAGGCAGAATATGAAGTGAGCGCTTATGAAACAGCCCCCCACTCTACGTGCAAGGGGGTTATTAGAAGAGTGAACCTCAATGACAGTCAGAGTGTGATCACGAAAAAGATTGTGCATGAATACAACCCAACGGCGTTGGCTGCACAACGTATCAAAGCTACGGGCTCGGTTATTGTGCTTTTCGACGGTTTCAGGGTGCCCAACTTCATCAAATATGGGTCAACCCTCGTGAGGTGCTATCTGTACAGAAAGCAATTTGACGTATGTTACGCATGTGGAAGAATCGGACACAGATCAGACGTTTGTCCAACACCTGATGTTGTGCAGTGCAGGGGATGTGGTATGCAAGACCCAGGGGAGGCTCATATCTGCTCTCCCAAATGCAAGTTCTGCGGTGAAGATCACCCCACAGGTGACAGGGCTTGCAAGCAGCGGTACCAAATATCATATGTAGTAAGAGTAAGAAGAAGACAACGCTCCAAAATGGAGACCGAGATGGAATCGGCCCAACCGACAAGGGAAACCCCTCCAAGCGCCGGAAGGCGCTCACGCTCGAGAAGCACATCAAGATCAAGACAGCACTCAACATCGAGGGGAAGAAACCGTTCAAGGTCTCGGGAGGCGCAGGTGCGCTTCGAGGAGCAGGAGCTGAAGACAAACAAGAAAAAGGAGCCAGGAGCGACCTGGGCCGAGAAAGTCAAAGGTACTGTGAAAGTCACAGGTGCGAAAGCCTCGCAGGAACAAAGCAATGATGCCAGAGTAGAACGGCTGATTAGAGAAGTTATATCACTAAAGAAAGCAAATGAAGAACTTAAGCAGCAGATGCAGGAAATGAAAAAAGGGTTGAGGACAGAAAGCGGCAGTGTGGCAATAGCTAAGCCGATGTGTAGAAGTAACAGCCAGGAAGAAGAAGACACACCGGCGCCCAAAAAGAGAGCTGTAGTTCCGGAGGCAGAATCGATGTGCTCGGTTCTGGAGGAGATTAGGAATGCGATTAGGGACCTAAAGGACACGGTAGACAGCGTTAACCTTAAAGTGGACAAAACCTGGAAGTGGAAGTTAATAGCCGAGAAAAGGTTGAAAAAGCTAGAGGCCCAAGGAGAGGATGAAGAATATATGCCCTCGGAAGCCGAAAGCTCTAGAACACCCCCAGGAGCGGTAGGTGGTACAGTCAAGCGAACAGTGACAGGGAGTAGCAAGTCAGGCGGCAACGACAATAATAATGGACAACAGAAATAGACTTAGTGTGTGGCAGTGGAACTGCAGAGGATTTCAGCAAAAAAGAGCGTCACTAGCACAGATAATCAAAACGGTTGAAAATAGGCCGAAATTAATAATGCTGCAGGAAACTCTAGCGGAGGAGATCGGGCTGTCCGGCTTCAACTCGGTCTGCAAAGGCAAAGAACCAGGCAGAGGAATTGCCACCCTAACTGACAAGAAAATTCCCTACATAGAGCACGATCTAAAATTAGGAGCCAGTAAAATTGAATACATATTCATAGAAATGATCCTAAAAAGGCACAGAGGTAAAGCGCAAAGCTTGTTCTGCCTCAACATATATAGCAGTCCCAGAGAGATGAGACAGAGCTTGAGAGCAATTTTTAATAAGGCCATCGGGGTAGCCAAAACTGCGCCACTAATAATAGGAGGGGACTTCAATGCCCCACACCAATCTTGGGGTTACCGCTGGAGTAGTAAGAAAGGGGAAGGAATCTGGCATCTCGCCACGGATTTAGGTCTTTCTCTTATCACGGACCCAGCTTTTCCTACCAGGTGTGGCAGTTCCACGTGTAGGGACACTACCCCGGACTTATCCTTCACTTATAACTTACCCAAGGCAGACTGGATCAACTCTGGTACGGACCTAGGAAGCGACCATTATATACTACACATAATGGTGGAAACGACGGGGGTGGAGGTAAAGCATTTCACTTAGATAGATCGGGATCACTTTAGAAAAATCTGAAAAGACAGAGCAGACACAGATAGAAAGGGGCGCATCAGACTACAAGAGTGGGTGGCTCAGCTTAGGGACGACTTGAATGCAGCGACTAAGGCCATAAAGACAGAGGAAGAGGTCGAACAAATTGGTAGTAGATTGGCGCATTTGATCGAGGCCAAGCAATCGATTTTACAAAGATGGAAATCACAACGCTTAAACAGGAGACTTAGGAAACGAATTGCTCAGCTCAATAAGAATATAGAGGAACACGCACGATATTTGCAGAAACAAAAATGGGATGAGGTGCGTAAATGTGTAGACGGAAGGATAAAACGTGGAGGCAATTGGAGTCTGCTCAGGCATCTGCTCAACGAAAAAGGCACTAAATCGAACAGACGTACGGCAGTGGCGAACTTGTACACCAGGAAAGTCAGACTGCAAGTGCAGAGAGCATAATGGAGCGATTGGCTACTAAATACTTGCCCCTCAGGAAAGAGGATCAAGATGTGAGTTATCCCGATTACTTAGGGGTAGAATGCAAATATATGGATCAGGAATTCACCGAAAGTGAGGTACGTACGGCACTGTATGATCTGAATAGTAGGTCAGCAGCTGGCCCGGATGGCATCTCTAACAGATTGCTTAAGAATTTGGATAACGAATCAATAAAATATCTGACCACGTACATTAATGAACTATGGAAAGATGGGGTATATCCCGAAGAATGGAGGACGGCCAGTACTATCTTAATACCAAAGCCGGGCAAACAACTCAACTTCGATAATCTGAGGCCAATTTCGTTAACATCATGTCTAGGGAAGACAATGGAGCATGTCATATTGAACAGGTTAACGAAATATGTGGAGGACAATGACATCCTACCATACAATTTGATTGGTTTCAGATCAGGCTTGTCCACACAAGATGCCATGTTGTTAATCAAGCATCAACTGCTATTATAAAAACACTCGAGCTCTCTTGTGGTTGGATGTCGAAAAAGCTTTTGACAGAATTAAGCATAGAGCAATACTTGAAGTGATTTCCGAACTGGGATTGGGGAGAAAACTCTATGAAGTGGTCAAAACCTTTCTTGGCAATCGTTCAGCTCACCTTAGATTCGGGGATATTAAATCAAAGAAGATGGATCTTGGTGACAGAGGGACGCCACAAGGGTCGGTCTTGTCACCTGTGCTTTTCAACCTGGCCATGTCAAAAGTGGCAAAGGGATTAAAAGGGATAGAGGGCATTCACTCTACCATTTATGCAGACGATGTGACTATATGGACCGCTGAAGGAAGTATGGGACATGCGGAAAGCAGACTTCAGCAGAGCATTTATGAGGTAGACTCTATTTTAGAAGACATGGGACTCAATTGCTCTGCTAATAAGTCTGAACTCCTTGTACTCAAGAACAGAAGAAGGGGTAGAAAACCGAGGGGATATGTTCCCGAGGAAGAACCCAGGTTAGTACTAACCACGAAGGCAGGCGAATCTATTAAGCAAGTAGAATCCATTAGAGTTTTACGGTTATTCCTGGAGGCAAACGGGGCAAACGGAAGAACAATACGACACATCACAAGCAAGACTGTGGAGGTAATAAGACTGCTAAGGAGAATCACTAACAGACACAGAGGGCTGGGAGAGGAGAGCGCCATGAGACTGGTCCACGCTTTCGCCTTGTGTCACTTCTCCTATGTAGCTGGGATGCTCAGTTGGACACAGACAGAGCTAAACAACTTGAACAGATTAATTAAAAGGTTAGTCAAAACAACAGTGGGGTTACCAATTAACACGCCGGATAATAATTTAATGAAACTGGGGCTCCACAACACAATAGTCGAGATAACTGAAGCTCAGCAAATTGCCCACAGAGAGAGGCTGTCTGGAACAAGGCCAGGTAGAGCAATACTAGAAGAGGTAGGGTGGTGCCCAACCGAATCCAAAATTTCAGGTGAAGGCACAGTAGAACTAAAAGGTAGCATAAGAGAGATAATCAAGACGACTCCTTTCCCCAGAAATATGCACCCGGTGCACAACCTGGAAAGACGAAAGGCAAGGGCCAAAGCTCTCCTGCAAGAGATAGAACACGACAGAGAACATGCGGCTTTTGTAGATGCTTCATGGGTCAGAGGAAAGAAAGCCTTTACGGCAGTAGTAGTAGATGCAGATGGTCTCACTCGGGATGCTATTACAATCATGACTAAAGACACGACAGTCGCAGAACAAGTAGCGAAAGCATTGGCTTTAAGGAATAATAAGTGGACGAAGTTTTACAGTGACTCTAAGATGGCTATTAGACACTTTACCAATGGCGTTGTAACCAAAAGGGCTGCCCAGCTGATTGGTGAGTTGGACAGCCAAGGGATCGAAATTCGCTGGTTTCCTGCGCACACGGGGTCTGTCGATCCATCTTGGAAGAATTTAAACGAGATGGCTAACGCAGCTGCACGAGGACTTACTATCCGTGCACTACGCGACCAGGACCTTAATAATATACACGAGGAGAATAGGGACCAATTACTTACATACAATGAAATCACGAGGCATTACTACATGAACAGAAGGGAATTCCCAGTGCCACACGCTAAGCTCAATAGAGCTCAAGCAGTGACTCTAAGATTGTTGCAGACAAGAACTTATCCAAGTCCAAACTTTATTAATAAGCTATATCCTGAAAGAGAGGTACAAGTCAATTGCGAGAAGTGTAATGGCATCATTACTCTGGATCACATGCTTTGGCAGTGTCCTGTGACTTTCACAGACTGTGACAAAGAGAGAGACTGGTGGCAGCGAGTCCTACACAGTGGAGTTCTTTCCGATCAAGTATACAGGCCGTCCAGAAGGCCCACGATACGGCGGTAAGGTTAAACCTTACAGTCCCGACGTGGGAGCCGCCTGCGTCAACCTAAAGGTTGATCTTCAGGACATTAAATAAAGTTCATCATACCATACCATACCAGCAACGGCCCTCAGTGGACACGGCGGCACGGCCGCGAAAATGTCGCCGCACGTCCCATTGTTGGGGCACTTTCTTGCCAGCCTTCTGGATTCCTCGGCGCGCTGCCTGGACAGCGTGGTGGTCCGAAAGGCGTCAACCAACTTGCCCATCAGCGTGGGTGCATGTGGATTGGCCTTCCTGTCTTTCTGCCGAGTGATAATCTAGGCTTGTCCGCTGCGCCTGCGCTGTTCTCAAGTGTCTATGCTGACTTTCCACTGGGTAAACAAATCGTTGTCAAGGCCAACTTTGGGACGTCATCAGCATTGGATATAAAAGACTCCCAGCCAAAGCGCAGCCAAGATCGATCCAAATAGGTAGCGAAGCTTCTAGCGAAAAGCGGTTCAGTACAAATTGTCACCGACATCAGCAAGGGTGGTTATGGGAGCAGCAACTGACGCGCGACTATGCCTTGAGGGAAGAAACATTGGGAAAGAAAAAAAGCGTTTTTAAATTAAAGCGAGACAGTTAGATTCACTCGAAGAAATAAAATTCTTGGTCACTTTTGCATATTCGTGACGAGTAAAGAAAACACATGTTTATTTAATTTTATTATTATCAATAAATAGATATTTTTTTCAGCGCCCACCGTTACAGGGGGCGTTGATACAGCTATCACTTGCAGTGCAATGCAACTCTTGAAGTGTGCAGTGTTAATCCCATCCGTTAGTTAATGCGAGCATCGAAAAAAAGAATGTGAAATGAACTTACAGACGTTTTATTTATTTTTATTCTTTCCCGCTAAAACTAAAAAGTTTTGCCTATATATGAACTTATACTTCGCGACTTATTTCTCGTACGTTACTAGCAACAAGCGAATGGCATGCCAGGCGCGACAGAGGCATGCGTCATGCGCCAGACAAGCCACCGAAGCCGACGATGCCGGGTGCGCATGCGAAGTTCGCCTGAACCGCGACCCATTTCTTTTGGATATAGCGTGTTCGTTGGGCTTCCGGCGGATTCTTGCATTCCATATGCGCTTCGACACGGCACCACTGCGCTATTGGACTACGGCAAGGTGAGAAATTTCGTTTGACAGTCTGCGACACATTTCAACCAATTTTGGCTTTTACGGCACAGAACCGAGACTTGTGACGCAGTTAGCGAAAAACAGCTCGGCTCTCCTGGCGTAGTTAATTTGACCTAATGACTAGTGCTGAGAGATGTTTGCGACGCTTTCTATGAGCCCCAACAATATTATAACTTATTTCGGTAGTTTTTGGGCACGCTCGCCGCACCCGGCTTTGTGACGCAGTTAGCGAAAAGCACCTCGGCCACGTGACGCAGTTTCGCGTTTACTGAATCTTACCGGGACAGTAAGATTAGAACACGAATCCTCGAACATTATTGTAGCTAATTTCGTTACTCTTTTGGGCTACTTTTCAAGCACAGCAGCCACGCCTGGGCTTGTGAGGCATTTAGAAAATAAGCAAGCTGGGCGTAGTGACAGTTTGGCATGTACTGAATGTTGGTGAGACACGTTTGTAACGCTTTCATATGGCCCCGCAACATGTATGTACCTTCTTTCGGTACTCACGCTTGTCGAAGACACGACGAGCGATTGCCAAGAGTGATAACACTGGCGCGTGTTGCTTGCGCTGGCAGAACGCGCAATGGATAACGCCATGCAGTTGAAAAACGTACTCGAGAATTCTGTCTTCTGAGCGACTGAATACAGGCTTTGCACCCACGCATTTCTCTTGAGTGCGAGTAGAAGGCATTCTGCGACAGTCTAGCATAGTCTGGCTGAAAGCCTTTGGGGCCACCTCTCTGTATGTAGCGTACTGTCGCGTCGGCTGAGGCCAGGCTGTTTTGGAAACGCGCAGTCGCCCGTGCATTTGGGCTCTTAAAATGCAGGAAATAATTCCCGGGAATTGGGGAAATGCTTGGAAATGAGATGTTTTCTTCATAATTTATAGTAGGGCTTGGAATGAGTCGGGTATTTTCGACGCAATGGATGTAAAAGCGAATTGCTTTTGTTTTTAATTTGCCCATTCACCACTTTCGCACATTTCCCTTCTAGAAACACGCAGTATTCCTGTAAGGTCTAAATACAAAAATGACACATGCTTGTAATTCTTTTTTCGGCTGATGCCGTCCGATGGAGCTTCGTACAGGAACTACTGCTGCTTACCTGGTGCCACAACGTTGGATGAACGCACAAGAAGCCCGGAATGAGCATTTATATAGGCCGAAATAAACATTTCCACATTTACAAGGCGTCTTTCTTCTACTTTATGAAATTGCACGTGGCGCATATTCGGTGGAGGCTTGTAAAGATCGATCGCAATCATTTTAAATAAAGAATTCCGCATAAGAACGCGCGGATTCAGCAGCAGAAGCAAAAAATAAAAATAAAAGGTGCGCAATAGCGCAGCCGGCCTAACGCGTGCCAACTAGCGTTCAAAACGCGCGCGTCAAACCGAAACCAGAAGGAGTTAATACAATCCAATTGGTGCACTAGAGTCAATTCAGCCGCTGGACTCTATGGGAGTGTCCGCTCTTGTTGAATGACTTTTTCAATGGTGCAGCAGCAGTACACTCTTAAGCAAAATTACACCCTTTTGCCACACAACGATAATCGTCATCTGTCTTGTCCGCATTTCCTTTCTTTAACGCGGCGAGCCCGGTACTTTCCAGTAACGAACGGCATGCACGTATTCAGCATGGCATTGCTTTCCTGACAGGAAAGTAGCGGGCGCGGCGTTTTCAAGAAAGGAAACGCAAGCAAGGCAGATGAGCAAGGCAAGCAAGGCAGGGTGTAACTTTGGCTAAGAGTGTACAGTGCTCACGCGGTGCTTCTTTGTCGTGCAGGTATGTTACTTAGACAACGCACATTGTATCCGTTCAGATAACACTCTTGCTGCTGTGTACTTGCCCACTACCCTTTGTATCTTTGTTTCCGTTTATGCTGGGCTTCTGCACTTTGTGAGTTGCTTCTGCTTAAGTGGAGACGTTGCACTCTAAGAAAAGTTTACACCCTTTGGGGTGTATATTTGCCACACAACAATAATCATCTGTCCTGCCCGCATTTCCTTTCTTGAAAACGCTGCGTTCGTTACTTTCCTGTCGAGAATGCTATGTATGGCATTCTGATAACGCGCATGCCGTTCGTTACCGGAAAGTACCGCGTTCGCCGCGTTAAAGAAAGGAAATGCGGACAAGGCAGATTACGATTATTGTTGTGTGGCAAATATACTCCCTAAAGGATGTAAACTTTTCTTGGAGTGTGAGCTAAACCCGGGTAAGGGTGCTTCTAGTGGAGATTCTGGTACTGGCTCTGGAACACCTGCTCGGTTACCGAGTGGAGATGTGGGCGGCTCCGATAGCGACTGGGCATCCACGGATAGCGAACTTTCCCTTGATGCCACGTTTTCCAGACTGCTCACTGGACAAAATAATATAGCGCAGGATATTGCTGAACTTCGTTCTTCTGTCAATTCGCGCTTCGAGGCTGTTGAGTTGCGTCTTAACGCTCTTGAGTCATCCAGTACTGCTTTTAGTGTACCTAAGAAAATGGTGGATGAATTAAAAAGTACAGTTAGTTCTCTTAATGAGAAGGGGATTAAGCTCTCGGTTCATAACGACGCCATATAATATAGAATGCGCCGTAATAATTTTATTCTGCATGGAATTCCCGAATTCCCGAAGGAATTTTCGTGTTCTTCACTACCAGCACAGAGGCAAGAGACAAGCTGCTACGCTTCACACACCTGGACATTGAAGGGAAAGTGCACAGGATGATCATTCACCTGGCAGTGCCCGACGACTTCTCGAGAGGAGTCATCCACGGAATAGGACTCAACACATCACTGCAAAAGATCAAGCAGGGGATAGCAGAACATGAGAAGAATCCCAAGGTACTGGAGGTCAGACGACTAGGACAGAGCAAGACCATCATGCTCACATTCACCACCAAGGAGGTAGCGAGGAAAATCAAATGCCTAGGTGCCATCCTGAACTGTTACTTGTACAAGAAAAAGTACGACGTATGCTATAATTGCGGAGACCTGGGACAACGATCCGACGTATGCGAGAGCAAGGAGGAGAAGTGCAGGGGCTGCGGCATCCCCAACCCAACGGAGGGACACGACTGCCACCCTACCTGCAAGCTGTGCAGCCAGCCGCACCCCACCGGCGACAGAACCTGCAAGGATATCTTCAGAACCCCATACATCATTAAGAAGCGACAATGGCAGAAACTCCAGCAACAGGAGGAGGAGGAGAAGAAACTACCAGAACATCGCAGCAGGCGGGACGAGAGCAAGACGCGGGCCACGAGCAAGGAGCGACTCCGGTCCACATCCTTTCCGAGGCTACCGCAGCAGGCCACCACTCAGCTTGCCACAGCTTGCCCAAGAAGCAAGGGGCACCACCCACCAAAAAGGTAGGTTGGGAAGCGGGGAATTCCCATGACTCATAGTGAGGAAGCTCAAAGAGCAAATGAAACAACACGAAATAATGAAACAGCAGCAGGAGCAATGGAAGCTTTACCAGGAGCAAACAAAAGCTCAGATTCAGGAGCTCCGTAATCACGTTATCGAGCTGCAAAGGGAGAACGATGAGCTCAAAGCTCCACTCAGACAACCGGAAGCGCATCAGTGTGGGAACAACGCTAAACTGAGCGGATACAAAACGTACCCAGGCCGGTCGCCAAACACTCAGACTGCTACCCTGGTGAAGAGAAATATCACCGTCATGCAGCATGAGGTAGGATGCACGCAGATTGACTACGTGTTAACGGAGATTATACCGCAGAGGAGGAAAGAACGCAGCCTCCTAGTCCTGAACGTCTATAGCTCTCCTAAACTAAGGAAAGGCTGTGGCTTCAGGGAGCTTTTGCCAAAGCGCAAGCATTGGCACAAGGGCACCGCGTCTCGTAATAGTAGGGAATGTTAATGCGCCACACCAAGCATGGGGATACAACCACTCCCAGATAAAGGGGAGGGAATTATGAGATGCCATGATACAGTGCAATTTAACAGTCCTCAACGATTCACTTGCACCGACCAGGCAGGGGAACAGCGTGTCATACGACACCACCCCCGCCCTGGCCATGATCGGAGCGGACGTTGAGGCTACATGGTGCAACACGAGGGAGAACCTAGGCAGTGATCACGGAATCATAGAGATCGTTGTCCAAAACGGGGTCAAAATCAAACGTGAGAGGAAAACACTCAAATCCATCTATTGGCAATCCTTCCGCGACAACGGAGGAGGTTGCGGGGAGATCACCGACATAGCTGAACGGACCAATAGCATCAAGCAGGCGTGCAAAGAGGCTGATGAGGAAATAGAATTAGATGAGGAACAAGACTGTGTTGATAGCCACAGGAGACAACTGGGGCAAAAGAAAAAAGAGGCAGAAACCGAGCTCGCCCAAAAAAAGCAGCAACCGTAACCTGAGAAGAATAGTAGCTCTCAACAAGGAAATTGAGAGCCATGCCCAAACAATAAACAGGCAACATTGGAACGACATCTGCGATAGACTAGACGAGCAATTAAGCTCAGTCACCACCTGGATACTATTGAGACACTTCCTGGACCGAGACAACACCAAAGCTGAGACCAGGAGAAGAATGCAAAGACTAACGCACAATTTCCAGGGGTCGGAGGAGGATATAATCAACCAGATAAAAGAAAGGTACATAGGGGAAACAAACACCGAAAGATTCCCCGACTATAGCGATGGAATCAACGAGGAGCTAGACCAAGCAATCACCATAAGGGGGGTCCAAGCTGCCTCAAACAAGCTCAGAGGAAAAACTGCGGCTGGCCCAGATGGAGTCAACAAGATGCTCAGAAACCTCGATGACAACACCCTCCAGCAACTAACGGCATTCATGCAAAAGTGTTGGGAGCGGGGGGAGATACCTGGCGAGTGGAAGAAAGCAAATCTAGTCCTCATGCCCAAACGAGGCAAAGAACTCAAACTAGAGAACCTTAGGCCAATATCGTTAACCTTGTGTGTAGGCAACTTCATGGAGCACGTCATACAGAACAGGTTCAACGGATACTTGGAAAGTAAGGAACTCTGCCCAGATAGCATGGCTGGATTCAGACAACCACTATCCACAAACGACGTCATGCTACAACAGAACAAGTATTGGAAAGGAAGACTTGTTACTCGAGTCGTAGTGGGACTGGACGTCAGCAAAGCGTTTGGCAACGTCAAACACCAAGCGATCCTCTCACACCTCAATCACCTAAATGTAGGAAGCAAGCTATACAACTATATCAAAAGCTTCCTCACGGACCGAAAGGTGAACATAGAAATTGGGGGCACAATAAGAGAAAACATAAACATAATAAGAGAAGCTAGGCAACAAGGGAACACTGCAGGGATCAGTGCTACCCCTACCATATTTAACATTGAAATGATCGGTGCGCAAGAAAGACTCAGACAGCTAGAGGGCCTCTGCCACACTCTCTACGCTGACGACCCTTTGGGTCGACAGAGGCGGGAGCGATGACCAAATAGAAGACACCCTTCAAAGGGCAATCTGGGGAACGGAAAGCTATCTGAGACCCATAGGGCTAAAATGCTCGCCGGAAAAATCAGAGATGCTAATCATGAGCAAGCAGCAGGTCAATATCCAGCTCCTGGTCAACAACGCCCCGGTCCCAAGGGTAGACAAGATCAGGATACTGGGTACATGGATACAAGAAAATGGGAGAAACACCGAAACGATAAACAGAGTAGAAACCACGATTAACCAAACTTGCAGGCTTCTCAGGAGGATAGCAAACAAAAATGCGGGGTTGAAGGAAGCGAACCTACTTAGGCTTGTCCACTCTTTCATCATTAGCCTAATCACCTATGCTATCGCGTACTTAAAAACAACTAAAGCAGAGAGAGTCAAAGTAGACATCCTCATCAGGAAAGGTGTCAAAACAGCCCTAGGTTTACCACCGTGCACATCAACTGAGACGGTCCTCAACCTAGGAGTGCCAAAAACCCAGAGGAAATGTGCGAGGCGAAACTCACGGCCCAATATGTGAGACTAACTGGCAGCAAAACGGGCAGATCCATCCTTAGGAAACTGGCTACGAGAGCCCAGAATCGTGAGAGGGGATAACCTCCATCCCCAAAGAAATTACCAACAGGTTAAGAATACCCCCCATCCCAAGAAACATGCACCCCATACACAACGAGGAACGCAGGAGAAGCAGAGTCCAAAGACTCCTAAGCTCCCTCCTCCAAAAACAAGGGGTTGTGTACACCGATGCGTCAGAGTACCCAGAAGGGCACTACGCTGCAGTAGTAGTGAGCGACAAAGGCGAGCTAATCTCGAGCTGTAGCGTGAGACACTCTTCACCAGACGAGGCAGAGATGGCGGCGATTGCCCTGGCAATCACAAACCCATCAACCAGAATAATTATCACCGATTCTAAAACATCAAAGCCTATGACACCGGCAAGGTGTCCAAATAGGCCGGCAAAATTCTGCAGGCAGGCAAGGAGAACGTACCCAACTACCTAATTAGAATAATATGGGCGCCCACCCATAGTGGACTCACAGGGAACGAGATCGCCAACGAGGTCGCCCGAAGACTCGCACACCAGCCCCAGCGCAGGCAGACTACTCCCTGTCCAAAAAGCAAGACTTAACCAGATACAGAGAAATTCTAGAACACTATAGAATGGGCAGGATAACTCTCCCTCCCCCAATAGATCTCTCACAAAGAAGGAAGAGGTAATCTGGCGAAAACTGCAGACGGGTACCTTCCCAAACCCGTATATCCTACACAAATGGCATCCTGAGGTGCACTCTCCCAAATGCAAAAACTGTGAAGGCATAGCGACCCTAAATCACATGCTGTGGGCTTGCCCAGCACTAAACGGTCTACATGCGAACAAAGAGTCATGGGAATCCTTCCTCCGTAGCCAGGAAGAAGCCCAAAAACAAGTCATCGGTCAAGCCCAGGCCGCCGCCGGAAGCCAACTAATTTCGGCCGACGTCTACGGGGGAGGTAGACGGTGAAAGGGGGAGCTGCGTCTCACCTCGATCACCCATACTCTCTGACGGGTGCAAATAAAGTGCTTCTTCTCTCTCTAACGCGAGAAGTTTAGTCAACAACTTTCCTGATTTCTTTTCATTAACTTTGTCCTACTTCTCCCATATCATTGGAGGCACGGAAACGTGGTTTTATAGTGAAATTTGCAATACCGATGTATCGCTACCAGGTTTTAATGTTAGAACTGATAGAACAGAAGGTAGAGGCGGCTGCGTTGCCTTATATTTACACTCCGACTTCAAATTTTCTGTGCTTGATGCTCCTTTTCAAACTGAGTAGACTTGGTGTAAAGTTTATTTTGAGTCATTGACTTTTGTTGTTGGCGTCTTTTACCGCCCACCTAACTTGATCACAGACCCTTTGGTTTCCTTGAATGCATTCATCCAAGAAATAGCACCTCATTCGACAAATCTAACATGCACGGGTGATTTTAATGTCCCCGATATGCACTGGCCGTCGTTATCTCGGCTAGGCCATGATTCCCAACTATACGGAGAAACATTGAATTTTTCAGACTTCCGGCTTAAAGCAAATAGTCAGTTATGCCACAAGAGGCGCGGTGATTTTCGATCTTGTTTTTTTCAGTCCTAGGATTTGTGATTATGGTTACGAATGGGCTGTCTTTGATGGGATATCAGATCATTAAGTGGTCTTTACATCCATTTCCTGTTCTGTGCCCGAAGGCCCGATATACTTATTCTTTCTGCGATAGGAACCATGCTGATCATGTTGGTATAATTGATACACTTAGTGCTTCCTATAGCAAGATTGAAGCGATTAGTCTTTTTGATGATGTACGTACTTTAACTACATTTTTCATTAATCTCGTTACATATTGCATCACGCGTTTTGTGCCGTTAAAAACAAAGACGAATTCAGAGCTCCCTTGGATCGCACAAGAAATTTTCTCTTTTTTATACCCGGTTTTCTCCTGATTATTTTTTTCTCCAAAAACAAAACGTTTACTTTTAAGCTCCAATGTTCAAATTGTTAACTCCCTTGTTATTATTTTTTATGCACCTAATTTAACCACCCGATTCATGGCCAATCCCCCACTGTGGGTATGTGCCACGGCCACTCAGGACAACAGCAGCAACAACAATAACAAATTTTGCACCTGTCGCGACGACTTGGGCGTTTGCGGCGTACTAAACGTACTGGTGACTCTGTTCTTACTGCACAATTTATTGTTCTTAAGGAGGAACTTCGAAGCAAAACCAATGCTGCTCGTGATTTTTGCTTCCAGGCTTGCTTAGAAATATTTCACGCAAATTTTGGAGCTCTGTTCCGCCAAAAGAATCTATCGCTGATAATTTTGAAATAAAGGACTCAGTTACAAGTGATACCTCTATGATTGCAAATGCACTTAATAGTTACTTTAAATCTGTTTTTACACTTGATAATTCCGTTGTTCCTCCATTTATAGAGCAGGCGCACATTTCCATTAACTATATTGTTGTTTCGAACCAGGATGTGCTGAATTTGATTTTAAAACTGGATCCGAAAAGGAAAAGTAGTCCCGAAAATATATACAATGCATTTATCTTTAAATACTGCATAAGGACAAGTCAATGTTTAACTGTTATTTTTCATAAATCTCTCTCGACGTCTGTTGTCCCTTCTGCCTGGAAAGCGGCTAAAATTATTCCACTATTCAAATCTGGGAATAAGCAGTCCTTATTAAACTACAGACCCATGTGTATCACATCTCATTCTTGTAAGATACTAGACCACATAATTCACAAACATATCATTGAATTTCTAGAGTTTTATCTGATGCTCAACACGGTTTTCGACGCGGATTTAGCACCACAACCCAGCTCGGTGAATTCACTCACGATGTCATCCAGGCCCTCGATGCAGGTGATCAAACTGACGCAATATTTATTGATTTTTCAAACGGTTTCGACACTGTGTCACACTCCATATTATTGAAAAAAAAAACTCAGTTATTCTTAACAACGAAGCATTAGTTAACTGGATTTCTTCAGTTTCATCCAATCGGTCTCAGTAAGTACTCTTTAGGTTTTATCAATCCTCCACTTGTAGTGTAACGTCTGGCGTGCTTCAAGGTTCAATTTTGGGTCCGCTTCTATTTTTGAATTTCATAAATGATCTACCAAGTAATATTCCTGTTAATATCCGCATGCACGCAGATGATTGTGTTTTGTACCATACGATTAAAACTCCTCATGATAACACTAACCTTAATGATTCATTTGCATCATTTCAATCGCGGTGTGAGACTTGCCAGATGCAAATACAACTTCCGGAAAACTGTATCTGTTATTTACCAAACGTTCTTTCCCTTCTCCGTTTGCCTATTCGTATAATGGCTACCCTCTAGGAGATATTTCACAGTATAATTATCTAGGTCTTCTATTCACTCATGATTTAGCTTGGTCGCATCCCATCGAACTCATGTGCAACCGTGCGGTAGTAGATGGTTAGGTTACTTGCAACGCACATTACGTTCAGTCCCACTTAGCACACGACTCCTGCCTTATTGGCTGTAGAGCCAATAACAGGGCCAACCTCACTGGTTGGCTCTGTCGTATGGAACTGGCACAAAATATCTGACATCAACAAAATTGAATCTGTCCAGAAGAAGGCTGTACGCTTCATTTATCGTCGCGTTGACCGGTATTTCTCGCCCAGTTCCCATGTTCTTAGTCTTCAACTTACCAGTCTCTGTCCTCGTCGTCACATTGAATCTTTGAAGTTTCTTCATGCTCTAATTCCCTCCACATGATTTTCCCTACTTAGCAAATACGTCGCACCCGCTGGACCCACAACCACCAGACATCACCAGGAGTTGAATATGTCCACTTTTCACCATCATACTGATGCGTTTAAACACGGTTTTTTTGTCCTTTCTATAGAATTGTGGAATGATCTGCCTGGTTACGCAAGATCTTTACCACTCGAAGAGCTTCAACTGTATACTACTAATCATTGATGTTCAGTGCTCTCTTTGTGCTTTTCCATGTATTGTATTTCCCCCCTCCTGCGATAGCCCCTCGGAGTTGCAGTATGTTGGGATAAATAAATAAATAAATAAATAAATAAATAAATAAATAAATAAATAAATAAATCTGTCATCAGACGTAATTTTAACGAATTTCTGTCTGTCTTTTCTTCGCTAACCACTCCCAATTTGTCAAGACTTAGAAGCGGTGTATTCGTTGTTGCCAAGACATTTACGTCTCGCTCGTTCAACCTGAGTGCCAGGCCACAAAGGTTTAGCGATAAACTAATATGCTGATGCACTTGCTGTAGCATCGCATGAGGGTCATATAATTTCCATTTTACCTACGTCGACGTTCGTCACTTCGGTGCGATTCGGAAAATTTGCTATGCAAATAACTTCGCCCAATTTTCGTTCTCCACATCTGATTTACTGCTGATACGATCTCTGCCGGGTCATGTGGGTCTTCACTACAAGAATCAGGAGACGGCGACGAAGGCGGGAATCGGGATGATGAAAAAAAGTAGAAAAGAATATATTGACTTCATTGGTACATGGTTGTGACTATCCGAGGCTCAAGCGGTTCTGCCTAAGATGGAGTCCAGGGCGGCCTTAAATAACCCATCGCGGTCTTGTGGTAGTCGATGTCTCCTTGGGGAACTTGGGGAAGTGTCAGTGGCTTTGTCAGGTTGCGAAGTCTACGACCTCTTGCCCTTCGTGTCTTCTCCTTTAGGTCCTCCTCTTTGTGTCTTTTCAGGGCGTAGAGGGGGGACGCTTTTTTCGTGGACTAGTGTGATTATGTCGACATGGGGAAGCACGCTGGAATGTATCCCGCACTTGAGAGCTCGAAGTACAGTCCGATCATACAAGTCCGTCCACTACCACAGGAGGTCTCGAACGGGTTGCAGCATCCAAGCACCTCGAATATACCGGTAGACCTCATGCCTCTGCTTCGCTCCGCCGTTCGTTCCAAGGCATGCCAGGTGAAACCTTCTGGAAATAAACCACGGCAAGCCCAAGGCACAATGAACAGAGAGCACCCAACTGTCCATGAAAACTGCCCGGTTCACACGTTCTTCACATTTAAACCTCATTAAATTCATGCCTGCAGCTCTCGTTCGAGATTCCTGAGAACTAACAGAAGGAGAAAACTAGACTTCAGTGCGTGTTTTAACCAACCTAATGCCTAACGTTTTTTTTTTTTTGTTTCCCTTTCCCGAGAAAGCCACGATTATTGACAGACTGTGAGCGCATTGAAGACGAACACAGGTATAAAGCCGCGTAGTGAGTTACTCGTTCACTCAATGCTACTTTCCAGTACCAGCGCCTCTAACGCGAAACGTTCTGGGCTCTGCTCACTGCTTCAACTCTAAATTAGACTGATTCATAAACTGACATGTAAGCAAAAAAAGAAAGAAGCTGCTCTGTAAGCGCGCAACAGCTTGAAAGAAAATTGCTTCTCCGAACGCGCTTCAGCACACCAAAATTCTGCACTGGTAACCGATAAACGCACCTGCTCTGTTAGCATTGAATTACCCAAAATAGCTTGTTTCTGCAAGCCTCTAATGTCAATTACAAGAATCTCTACAAGAATCGGTGCGACCACGAGCCACCACTGTTGCAAAACCTGCTTCGCAATTTTATTCGCGTAACTGGCTCGTACAACAAACAATACAATGAAACTCTGAGCATAACGCTAAATCTTGTAAAACAATAACAAAAGAAAACAAAACAAAAAAATACGTGAGAACTTCGACCGAATGGTCGCCAAAACTCCAGCCCTTTTTCTTCAACATATATGAGCAATTTGAAAATAAGTAGGGAAAATGTTTAGACAAATTTTGCGATACTGTGGCTTCTGTCTACAATAAATAGTCCACCGAATTGATAGCCGACGCCGTAGCCCAATTGGTAGTGCAACGCTCGCGTACTGCGGAGGCTGTGGGTTCGCCTTCCACCGCCGACAAGTTGTCTTTTCGCGCACTTTCACTCCCCCCCCCCCCTTGTCTTCACTATTTTCTATATTCCAATTTCAGCCACAGTTCATTTCTTCGATGCTTTCCTAGGCTTCGTTGTCTGTTGGCTTTATGTGGTCATGATTAACAGAATCGAGCTCCCCGGTTCCCTTCTCTCGTTTATTCATTGCGAGAGTCTCGAATCTGGCAGCCTTGATGTCATTAGGTAGCATGCGATGGTTCATTTGCAACGTGCCTGCTCTCCTAAGATCACGTGTTACTTCACGCCATTCGGCAAAAAAAAAGGATGTTCCACATTCGCTCATCATGGCTCCGAGTGGCGCTGCCTAACACACCTAGGGCTAGATCTAGTAAACATAAATACCAAAGTTTGTAGACGAATTGATAGCCGTCGCCGTAGCGCAACCGATAGTGCAACGTTCGCCTAATACGGAGGTTGTGGGTTCGGCTCCCACCGACGACAAGTTATCTTTTCGTCCACTTTCATTTCCCATTTCTTTATTATTTTCTATATTCCAATTTCAGCCACAGCTAATTTCCTCGATGTTTTCCTTGGCTTCGTTGTCTGTTGGCTTTATGTGGTCATGATTAACAAAATCGAGCCCCTCAGTTCCCCTTCTCTCGTTTAAGTACCTTGCATGGCATTCCATTCACTACTAGGTCACGAAGGTATGGTTCTAAGAGCGCCAAGTTGTCATCTTCGCCATTCACGAAAGAAAAAAAACCATCCTAGGCTTCCGACAGCCGATCGCAAGGTGTCCAGGCTCCTAGCGAAGGAAACAGACGACTGGGTTTCTAGCCACAAACGCTTTTTCTGTTTTATTGGGATAGCAATTATGTGGACACTCCAGGCGCATCTCTGCCGTCGGCGTCGCCGTGAGGTTCCGTATGGGTGAAAGCATGTGAGGGTGAGCCGGCGAACGCGATTCAATCTCGCGTGCGCGAGCGAGGAACGCGGCCCGGATGCATGCCTCCTCCTGTCGTGCGCGAGGCAAGAGGATCAGGCAGGAGGGGCGTTCATTTCCGGCGGCTGCTAGGGTACCTCGATGTCCTCCTCACCTGCCGCTCCGTACAGAGAGGAGACAACCGCGGCGTCTACTCGGCGTTGGCCACGCGAATCGCGGAGGTCGTAGGGACGCGTTACCGGCGCTCGTGTGTCTTGAAAGCGATCTGCGATGTTTGCAGAGTGCGCGTAGTGCCGGTAGCTTCATATGCACTGTGCTTTCGACGTTTCGTTCGTGTCGAAGCGAGAGTTCGTGAAGGTCAATTCGCTTGCTGCTGCCGCGATTTTTCTTTAGTTTTTCACTGAGGTGTTATTCTGCCCTGAAGAGTCGGTCGGCACGTCTTTTGTCCCACCTCCGGCTTTCTCGTTGTGAAAGGGGCGCCTGTATTCCTCTTTGATGAATTCAGTGAATGGTGTCAGGATTGGGGGCTCAATGCCATCGCTCGTGGTCCGTTGTCAAGATTGGAGTCCGGCATGAATTAGAAGGTAGCTAGCCCATGCCGTCGTCCAACTTATCCACGCTGAGGACGTTGATGAAGGGAAGGACTGCTTCTCATCTAGAACGAGGAATATGGGTTTATTTACAGTATTTACATGCAGTTCATCAGTCTAGCATGACTGCGAGAGAAATTACGTCAGTCTAACATGACTGCTTGAGAGAGTGTCTCAGTTTAACATGACTGCGTAAGAAAGTGTATCAAGCATCCGCACAACAGCCGTTTATAAACACTCGGTCCTCCCCCGATTCCAAGCTGGCGGAAACGTTCGTCCAGTCATCGTAAACACGCCGCCTCTCCGCGGGACGGTTTACACGCACACACACGCACACACACGCACAAAGGTTCTCGGTCCGAAACCGACATCACACGAATTTCGTAGAACTCGGAGCGGACCCTCGCAGCGCGCCCGGGTAGCCATTGTCTTGCGTCTTGGTCGGCGCGTGGGAAGAGGTCTCCGACGACGTTCCCGCGGCAACTGCCCCACTCATAGCAGTTCAGGTCCGCGTTGGTGGGTTCGGTAACAATAGTTGGCCTGCCGAACTCTTTCAGTCACAACGACGACGAGGCTAGAGCGTAACGGTGGCGGTTTCAGCACAAAGCCATTTTTTTACAATCCTGAATGAACATCTGTGTGCTGCTTCCACCATTGTCCTAGCTTTCAAACAATGCAAAATACTAGTAAAATACTACACATTTTTTCCGACGTCAAAGGCTTTTATGACCCGCTGTAGTGGCTTAACGCCTATGGTGTTGCGCTGCTAAGGACGAGGTCGCGGCGCTGCACTTATCTCTTCACCCTTCCTAAAAAATCACTCACACCCTCATCAAAATGTGGCCGCCGTGGCCGGGATTTGATCCCGCGACCTCGTCTTTAGCAGCGCGACACCATAGCCGTTAAGCCACTACAGCGGGTCATAAAAGCCTTTGACGTCGGGAAAATGTGTAGTATTTTACTAGTATTTTGCATTATTTGAAAGCCAGGACAATGGTGGAAGCAGCACACAGATGTTCATTCAGGATTGTAAAAATAATCGCTTACAGTTGACTGTATGCGCTGTTCACAGTATACGCTGTTCATAACAAATTTTCAGTTTACATTGGGATAAATTCTGTTATGATCAAGAGCTATCTCTTAGCTATTGTAGAAAAAATATTAACAGTATGTGTGTATTATTGTTCAGAATTTATTTCGGTTGTAACAATAAAAAAGTTCTCCATTACAGCGAAGCTGTTAAGCGCTACTTTCCCCACCATCGTGTCCGCGTGTAGAAAAAAATCCCGAATAGTGCCATGCCGGGCCGACCCGCGGCGGAGGTGAAGCAGGCTTTAAGCCCTCCCCATACGTAGGCCTATCCCAATGATAGTCCAATATCGGGCCCACCCGACCCGAGGCGGAGGTGCAGTTCGCCATTAAGGGGCCCACATACACAGCTTCGTTGGTCATCCTTCTTTACAGAGTGGAAGGGCACTGAGTTTTTTCTGGTTTTTTTTTCGCAGCTATATTCTACAGTGTGCATAAGTGAAAATTTACCACAATGGACGACGACGCCTATCAGGCATAAAACCGCGAGCCGCATAGAATGCAGTGTTTTATGTGCAGTTAACTCTTCACTGATATTCGATTACGCCGCCTTGCTCAGCGAACGGCCAGTAGATGACGCCCCCTTGGCGCGGGAAAGTCCTTGGGTCGAGTAACAACACGAAAAAAAACCATGCTGCTGATGCGCATCTTAGAGTATAGCCTAAAGTTGAAACCACGGCAGATAAAGGCTAGACGCTATAAGGCACAGTAACAATTCAGATAAAAAAAGCCCAAAAGAATTTCACAAGCGTTTAATCAACTGAAAGGTCATTTGAATGAATTGTGCTTGCAAAACTTGTCATTATCAAGAGCAATGAAAATGGCTTAAAGTAAAAAACAGTGACATTTATTTGGGGTTGCTTAAGCACACGAACCTGTGGCATCTTGTATAAATTTTACGTTCTGCTGTACTTGTGCACTGAGTACCTATGTAAGTTGTCGCAAAGTCTAAAAGCAATGCAATAAATAAATAAACAAATGAATAAATAGATATTTAGTAATAACTTCATTTATGAAATACTATTCACTTAAAAGTTACATTAACTCTTTGCTATACATGCCCATTAGGCATCGCTAGCCCGCTAACTATAGTTCGAAACGCCGGTTTCGAGACTTTCCGCGCCACTCACGGACACACTGCGCTATCCGACGTGAAGGAGCACACCTATTCTTTTGTTTCCTAAGCAGTTCGCATCTTTCCCCCAGGCGGTGATTTCTGAATGCGCTCCGAAGTTTTCGCGCTCGTCAAAGTACAAAGCAAAAATGGTCGCCCGCTATCGATGATTTGAAACGCCGCTTTCGAGACTTTCCGCGCCTTTCACGGACACTCTGCGCCATAGGACGTGAAATAGAACTATATTTTTGCTTTAGCAGGTCGCTTTTTCCTCACCAGGCGCTAATTTTTGAACGAACTCCGAAGTTTGGCGATCGTCAAAACAGAAAGGAAAAATGGCTGCCTACGGGAGCGGCATGCCCGCTTCGAAAGATCGCCGATCTTGCAATTCCGCTGCGTTTGTGGCTGACCGTATCCGTAGATCGAGCAGCAGCCAGTCTGGGCATGCGGGCTTTTCGTCGGACTCTGAGATCGGCGACGGCGCAAGCCAGCCCGGAACATCGATGGCCGCAGCCTGGCACGCCAAATTGTAGTGCTTGCGCTTAAATTTTTGTTGTGGAATACCTGTTCAATGAAAAATGTTTTTTTTTTCGGAGGTGGTGCCAATTAGACGGCAGTACATTTTGCATATCCCATAATTTTTGTTACATTCTTTTCTTAGTAGACAGAAGCGTGTCATTACAAACTGTTGAATTTTATCCCACAACCTTGATTTTGGCAATTTATATCTTCTTTATGACATGCATCTCGTTAATAAAAATTGTATGCGTGAAAGGTGTATTCATACTGCCTTTTTTTTAAGTATTACTTAAAATGTTGAGTGCAGTAGTTCCTTCAGTAAAAAAAAAAATCTGGCGTAACCTACGAAATACACCTATTTTCCCTATGGTAGGAAAAGAGTTAAAAGGCCCTTTTCTTTATTGGTATCCCATATTAGGTACGCACCAATCCTTGGGAACAAAAAGCACGAGCAGCGAGGAGCGAACAAAGCGAATCAGAGTTCGTTGTTCAGCCGCTGTGCGTGACATAAATTCGTGCCACTTTTTTTTTTCATTAGTGCTACAGTCAACCAGTTCTTGACGATTTCCTTTTGTGGTTCTCACCACTGTACTATGGACCCTTTCGTGAATCTTCCCTGCTGCACGGACTTCGCTTCTGTGGATTTCTCATCGCTCCACTCGTCTTTGCATCCCACATTTGTAGCGAAGTCCTGTACAAAAAAAAAAGCAGCCTACCGGAAACATGACCATAGGGAACCGGCACTCTGTGTCCAACGAAAGAGCAGCTTGGCGTTCTAACGGCTTGGGCAGGGCTCCTATACCTGGAGATTACAATCACCATTTTGCTAAGTTCTCTGTTCGATTCCCAGTGACAGAGGATGTATCCTATTCGAGCTCTACCTTGTAGTAGCTGGTCAAATGCGTCAGCTTTAAAGTGGTCCTGAACCACCCCTCGGCCTTGGTGAAATAACATAGTTCGCGGGTAGCATACGCTGCTTTGAACATAACAGCCAAGTTTTGCTTTCGTACGCGGTGTGTAGAGCTCGCAAGCGGTAAAACCCCTTAAACTTCGTAAAGTGGTGCCACGCTTTGAAGAATGCCGCCTCCTCCTCGTGGGCTCTGTCCGAGACCGACGCCGCGTCGCTATTGGCCTAATAGCATCACGTGGACCCTCGTGCCATGCATCAGCGCCATTTTTGCTCGAGAAGCGTCTACGGACTGGCGAGGAGCGCATGTTGGCGCCGTTGCTACGCTCGAGCAGTGTAGGAGGTGCCAAGGTCGAGGAGGAGTGAAGGCGGAGGAGGACAGTGTCACTACTTTACGAAGTTTAAGGTGCTTTAGCAAGCGGATCGCGAAGTCACCTTTCTCTCAAACGCTCTTTTTTCAACAGAAGACCCTGCCCTCACTCTCTTCTGGACGCTTTATCGCTTCATCGGATGCTTTGTTTCGTCATTCCCGTATTCGGCTGCCATTTGCCGACAGCTGACATCAAGCTACGGTCGGCTGCGTGGCGTAGATATCGCGGCCGCCGCGGGGTGCCGCCACGAGTCCACTAGATAAATGCACTGCGGCTCATTAACGACAACCGCGTTTGCTTTGTTAAGCGCGTCGTAGGCACCAGAGGCGGAAGTCGTGGCATCTACGTTAACATCAGAAATGAAATTTGAACGGCGCGCCACGGTTGCGCCACCGTTGCAAAGGCACGCCCCACTGCGCCGTAGCCTTGCAAGGCATTGAAGAAGGAACGGGAGCACAGTGGAGGCCGTGTTTGATTGCCAATAATTCCGCTTATGTCGAACGCATTGAAGTACTTTTTGCGGCAAAGTATTTTTGTAATAGCCTATTTTCACTCCAAATGAATTTCTCCACTTCGAGAAAAAGTGGTTCAGGACATACGGTTATGTGGATCAACAGAGTCTCACATGTGTACTGTGCTTACAGAAGCACAACAGTTGCCCAATAATAAAACAGCAGAATTGACTTTTTCTTCTTTTTTTTTTTCAGAGATGTGTGGGTATTCGAAATTTTGAATACGAATCGAGTTATGTTTGTCATTCGTTTTGTATTAAAAATTAATTATTTGAACTTGTCGAATATTTGTTCTGTTCAAATACTAAGGGAGTCAACAACAGTCATTGCTGTCTACAAGAAAAAAACACCGATACAAATGGAGTCTTGCAACGTTTCCGCTACAAGACAACCGCTGTTGTAACGCAAAGTTCTTGAGCAAACCTTTGGAGGGCATCACTCCTGCCTAATGAGTTTATCCTCTGTCCAAATAAGCAAACCCCGCCTTAGAAAGCCAATGCGTTTGATGTATCGGCTTAGGCACAACAATTTATTATTGGCCAATCTTACAATCTATGAATTACTTCGAAACTATGTGCGGCGTGCTGTATGCAGTATTGCGCATAACTTTTTCAAAGAACACTCTGTGACGCACATCTGGTGACGAGATGTTACTTTGTTTCAGTGCTTTCATTGTCATATGGTACATCAGTTACATAACATTGTGCTAGTTTTTTTTTATTTACAAGCTGCTAAATTGACCTGATATCCAGTTCTTAAAGCATTAGATGTATTGTATAACACAAATGAGCATTCGTCGCCAAACCCCCTCCGTGGAAACTCCATATATCACTTTGTTTAGAAATTGAAACTATTTGGTATTCGATTTTGGCTTCCGTAATGCGAATCACAACGGAATGTTACAAGAAATGGGTACCGTTCGGGAACATGTTGTGAGGATTGAAACATTTGAAACATTACACGCTCGGATTTCTAAGGCTGCACGCTGCTTTACTTACGCAAAATGCAGTTCTTCCCAGGTTCCTTTCTTCACACGCGCATGCGCTCTAAGAGCAGCTGACGCGCCTACATGCTGTATCGTCGCTGATAGCCTTCATATGACGCTGAGAGGTATACTAAATCGTGGGTGGCAACTTACGCAGCATAAACATAAACTCTGCGTTCTGTCGGTAGCGGAAGTTTGATGCATCGCCGCGTCGTATGACGCCTCACGTCGTGTGTCGGTACCGGCACTTTACAGTACGTTTTTTTTTCTTTCTTGCATATTCACAGCCTGCCACAAGTCGCGTTCCTAATGACAGCAGTAGGTCACAATATGCCGCTTTCGCAATCCCTACACCGAATATTTCGCTTTGAGGCAGTCGGCGAACGACAAAGCGTTATCTGGTACTGGATTGCCTCATGCCAAATTATTGTTTTTTGGTTGGATGATATTGTCGTGCGCTCAAGGCGCCCTTTTATCGGGCAGTGACCATATCCTTTCTTCCCCGTTTTTTATGTGCAGTCTAAATTAGATTGCATTTATCACAAGCGCCTGTTCTTGGTCTGGCAGCTGGGCCATTACCGCCAGTCCAGGTGACCGCGATGCAACTTGCACAACTCGGGAGGAACCATCATGGGCCATTCCCGATTTACAATACTGGATTTCCAATGCAAGCGGGCAATAGTCACTACCGATTATGCCTCAAGCTACGCAGGTTTGGGTGTGGCATTTAGGCCACTTCCTTTTTTCACCGCGACCCGTCACCGTACACTTTGGCTGCTTGAATCACGCGTGCACTTTCCTCTCCTCGTGCTGCCGCGCCGATTTCGTTCACGTGATGCTTTTTTTTTTCTTTTGACACATTCTACTTTCTGTCCCGACGTGGGAGCAGCCCGCTACGTGCTAGTGCACGTCCCGATGGACCTTACTACAGTTTTTCCATCCATCCATTCTACTTTCTCGCGCATCTGCTAATATTTTTCTTCATTCTTTTTAATCAGAACTTGTCACTCATGAGAGAGTCACACTTGTGCAGAGATATTATACGCACAGGTTTATTGATGTCACTTGTTTTGTTTTTTATAATAAAATATTTAAAGAAAAGTTTACTAATAATAATGCGCTGAACGAAGATGCGCTCACTGGCGCTTTATTTTCGGTCGAAATTCCGTGCCGTAATAGGCGGAGTACCTGGTAACGCATACCCAATGGCCCAAGAATGAAGTCCCCCAAATATAATTTTAAAGAAAATCGAATATGTAATTAAACATTATACGCGGTTCCACTAAGAGGTCTGTGTGCTTTAGAGGTACCTTTGAGCTTGAGAAGGTTATATTTCGTGAAACATTATTTTATCAGGAAGAGCGGAGCTGCGCCGGCTTCTTGTCCAATCCCCCGCAGTGGGTAAGCGCCACAAGTGAGGAGCAAGTATGCAAGCACGGCAGTCTGCGAACAGCGTGTACTGCACGTGAATCGTGTAGAACTGCGCGTGATACAGCAGCTGCGGCTCTCATATTCTGCGCCACACACGTTTGATTTCACCATTGCCGTGCAGTGTTGCATCTGCACAAGGAGCATCAAAAAGTTTTCTTTGCCCTTTGCGGCTGCAGGCTGCTTGAGCCTTGCGCTGGTACGGACGTTGTTCGAAGCCTCGCTACCTCTATTTGCTTCCTTCGTGGCAATTTCAAGGACGTGAGGATGGCCAGTAAAGAGTACTGGTTAGATGGTTTCGGCGCATTTCTGCAGCTGCGCCACGTCGCCTTCCTACAGCCCTTACCAAGCATTCGAATTTGCAGCGCCTGCGGTTTGGTGTACTCAAGATGCCGGATGCTCCCCTGCCATCACGTTCTTTGTTGCTTCTGCAAGGGCCAGATTGCGACTGCGTACTGGGGGTCCGTGAGGCGGAGAGACGTTCAACGAAGAATTGGTCGTGCCTTTGGAATTCATGCCATGCCTGCTTGACACCTACCTTGTCCGCTGCCTCACAGGTGGCAGGATGTGCGGCTTCGTCAGAAGACCGTCCGAGATCAGGAAACATTCAGGCCAATCTAAAGGGGGCGGAGATAAAGTGTGTCAAATGAAGCAGATATGCAACACAATCGTTCATCACTTTCAGCGCTGCTGTGGTGGCGTTTCGATGAGCCCATCTGCGAGCGTCATTCAAGAGCTTCCATGCGACCGTGATGTTCTTAAAAGGCAACGCCAGGAACAACAGCGAAGCTATGAACAACGCCACCTATGCGATGGCACATCGGCGTAATTCGCGCCACAGAGAAGAAGCCGTTAACAGCCGATACGAATCGTCGACACCAGCCTTCTCAGCCATTACTCCGGGACCTTGCCACTTGCTTCCAGGCCTTGCACTTAACATTGTCTTAATTGCCTTCTCCAACCGTGCGCGTGAAAAAGAAAACAGTGCAAAAATTTTGCTATGCTTTACTTCAGGCTTTTTAATTCAGGCTTTGTTAATCTGCATTTGCGATTTATCTTATCTAATTTAGGCTCTCTTTATATATGTATCGTTTCCATTGGATAAAAATGTCCTTGTGAGTACAGCGCATGCCCTGTCTTTTTTGAACGTCTCTACTGTTGGTGTTACGTCGCGTTTCTCAGGCATAAATATGAATCCGGGTCAACTTGCGCACCTTTCAGTAATTCTGCAGTAGAAATCAGATTTTATGGCCAAACCATCATGCTTGGTGGATCCTGATCTCGCCTTGAACTCCACGTGACTAATACGAGTAATGTGTCCTAACCATCTTATGTGTGTGTGTTTTTTTTTTACCTATGGGTTGGTGTTTTGGAAAGATGCGTGGAGCAGTCCTTTTCGAAAAAAGGTGACAGTTACACTTACTCACCCATGACAAAAGTTGTGCATTCGGCTGCCCTTGATGCTGAACCAATATCAGATGGCAAAGAAGCCAGTGCAGAGAACTAAGAACTGTGGCTGCGCAAATGCAATAAAGGAGCGGAGGGGAATCCAACTTTGTGGTTTCGTTGAGAATTGATGCCTCTATGGGAATGTTGAGATAGAGTAATGCGTGTGTGTGTGAGTTTGCCGTTTTAATGTTTCGCTTCTGTCTGCAGTGTATAACAGGGAGTGTGCGCTTCCAGGTTAATGAAAACTGCATGCTAGTTGCGTCAATACAAACAAACGATACTGCGTTATTAGTGCCCGTTTTGTGCTCCTTTATTTACTAATACTGCTTCACACTTCCCGATCCATTCATATTCTTGGTGTTGTGAGCAGCTTTGAAGTAATCTCGTAGAAACAAACTTTCAGAGTCAAGAGTACTTATTTTCTGGTTTCATTTTCCCTGGTACAAGAATACAAGTTGTTGCCTCCCCGAAGCTCCACAGGTATGTTCTTTAATCCACTGTTAAAGGAACGACCCTTTATATGGGCAGAGAGAACACAGTGAATGGACAGAGAGCACACAGAACAAGTCAGCATGGCCACTCACGGCATCTGCCACTGGCATAGGCCACTCACGCAAGTATGTGCGTGAGTGGGTGCCGGTAAGTGTAAAGGGAAGTGTCTATTAACGCGAGCGAGTGTTAGAGAGCACTAGTAGGAACGTGACTGCCGACGAGTATAAGTGCACGTGAGTGCGAATGAGAAGAGACCTACAAAAAATATTGGTAGTGACTACGAGTGATTCTCCGCTTATCGTGCGGGAATATAAGCCTAGTTGGTTCATTGCTCTATAATGAATGTGTTAAGTGCGCGAGAAAGAAATAAAAAGCGGCGACAATATTTAAAGGAACCAGCTGGTTCAGGATTACTTAGTTTAATACAGGAGTCTGACTCGAACGTGTATATAACCATGATGTTGACACAGATGTCTACAAGATTATGTCTGGTCTGTTGAAAATGCAACAGTAGCGCTGCTTGCGTTGGAAATTAGCCCACGTGTGTGCGTTTTATTTGTACCTCTGTCCTTGTCTTTTCTCGCGCCATTCACGTGTTCATAACAGCACGAGAAAATACGCTGGGTGGCACGTTATGTGAAGCTACTGTAAAGGATCTGGCACATGCTTACAGCACACGAGGCTTCTTCGCCTTGGTCGCAGAAGGAACACCCTCCGTTATGCCCTATTCACATTGAGAAATTTCCGCTCGGCGACAAGAGGGAAAGGCTACGTCGCGCGACAGAATAAGCGCTCGTCATGCTCATCGGCCCGAAAGTGCTATTCTGCACATTGACGAATTCCGCCATATTACCGAATTCGCCAACTTGTCAGCTCCGATTGGCCCAGAGGGCCGCTACGGCCTCTCTGATTGGCTTAAAATTCCGCCATATTGTCGAATTCTGTAATGGCGGCATTTTGACAATTTTCAGAATAGCATCCCGAGACCCATTTTTGTTGCCGAAAAAAAAACTGCATCGCTTTTCGCAAGCCAATCGGAATGCGCGGCGGAAGTTTCGGATTCTGTAAACGTCTCAACCCTGATTCAGCTGATTTTCAAGATGGCATCAACCATGTCGGTTGTCTGCACCGGTGAATGCGATGTTCCAGACCAGTTCACTGCGGAGGTGTTGATGTTGTGTAAAAAACACCGCGCGCTGTACGACAAGCAGCATCCGAATTTCAAGGACACCAAACTCAAGGATGAGCAGTGGACCAAGACTGGCCTTCGATGTGTAGCAAGCGTTACTTAGGTGCATTGTGTGGAAGCTTCATTTGTGTTATGCAATGTGGCTTCATTGACTGACATTTCTATGCAAAGCGCTGAATTATGTGGTTTTACGTTCCAAAACCACGACCTGATTAGGAGGCACACCGTAGTGGGGGATTCCAGATTAATTTTGACCGCCAGGAGATCTTTAACGTGCCCCCAATGCACGGGAGACGGGCGTTCTTGCATTTAGCCTTTATCTAAATGCGGCCGCCGCGGCCGAGGTTTGATGCCACGACTTCGTGTTAGTGGCTATGGTGTTAGCAGCATAGCACCATAGCCACTAACCTACCACGGCGGATCTATGTAAAACGTTGCGGGCGTACGCCTTCTTGAAGCGACTGTACATAACCACAACGGCGCAGATGATGTCAGGCATGGGGGTCCATTTCCAAGTAAACTACGCTCGTATTGTAATAATCGTCAATATGGTACGCACAGCCAGCCATAGAAATTTTGAGAGGCATGGAAATCGCGAAAGGAATTCCTCGCTACTTTTACCACTCAACCTCGAATTTGAATTGTTAATGTGTTAGTCGTTCGGGGAAGAATCCTCTGCACATTTTAATACCAGTGCGAATACGGTGATCATGACAAAATCAATCACGCCCGCCCCACTTTCAGTGTTAAGGAATGTTCTGTTGCCGGATGGACGCTACATCCTTCTGAAAGGAAAACAACGCCAACATATTTCACTCCCGCGTCGGACCTATATTTCCCTGGAGCTGAAATGTGTTTTTGAATACCTTTTCTTGTTTCTTGCTTTATGTGAACGTCGAAAAAGCTGTGATGTCTCAATCTTTGCTGCACGAAACTTGCTCGCAACTGACGCCAGCTTTACACGTAAGAAAAGTTGTAGTTGGCAAAATTACTCACTTAATGCAAGCTAGCACGACGTAGTCGAGCTTGTTAAGGCGAGATAATAAAAACTAGATTGCTGCAGTTTTACGGGTCATTTGACTCTTAATTGAAGATAAAAAAAAAATCGGGCAGAACTCACCGGCGGTGACTATCCAAGCATGCGAATAGCCGAAACGCGTCATGCATGATGCAAGCCGGGCTCCTCTCTCGCGCTTTTTTCTGGTCACGCTGCGCCTACTGGCGGCGCCAACGTGAAGTCCGCAGATAACCGGTTGCACATGCACGGATACCCAAGTTGGCGTCAAAGAGGCTCATTGAGAAGCCTCGCGAACCCAATGGCACATAGCCGAGCTGGGGTCTGAAAACTGGCCTGAGCGTGCTAAGAATGCTGTTCACATTAAAGAGATTAACTTCTGCTGTGGAACGTTCCATGTTGGCAAGCTTACATTCATGTCCGGTTTGGCAATGGTTACTCTCAGCGAAGCCGATGGCGCTGAATCCCCTCGCTGTTTATCTGCGATCTAGTTCTTCAGTTCTGGGTGATATTCAAGCGTGAAATTCTGATACAGGCAAACTTAGCAGGGAGAGTGCATTTTTATATAGAATGAATGCTATGACGGACAAAGTGATGAGTCTGTGAACATTAGGTTGTTGTAGCCGCCCAGACATGCCAAAGAAAGCTAAAAAATCTCAAAGACATGCAGTCAAGAATATGCAGCCAGATTAAAGAGGTAATGAAGAGTGGTTCAAAAGCATCAGATGTGCCTAAAATAAGCTGGAGGTACTTGAAACCCGGGATGAACATAATAGAATCGGTGTCCTCAGAGCCAGTGTGAGTTGCAGATAACATGTTTGAAACAGTGTTGTCAAGCTCGCAATTTTGCATTTATGCAATGCAGCTGATCATTCACATGAGCAAAGTGCAATATAGGCTTCCTAACAGTGCCCAGCAATATGCGAGATTTAGACTAGGGCGTGAATTGGAGTTTAGGAAGAAATGTATTATATGCACGCGCTTCAAACACCATAAAAATTGGAAAACGGTTCAGATTATATTACTGCATGAAAGTGTTCATGAATGTAACACTGCACCACACGTTTATTGTACAAAATTGGTATTTGCCATTTTAACCTATTCTGAAGCTCTTGCACCAACATTTTATTCACATCTGAAAGATATGAAACATAATATTGAGATAGGTAGTGTCACGTGAGTAACTAGTTTCAGGCCAAGGAGGAGCTTGTAAAGCGTTGCCAAAGCTCTTCTTCCAGCCGTTCGTCACTCTTAAGAAACCTTCGGGTACAAAGCATTCACCAGCGGGCTCAATGGCTAGTTAACGATGACAAAATATGACGGCGCGTACACGTTGTTTCGGTCGTGTCTCACACGCCGCTTGTTTGTTCGCGAGTCTCGCATGGGGCGGCTGTCGCGGCGCGCAGCGGCGCCTGCCAAATTGTTTCTCGTGGCCACCGCACGATGGCGACACAATGCATCGCAAAGGGCGGATTGCAGGCATGGTGCTACAGTTAAAGGGACCCTGAAACGCTTTTGACGATTTTCTACAAACGTATTGAGTCGTTAGAGTAGGTCCTTCTGATCATTAATTGACACATCTAAGTGCTCCGCGTAAAGAGTGTAATTTATTATTAGGTTTTAAATATGCACATCGCTGCCGATCGCAGCGCACTGCTCGGCGGAATTTTAAGCCGCCCCTACCCATATGACCGAAATCACCCATACGACGTCAGTGGGGCGAGCTATCCGATTGGCTGACAAGGGCGCGTGATCGATAATTTTTCCAACTTTATGGTAAACAAATGATCTTCGTAATAGTTGGAATGTTAGTTAATTTGTTTTTATGAAAAGAAAGTAACATAAAGAGAATGCACAAGAATAATTTTTCAGTACACTTAAGCACTTCCGGCACACAGCATGTGTCGTCTGCTTGTGTTACAACGTACTCCATTTTGAAGAGAGCTCCGCGGTCAGAGTCGGTCTCAGTCTTTTCGCAAGCACTATGATTTGACTTTGTTGCCTTGTGGACTGCAAACGTAGCGACTGGCAATATGTCAAGCTGCGACATCGTGTCCCTCTGCAAGGCATCGTACGAGCGAACTGGCTGCTGCGCATCGGGCTGCCGCTATCCGATCGGCGCCAGGATTTGCGCGTTTGTGGCCGTCACTTTACACCGGAAGATTACTAACGCAATAGCGTTTCCCGAGTCCGGTATTAGGGAAAACGCAAGCGCAAGGGGACAGAGTCTGGCCGCTTGACTTTGCCGTAACGGGATGAGCCATGAGATGAGCAGAAGGGCAAATGCGAATGGTCTGCACGGTGCAGCCACCTGGTGGCACAGAGCTCAACCATACACAGTAGCAGCAACGAAGTGTATTCTTCTTTGCTGCTGGTGTGTATTTTTCGCAGGAGTGTAATCATGAACACGCTGTTTTTATAAATGTTTAAAATGTTTTAAACTTGGTTAGAGCAACATTAGCGCATTGTTTGGCTGGTTAAGCGCTGCACCAACAAGTGTATGGACCGTGCAGACCGATCAGGCCGCTCACGTACGTCTACGCTAAAGTTCCTTCATCAGCTTGAGTTTATGCCTACAGGCATTTGCCGAAATGACCAGCTTGCCTGTGGTTACCGGAATACAAGACACGTTCGGCGCTACGACAGAATGCTCGCAACGCACGCTGCTTCGATAGCTCTCGCTTGGGGTCAACGGCCAAGCGGCTAGCGGAGAGGTCTCGCGCGGGCGGGGCGGGCTCCAAAACAACCGGAAGTGGACGATGTCACGTCGCATCGTGACGCTGAACCAGTGAAGGCGGAGCTTAGCCCCACTCGCTCGGCGAACGAGTTGAGGAGGAAAAGCATGGCTAGGGAGGAGGGTAGCTTCTAATCGCTTGTAGCTCCATTAATACGTAACGCTTCACTTAAATTGTGGTGCGAATGTTCTACTTAAGCTGTACCCTACGCGTCTACAAAATTTGTCCGAACCGTTTCAGGGGCCCTTTAAGGGTATGGTGTGATGGTGTATGTGATGTATGTGATGGGTATGGTGTATGGTGTGATTAAGGGTATGGTGTGTATGGTGTGTTAAGGGTACACGTGCAAACTCTTATTCGACTCTCAGTCGACTTCCGTTAATTAAACAATGACAGAACCCACGAAATTGATCTAATTATCCGGTGGGTCGAGTTAAACAAGATGCATAAAGAAACGACAAAGCATACCGCTGATGGAAGCATGAGATAATGGAAGCAGAATAGGGCAACTATTCTATTACACCCCAAATCAAACGCCCGCCCACTTTCTATGTGCCCTAAGTAAAAAAAAAACTAACGTAGGAATTAAGTTAAAGCTCCTAAATGAAATATAAATCTAACGCGCACCCAATTTTTAGCAAGAAATATTGTTGCACAATGGCAACCGGTTTCCTAAAGCAGCTTCGCCACATTAAGCTTTTAAAGTTGGCTCCGTCGCAATATGCATGTAATCTGCGGTAAAGCATACAGTATTTGCGAAGGCGAATTTGGTTTCGTGTCCGATTGCACCGCGCAGGCAATTTTCGACCCCATGTTCTTTAAAAAAAAAAAAAAAGAAAGGCGCATGCTAGAATCAGTTAAATACCGTAATCAGACATTGTGAGCTACGGCTATTACTTAGAAATCTTCGTAGGGCGGGCCGAAATAACGCGTTTTCCACGAGAGATGACGTGTGTTCAACGCATCCACATTTCCCCTAAGCTCCGCTGATACAGGCGCTGTCACTAAAGGGGTAGCTATCGGGGTCTCCTTAGGGACGAGGTGCGTGCACGCTGACTAGTTAAGTTGTAATTATTCGTCGAAGGCCTATTTTAGGACAGAAAAATTGAAAGTTTGGGCCCATTAAATGCATGGGCACCGGTCGGGACTTTCGATCGGGATCGAATAAACCAAAAAATCGAATTTACTGAAGTAGAATACGCGCGAGTCTAGCGTACAGAGCTTAAGCGTCAAACAGAAGAGCGGAGCTTGACTAACTGATAACCATTTCGCTCATTGCAAACATTATGAAATGGGTGAAACAGAATTAACCACCCACCTAGGAGTAGCTTGAAAGTACGAAAGAAACCCATACAGGCCGCTCAGAAAAAACACTTGGCAGGAAAAATTCATTCTGGTCTGTAAATGAAAAGCGGGACCAATTATTGCTCTACCATTTAAGCTAACCAGAAGGCGAGCTGGATGCAGAACGGCGGCGAAATAAACGACAGGTTGAAGCGCATGGACACTGAATATGACAGTTCTGCAGAAATCCACATCGTGGAGGAAGTTTTGTGGCTTCATGCTACTCTCTGCTAGATGGCAATTGTTCCATTTCATGAAACTTACCCGCCGTGGTTGCTCAATGGCTATGGTGTTCGGCTGCTGAGCACGAGGTCGCGGGATCGAATCCCGGCCATGGCGGCCGCATTTCGGTGGGGGCGAAATACGAAAACACCCGTGTACTTAGATTTAGGTGCACGTTGAAGATCCCCGGGTGGTCGAAATTTACGGAGTCCTCCACTACGGCGTGCCTCATAATTAGAAAGTGCTTTTGGCATGTAAAAACCCCATAGTTTAATTAAATTTCATGAAACTTACTTTATGTAGCAGATACTGATTTGCCATTATTAACCGTACTAACTGTAGTACGTGTTTCAACTCACTCATTGTGGGCTGCCCTTTATTATGCGTTGCTGTTAAGGTAATTCTCCATCATTAATTATGAATCGGCGGATATGGTCTCGTACAGCATAGAGAAGCCTATGCGCAAACATACGCTCACTCAGAACACTATAGAAAATATTGTCACGAGGTAGTGACGTATAAAGAACGCAGTAGCAATACTGTGAAATGTGAAATTAACTTTTATTAGGCGAACCTGTGCCCACAAAAATAGGCTACACTTAAAGAACGGCGACAGCGGCGAACACAATCGGCGATCGTCAAAATCTGATCTGCGGGTCAAGTGCGTCGGCTCTTATACATCAGTCGTAGAATGTTCCAGAGTAATCGCTGGGACCCGCGTGCCTTCCACAAAGTTCTACATTATTCGCGTCGCGTACACATGCAATCAGATTACACAAGGTTCGGTCACAGACAGCGGATGGAATCATCCATAGCATTCCAGAAACTTCCAATACATGCAGGCGTGTCCTGCGCTGTGCGATAACATTTGTTAGGCAGTGAACGTGGTCGCCCGATAAAGATAAAGAAGTAGACGTGTAAATACCCCCCCTCTCAAAAAGCATCGACCCGATGATGCAAACAAACGAAAGTAACAAGCAAAAACACCCGTACCAAAGAAACAACAAAATAAGGAAGTTCGTCAGCGTGCGTAAAAGTGCTTAAGACGCACCACATGGACCACTTCAGATCGTGCGCGGCGCCGCTGTGAATGCGAAATGCCGTCTGGCACGACCTTAGAGTCCAGTTCGCCAGTACGTCGTATGATCTTTTAGGGTACGAAATAGCGTCGCAATAGTTTTTCACTCAGTCCTCCTCGGCGTATCGGGGTCCAAACTGTAACACGGTCGCCGGGCTGTTACTCGATGTAGCCTCGTCGGAGGTTGTAGTGTCGGCTGTCGGTACGCTGCTGGTTCTTGATCCGTAGGCGGGCGAGCTGTCGGGCTTCTTCGGCGCGCTGGAGACAGGTGGCGATTTCAAGATTCTCTTCATCGGTGACGTGCGGCAGCATGGCGTCGAGAGTCGTCATCGGGTTCCTGCCGTAAAGCAGTATGAACGGTGTGATCTGTGTTGCTTCCTGCACCACCGTGTTGTAAGTGAAGGTTACGTACGGCAGGACGGCATCCCAGGTCTTGTGTTCGACGTCGACGTACATTGCTAGCATGTCGGTGAGGGTCTTATTCAGGCGCTCTGTAAGACCACTCGTCTGTAGGTGGTAGACAGTTGTCCTCCTGTGCCTTGTATGACTGTACTGCAGAAGGGCATGGGTGAGCTCCGCTGAAAAGGCCGTTCCTCTGTCGGTGATGAGGACTTCTGGGGCGCCATGTCGCAGCAGGATGTTATCGATGAAGAATTTTGCTACTTCGGCTGCGCTACCTTTCGGCAGAGCTTTCGTTTCAGCGAAGCGGGTGAGGTAGTTCGTCGTCACGACGAAACACTTATTTCCGGTTGTTGACGTCGGAAACAGTCCCAACAAATCTATCCCGATCTGCTGAAATTGTCGGGAAGTAGGCTCGATGGGCTGTACTAATCCCGCTGGCCTTGTTGGTGGTGTCTTGCGTCGCTGACAGTCTGGGCATGTCTTGACGTAACGGGCAACGTCGGTGATCAGGCGCGGCCAGTAATACCTTTCCTGTATCCTCGATAGCGTCAGGGAGAATCCGAGGTGCCCAGCGGTCGGGTCGTCATACAGGGCGTGCAGGGCTTCTTGACGCAGCGTTGAGGGAACAGCAAGAAGGTAGTTGGCGCGGACTGGTAAGAAGTTCTTTACTAGTAGGTTGTTTTGAAGCGAGAACGAAGAGAATCCTCGCTTAAATGCCCTAGGGACAACGTCGGTGTGCCCTTCCAAATACTCGACGAGGCTTTTTAGCTTCAGGGTCTGCTCGTTGCTGTTCAGCGAAGTCTTCCGCGCTTATTATTCGAAGGAAGGCGTCTTCATCATCGTCATTTTGCAGCCGCGGGTCAATGGGGGCGCGTGAAATGTCCGTCTTCCTCGGGTGGCTGCGCTGGGTGACGGGCGGGCGTGCTGGCGACGGCGGCGGTGGACGACGGAATTGCGGCGTTACAGCGCCCGGGCGCGGAGGGGGCCTCTGACGACGGGCGACGGCGGCATAGTTCATCGCTTCTGGCACGGGAAGCGACGATTCGGGCTGCACTTCGGAAACGCCCAGTGATCGTCGAAGTTCGTCTTTGACGATTTCAGTGACTGAGGGCACCTGAGGTTGCGACGAAGGAAACATCTTGCGCAGTTCTTCGCGCACAATGACCCTGATTGTTATTTGGAGGTCACTGTAGCCCAGTGCTTGGATGGCGCACTGCGGCGTGAGCACTTGGCGGTTATACTGCCTAGTGCGCATTTCTAGACTTTTCTCAATCGTCGTTGCCTCTGTCAAGAACTCAGCTATGGTCTTCGCTGGGTTGCGGATCAGTCCGGCGAAAAGTTCTGGCTTCACGCCTCGCATCAAGAAGCGCACTGTTTTCTCTTCGGACATTTCCGGGTCAGCGGGACGGAACAGGCGCGTCATCTTCTCGGCGAATCTCGCTATGGTGTCGATGGGTAGTTGTATTCGGGCTTCTAGCATAGCTTCAGCCCTTGCGCACAACGCTTGTAAATGTCCGCAGGAAGCCGCTACGGAACAGGTCCCATGTTGTCAGGGTCGACACCCGGTTCTCAAACCACGTGCTGGCGGCGTCTTCTAAGGCGAAGTATACATGCCGCAGCATGTCGTCGGAGTCCCTGTTGTTGAAAGTCGTGATTCGTTCATAGGTCTCCAGCTAGGGTTCTGGGTCTTCAGACGATGACCCATTGAAATTCGGTAGCTCCCTGGGCTGTTGCAGAAAGATGGGGGACGGTGCGGCTGCCATTTGGGTTGTATTGGCCACAATCTTCTTCTTCTTCTCAGGTAGAAGTCCATGCTCCGGGGGCAGCTGTTGCAGCCGGCGGTTCGCTTGATGTTCCAGGACTACGTTGGTGTTCTCTTTGCGGTCCGGGTTTGGATCACGGCCTGTCGGGGGCATCCGGTACATGAACGAAAAGCACCTCCACCAGATGTCACATGATAGTGGCGTATAAAGAACACAGTAGCAATACTGTGAAAGACGAAATTAACTTTTATTGGGTGAACCTGTGACCCACAAAAACAGCCTACAGTTAAAGAACGTGAAGAGCGGCAAACACAGTCCGCAGTCGTCAAAATCTGATCAGCGGGTCAAGCGCATCGGATTTTATACATCAGTCGTCGAATGTTCCAGAGTAATCACTGGGACCCGCGTGCCTTTCACAAAGTTCTACATTATTCAAGTCGCGCACACATGCAATCAGATTACACAAGGTTAGATCAAGAGACAGCGTATGGAACCATCCATAACATTCCAGAAACTTCCGATACACCCGCCGTGGTTGCTCAGTGACCATGGTGTTTAGCTGCTGAGCACGAGGTCGCGGGATCGAATCCCGGCCATAGCGGCCGCATTTCGATGGAGGCGAAATGCGAAAACACCCGTGTACTTAGATTTAAATATACGTTAAAGATCCCCAGGTGGTCAAAATTTCCGGAGTCCTCCACTACGGCGTGCTTCATAATCAGAAAGTAGTTTTGGCACGTAAGACCCCATAATTTAAAGAAAAAAAAACTGTCGATACATGCAGGCGCGTCCTGCGCTGTGCGATAACATTTGTTAGGCGGCGAAACGTGGTCACCCGATAAAGATAAACAAGTAGACGTGTCAATATGAAGCACAGGAATTTTACAGACACTTAGAAGTATGCCTACGTGACATTATTTCACAAGAGAGAAGTTAACGAAATGAAGGATTAGATGCCCATTAGCCTGCTTTGGTATTGTAGAAACTATCACTGAGATATTTTCGAATAGAATCACAGCCACACTTGACTTTACTCCACTCGAACAGGCTGGTTTTAAAATGGAATATTCAACAACGTATGATCAGTCAGGTGTTTGATAAGTTTGATGCTTTCTATAATATAAAAAAGTGTTCAATTCAGTAGAGATACAAGCAATCATTGGGGCATTCTGTAATCAAGCAGTAGAGGAAACAAATAAAAATTTTCTAGTAACTACAAATAGTCCACAGGTCCCCAAATGCTTCCCATGTCGGGTCCCCGATGTTACGATCGGCCTGCAGGGGTACTGAACTGCAAACCTTTCACGGCCCGCTGCAGGCGTTTTGATCGACCTGTGGTGTTAGCGATCTTCGGAGAAACGACCTTCGAACCTTTCCCGGCAAGCTGCGACAACTCGCTTTGTAAAGCAGACAATGCGCCTCCTGTGGACAGCCAGCGGCGCCAGCGAGTCCAGCCACGTCCGGCGGACCGAGTATTGTTAGTTGATTCGCTGTCGCCTTCACGGTCTACTTGGAGCAAGAGAACACCTGGAAAATGGTGTTTTGCGGTGCTTTCTCTTTCAGTGATGCTAGACTGATGAAATGTAACGTTCATGTTCATGTTCTTCACCGTTCATGTAGATATTGTAAATAAATCCCATATTCCTCGTTTTTGATGAGAACAAGTCCCTCCCTTCAACAATGTCCTCAGCGTGGATGAGTCGGACGATGGCATGGGCCAGCTGCCACTTATTTCATGCCCGACCCCAATCCTTACAACTGGCTGGCAGCGGTGAGACGGACTTTGCGACGTTGTGCTGTGTCTGCGGTTTGTACTTGGTTATTGCTTTGACTCTCTAGGCTTCATTTTGTGGTTGTTCAGTTTAGAACAGTAGGGAAGCTCGATTGTAGATTGTTAGCTAGGTTGTGTTTACCTAGGTATGTTTAGCGAGCAGGACCAAGGCAGTAAAGCAGCAATCATGGAGTTAAGGACACTGCTGAGATACGAATTGTTGATTGTTGTTAAGGAACTGGGCCTAGTGGTACGCAAGGAAATACTAAAATCGAGGAGGACGTTGAAATTGGGTTAGAACATTTTAGGAAAAGAGAGAAACGGCACAGAAAAAGAGAAGAACGGGACAGCAAGGAAGGCGAGAAAGATCGCGAGTTCAGAAAAATGCAACTTGACCTTGAAATCAAACGTTTGGAGTTTTCTCAAGGAAGTGAAGGGGCTCTAAGACGATCAAGTGAGGCGGAATCATACGGCATGGACAGGCTGTTAACGCTATTTGAGGTCGGGAACGACATAGGCTTGTTCCTAGGAAATTTTGAAAGGACTTGCGAGAAGATGAACTTCGGTCCGAGTACATGGCCACAGCGGTTGCTGTCTATGTTGCCGTGTGAAGCTACGGAAGTAATCCCAGACTGAGTGCACAAGATGCATATGATTACGCGAAGGTTAAGGCTAGTCCTCTGAAGAAGTACCGCCTTTCAGCCGAAACTTTTCGGCAATGGTTTAGAAGCACGGGCAAGAAGGATAGCGAGGGATATCCGGAGTTTGCATACGGCTTAAAGGCCAACCTAGTCGAGTGGTTGAAAAGCGCGGATGCGTACGAGAGCAGAGACATGATTATTGAATGCATGTGTCTAGAGCAGTTCAAGCGTCCCACCATCTGTGAAGCTGTGGGTGCAAGCCAGAGGAAGTGTAAATACTGTGGAAGGGGCGGCTGAATTAGCCGAAGAGTATGCAACGCGTAGAAAGCTGAACGCCGAGGACGGAAATTGGGACGGTCGAAATGGACCGCGGAAACCATTTCCGTTCAAAAAGGGTTCTCAGACTAGACGATCGGAGCCTGTAGAAGTAGAGGAAAAGCCCTCAGAAAAGAACGAGGAGAAATAAAACAAGGAAACCGTACAAAAAGAGCAGAAAAGAAAGTTCAAATCTTTTAGACCGATCCGCTGCTATAAGTGCCACAAACTCTGACATATAGCTGTAAACTGCGGGAAGCCTAGCTTAGTTTTCTCCTACGTGGATGAAAAAGACGAGAATATGGAACTTTTAAGCCTGCATCTTCACCACCTGTAAGTTAATGGCAAACCGTGTCGGGTGCTGCGAGACAGTGCCACCACTATCGACAATGTCCATCCGTCTTACGTGACGGTAGATGACTTCACCGGGAGAAGTAGCATGGATCAAACAGGTCGTAGAAGAACACAGCGTGTGTCTGCCCATGGCCAAAGTGAAAATCAGGGGACCATTCGGGGAGCTAGTGACCGAGGCTGCAGTTTCCAAATTTTTGTCACAGCAGTACCGTTACATTTTTTCGAATCGTTCAAATCGGTTACTGCGTGAAAAAGGGCTTAAACTGGGAAAGGGCATAGTACAGGCATTGACCCGAGGCCAAGCTCGTAAAATCGCGTCGCTTTCGGCTGAAAATGCACAAGCTGCTCCAACGGAAGCAGAAAAAGGAATAACTTCAGTAACCGAATCCGAGCTAGGCTCGAGGGACGAAAAAACGGTTGAGGAAAGCCTGCCAGCTGACTAGCTCAATGAGCTTATCACTAGGGTGTCAAAGTTCACGCCTGCAGGAAGAGCCAGCTGACCACTCGCAAGCGAGACAGGGTCGTTACTATCACCGGCCTCAAAGAACTTTGATTGGCTCTTACGTGTGGACAGAGGGTCACTGGCAGCCGAGCAAAAGAATGATGACAGCTTAGCTAAATTGCATCACACAGCTAAAGAAGGCATTGCTAGGCGCAACGTGACAATACAAGAGAGAGGAGGATTGTTGTATCGGCACTACAGAGACCCATAGGGCAGGATTCTAGATCAGTTAGTCGTACTTACTAAGTACAGGGAAGAACTTGTGAGTTTCTGTCATGGACATGGGTGGTCTGGCCACCTGGGCATAAAGAAATCTAAGGAAAGATTTCTTATCAAATACTACTGGCATGGATGTTTCAAAGACGTGAATACTTTGTGTAAGATCATACGACGCCTGCAAGCGCTCGCGCGAACCAGGAGAAAGCTGGAAAACTCCACCAAAGGTAGTGCCGTTAATTTCAGAACCTTTCATGCAACTTGTGATAGACACGGTAGGGCCTCTACCAAAGACAAAGTCGGGTTACAGGTACTTGTTTACCACGCTGTGTCCGGCTACAAAGTTTCCGGGCGCAATCCCTCTGAAAGAGCTCAGCTCCACCGGAGTAGTAGACGCGCTTTTGTCAGTATTCGCACGAGTTGGGTTTCCAGCCGAAATTCAGGCAGATCAAGGGTCAGTATTCACTAGTTCAGTGACTTCCATATTCTTACGAAAGTGCGGAGTAAAGTTGATACACAGTTCCGTCTGTCACACTCAGTCAAATAGTGTATGAGGTGGCATTCAGTGCTTAAGCGAGTTTTGCAGGGGCTCTGTTATGAGCACAAGAAGTACTGGGAGAATTGTCTTCCGGTCACTTTGTTTGCTTTGCGAACGGTTCTTCATGAGGCTACAAGGTTCTAGCCAGCCGAACTAGTGTATGGGAGGACGCTCCGTTCTCCATTTAGAATGTTAAGAGAGATGTGGGAGGAAAGAGGAGAGAGTCCAACAGTGGTAGAATACGTGCTAAATCTACTGGGATGGCTAAGTGCAACACAAGAACTAGTCGAAAAGAACATGGGAGGCGCTCAAAAGAAGGCCAAATTCTATTGCGACAAGCATGCGAGGCCTTGAACGTTTAACGCCGGAGACCAGGTAATGATCCTCAAACCTTTAAGAAAGATCAAGCTTGAAGTTCACTCGGACGGACCCGTTAAAGTGTTGCACAAACTTTCAGATACTAACTATGCTCTGACAATGCCCAATCGCAGGAAGGAGGTGAGGATATACCACTGCAATTTGATGAAGCCGTACGTGGAGCTGAGTGGAATCGTTAACGTTAACATCAAGGAGCAGGATGACACTAGTACCGAGTTTATTGAATATAAGGCAACCTTCAACTCTGAAATCAGGCTGCAAGAAGTGGTAAAACATTCGGTAAGCTCGCACGCCCTTAGACCCGAGCAGCTAGATCAGCTAAGAGGGTTGTTAGGGAAATATCTCGACAGATTCAGGGATCAGCCAAGTAGAACCAAACTAATAACGGATGAAATAGAGCTGACATCAACCTAACCCGTAAAATCAAAGCCCTACAGGGTGTCTCCACGACAGACAGAAATTATGGAGGCAGAGATACAGCGCGTGCTAGAGATGGTAGTTATTGAGCCCACTGTGAGTGACTACACGTCACCACTAATACTTGTGGAAGCCCCTAATAAAGACCTTCGTCCGTGTGTACTACAGGAAGTTAAATGCGATCACTAGGGATCAGCTGTAGCCGATACCCAAAATTGAGGAACGAATTGAAAGAGTTAGCGCTGCTAAATACATTTCAACTATAGATCTCGTGCGGGGATACTGGCATGGTCCCCTTTCAGAAAGTGCCAGCCGCTATGCCGCATTTATCTCACCTGTAGGCACTTTTCGCCCTCTCCCACTGAGCTTCGGGCTGAACAACGCGCCGTTTAGCTTCTCTAAGTTAATGGATATTGTCCTAAAAGACTTGCAGGAGTTCGCCATGCCATATCTTGAATATGTAGCAATTTTTTCGGACAGCTGGAAACGGCATGTATCGCACCTCAAATAGGTGTTCTCACGGTTGAGGGAAGCAGGCTCAACGATGAAGGCGGAAAAGTGTAGATTTGGCTGTTCGCAGGTTACTTATCTGGGCCATGTTGCCGGCCAGGGCACGAGACGGCCGGCCGAGCTGAAAATGGCTACGATTGGAGAATTTTCTCAGCCGCGCACGAAAACAGACCTTCGTTCATTTTTGGGACTTGTGGGGTACTATCAACGGTAGATTCCGAATTACTCGCAAATAGCAAGTCCTTTAACGGACGCCCTCCGAAATGGAGCACCGAATAGCGTGCACTGGGATAGGGATAAAGAGAATGCTTTCCAAGGTTTAAAAACTCTATTGGTTTCTAGTCATGTGCTTCGCGCGCCAGACTACCTAAAGGAATTGATAGTTCAGTTCGACGCAAGCGACAGGGGTATGAGCGTGGTACTGAGTCAGGTCGGCGACGACAATGAGGAAGATCCTATCCTCTATGCCAGCCGTAAACTAAATGTAAGAGAGGAAGCCTACAGCGCTTCAGAGAAGGAATGTGCTTGTTTAGTTTGGGCAGCCCAGAAGTTGTCTGTATTACTTGTACGGAGTGAGGTTCATCTTCGAGACCGACCACTGTCCTCTGACGTGGCTCAATCAAATGTCAAATAAAAATGGCCGCTTGCTCCGATGGAGCCTCACTCTCCAAGAGTACAACTTTTCCGTTAGATATAAGAAGGGAACGTTGCAAAGCAATGCGGATGGTTTGAGCATGCTAATTTGAATTCTGCGTTTAGGATCCCGCTTAAATATTGGGTTGTTATTGTTAATTTTGTTAAGCCAAGAAGATGCCTTGTCATTTAGCAGGACTCTATCCATGATTGCTGAATTTGTCAGCACGAAATTCCTTCAAAAATTGGCGTAACGAAATCCAGCATTTGTTGTTTCTGCACATATATTTTCTTTGAAGCCTAGCGGTTCTAAAGTGAGATCCAAGATACGCCCTCTCGGGGCAGAGCCGTGTTGCGGGGTTCGCTTTGCAGTTGCCTGTCCCTGTTTGATGTTTTGGGGCGGTGTCATCATTTCACAGCTGGTCGGTGCAAGCCAAGGCATCCCCCCCCTTGCCACTAGCCATTCTCTTTCTGCCCAGCGGTTATCAGCACTGGCCAGTCGAGATTTTCAGGGACTGGAGGAGCTGTTATGATCGGCCTGTAGGGGTACTGAACTGCAAACCTTTCACGGCTCGCTGCAGGTGTCTCAATCCACTTGCGGTGTTAGCGATCTTCGGAGAAGCGACCTTCGAACTTTTCCCAGCCCGCTGCGACAACTCGATTTGTAAAGCAGACAATGCGCCTCCTGCGGACAGCCAGCTGCGCCAGCGACTCTAGCCACGTCCGGCGGACCGATTATTGTTAGTTGATTCGCTGTCGCCTTCACGGTCTACTTGGAGCAAGAGAACTCATGGAAAAGGGTGTTTTGTGGTGCTTTCTCCTTCAGTCATGCTATACTGATGAAATGTAACGTTCTCCACCCTTCATGTAGATACTGTAAATATATCCACCCTCCGTAGTTGCTCAGTGGCTATGGTGTTGGGCTGCTGAGCACGAGGTTGCGGGATCGAATCCCGGCCATGGCGGCCGCATTCCGACGGGGGCGATATGCGAAAGCACCCGTGTGCTTAGATTAAGGTGCACGTTAAAGAACCCCAGGTGGTCGAAATTTCCGGAGTCCTCCACTACGGCGTGCCTCATAATCATAAAGTGGTTTTGGCGCGTAAAACCTCACAATTTTTTTGTTAATAAATCCCATATTCCTCGTTCTCGATTAGAACAAGTCCCTCCCTTCAGCAATGTCCTCAGCGTGGATGTGTCGGACGACGGCATGGGCCAGCTGCCACTTATTTCATGCCCAACCCCAATCCTTACACCGACAACGCGAAAGGCCGAGCGAGCTGCTGCAGCTTGCCTTAGTCGCTCCGCAGCCCCTCGCTCTGACCTCTAGTGAATCGGTCACCACGCAGAGCCAAACCAAGTGAACGCGCGCGAAAATATTCATCCCCGTTGCCTGTTGCATCAGTGGTGCAATGCAATGGTCGCGCAGTGGATAGCGCGCACGGCTACTGAGCGGTAGCAGTGGCAGTGGGGCAGAGGATTGGATCCTCACCGTGGCCACACCTTCTTCAGTTGGATGAATATGACGTAATTTGCGTGCTGTTTTTCTGCCACGGCTTTCTGATGACGCCAGGGTCACACAATGAGCCATATAATGCTCTCACACTCAAACGCATAGCTAAATCTTACTCGGTGCGGCATTCCGTGTTCTGGGACTTAGGCAGGATGTTATCCCTGTGGCTACAATTCGCGCGTTTTTGGAAACAAGGGCGAGTCCAACAGCGCCGGTTATGTCGCTTCTTTCGTGTCACCGCTTCCTCTTCCTCCATCGCCACTAACGTGCTCGCTAAAAGCACGATAACAATACCTACTTCGTTGAGACACAACATTATCGTGCTTATCCTCGTGAAATAGAAATCTTGTGGTTGAACGTGCCATTGTGTCATAGTCGTTCTAATGGTAAATTTGGGTGTGAAATTGGATCATCCGAGACGGATGGCAAGATGCTGCAGATCCAAGTCAGAGAAACCACGCGCCACTCGAACGGTGAGTCACTTTCCCGAAGAGTGAGAGCAAAAACAGGGACCGAGGGAAACCTTCTGTGATGGCTGATTGAACGCCGCCGCATCACGGATACAGTTAGCTAGAAAAGCTCTGTACCACGGTGAGCGAGAGGCTAAACCAGACAAAAAAGGCGTTTCAACCAAAATTGACGCGAAAGAAGACAACGTCGACGTACATGCGCTTGAAATACGATATGCACAAAATACGAAATGAGCTGATAATCAACATGAGAAAGAGACAAAATACAAAGACAAAATTAACATTTAATCGAATCATGGAAACCGCCATGTAAGTCGACCTCGTCATCTCGGCGTTAACGCCTGGTTGATCCAAGAGGAGTCCGGAGAAAGTCCAGTTTGTGGTGCAATATGGTTAAATATATACTAGAATGCAACTAAAAAAACAGCAGTTTCAAAAAATCAACATCGTAGAAGCAAACAAAATTGAGGTCATCCGACCATTTCAAAATGGCGTCGTACTTGATACCTCCGGAGCGTCGATTGTTCTTGAGTTTTTTTATCGGCGGAAGCGATGAGGTGTGCAACAGACATGGACAAAGTGAATGGAGTCCGAGCTTTTCATTTTTCAAAAGTTTGTGGCACAGTTCATTTCACTGCTGACCCCATTTTACTCATGAAACTTCACTTCCAACTGAAGGGAAACTTGACAATAGTTGCAACGAAGCATGCATTTTATTTCAGTTCAGTAAAGAATTAGGCTTTCACCGTTCCACTACAATAGACCAGTGAAAATGTACAAAATACGCGCTTATAATTTCATTTTTGTAGTTACCACCTTATTTAGGTAACAGGGAACGTTTGACATACGAACTATTTGCAGCCTCGCGGAGGAACAGTGGTTGGAGGTCATGAGTGCGTGGGCGGGGCTTCACTGCAGACTTGAATTGTATCTACCTATGGATTCATCATCATCATCATCATCAGCCTAGTTACGCCCACTGCAGGGCAAAGGCCTCTCCCATACTTCTCCAACTACCCCGGTCATGTACTAATTGTGGCCATGTTGTACCTGCAAACGTCTTAATGTCATCCGCCCACCTAACTTTCTGCCGCCCCCTGCTACGCATCCCTTCCCTTGGAATCCAGTCCGTAACCCTTAGTGACCATCGGTTATCTTCCCTCCTCATTACATGTCCGGCCCATGCCCATTTCTTTTTCTTGATTTCAACTAAGATGTCGTTTACCCGCGTTTGTTGCCTCACCCAATCTGCTCTTTTCTTATCCCTTAACGTCACACCCATCATTCTTCTTTCCATAGCTCGTTGCGTCGTCCTCAATTTCAGCAGAACCCTTTTCGTAAGCCTCCAGGTTTCTGCCCCATATGTGAGTACTGGTAACACACAGCTGTTATACACTTTCCTTTTGAGGGATAGTGGCAACCTGCTGTTCATGATTTGAGAATGCCTGCCAAACGCACCCCAGCCCATTCTTATTCTTCTGGTTATTTCAGTCTCATGATCCGGATCCGTGGTCACTACCTGCCCTAAGTAGATGTATTCCCTTACCACTTCCAGTGCTTCGCTACCTATCGTAAACTGCTGTTCTCTTCCGAGACTGTTAAACAATACTTAGTTTTCTGCAGATTAATTTTCAGACCCACCCTTCTGCTTTGCCTCTCCAGGTCAGTGAGCATGCATTGCAATTGGTCTCCTGAGTTACTAAGCAAGGCAATATCATCAGCGAATCGCAAGTTGCTAAAGTATTCTCCATCAACTTTTATCCCCAATTCTTCCCACTCCAGGCCTCTGAATACCTCCTGTAAACATACTATGGATTATATTGGCGCTAATTACGCCGCTACCGTTAATTTTACTTACTCGACGACCAACCCCGGCATTCAGAAATCCATCTTAACTGACAGTTCATGCTTGCCTTGACCTAAATGACGCCTGTCATGAACGCGCCGAAGGAAACGCAGTGAGCATCTTGGGCATGTTCACGCTATGTGTCGTTTACATCAGGTCAATTATGGGCGTTAAATTCATTTCTGAATACGGGGGTAGTTCTCGCTTGCTGTGGGCACCGCCGACGCGGCATTCCAGGTACCATTTCCTCACGCGAGACTTGCGTAGTCCAAGCGAAATCGCTCCATTTCCAATAAAGTGCGCTGTACGGTGGCTTTTTCTCAGCATGGCTATTCATACGGCGGTGCACCCTTTACAGGAGTATAGTGCAGTGTGGTGAATTTATTTTTATAGTGTCGCTAATTACACCCGTACCGTTGTTTCACCTACTCTGCGAGTAATTCTCGCTTTTTGTCTCATTGAGACCTACATTTTCAATCTCTTGTGACTCGCTACGACGCTCAGGAGGCGCAAAAGCACCTTTTTTCTGTAAGGTTGTACAAGATATCCAGATACGCCAAATCCGCGTGCAGTCAGCTAAGATGACCTTGACTTCAGAAATGGTGGGTTACGATAGCGACCGCTATAGTGGCCGTCGCCTAAAAAACACTCCTACTATAGCAAAGCAAATTTTTACTGCTATGATATGATGCTGTCAGTGCTTGCCTCTCGACTCAAAAAAACTGAATGTGCCGCTGACAAATGCAAATGTTGCCTTTTTGCCATGATCGACGCAAAACACACAATGCATGAAATCACAATTACGAAACCACCGAAACGGCTGAGCCGATACTGTCGACACAGGCAAAAGCATGCCGGTGGAGGCTGCCTAACACTCACGTGATTGGAAAAAGGCCGGATCTCGCAATTGCTTTGACGTGGTCAGTGGAAGCATTTCTGGGTGCTCCAAATCGCATTTCAGCGACCTGAAAGAATCAATCGAGTGTATTGCGAGCGCTCCGAAACGACCACCCGAGGCCAGCAGCACTAAACAACTCAAAATGCGATGTGACAACCTTCGTAAGGGGTATCATTTCTTTTTTCTTCATTGGCCAGGTTCATCATTGCTTTAAACTCTTCTCTAGTAATAAAACTAAATAAGACTCTTGACCACCTAACGAATTGGTGCAATGACAACGATCTAGTCATTAATCCATCTAAAACGAAATTTTTAGTATTCCATTCGCACCAGGAGTCTCCGCTAGGGAGCCGTGAAGTACTATCGCGCTCAGTATGAGCTACACCGCGCGAGCGCGTGGCCGCGCGCTCGGTATGGTTGTACAGTGGCCCCGATAGTGGCGTGTTTTCGAGCTATCTGGAGAGGGTGTAGCTGTTCCAGCAAGCTCGCATCACCTCCACTTGCTTGCTTTCCCCTTCACCCTCGTTTAGACTGGTTTTGATATCTGTTTCGAAAATGATAACTGTAGCCGTAGGTCGACGCCCAAACTTCGTAATCGGGCCCGCGTCGGTCCGCACAGTGGGTGTTATCTGGTGTGTCAGATGAATAAAAAGGAATACGTTCGTCAGCTCGCAAAATGTCCCGGGTGTCCAACAGTGATCGACTTCTTAATTCACCTCCGGTTTAAGCATTTACAGCACGCAAGCTGTCTTAGTGCGAACCAAATTTTTTTTTATTCGGGCTGAATATATCTTTGACTGATCATACGACTCTTTCATGTCAGTGCACGTTAAAAAACCCCAGGTGGTCAAAATTTCCGGAGCTCTCGACTACGGCTCTCGACTCAGCCTGAGTCGCTTTGGGACGTTAAATCCCATAAACCAAGCCAAACCAAACCACACGACTGTTCGGAATGGCAATTAAGTACCCTAGACAAAAAGAACCTGCACATGACCTTGTGTTTATGTATCTAGGAAAAGTACCCTCTGGATGAGCTGACTGAAAATTAGTGTATTCTGGTAATACCGGTAATGATCGGCGAAATCGGGGTTCGGGGCCTTAGTGATAGTGCGCTCTAAAATTTCGGAACCATTTAATGCATTTTAAGAAGGCGTGGTGTGTTCTGGAGCCGTCACGCACGGTGGGAAGCTTATGAAGACGACGCACGGCCCCAGGAGTTGCGGCAAATGAACAAAGTAGGCTGCTCCGGCCAAATGTGAAATGTTGTTATAGTACGGAGAACGGCGGTGGCAGCAATGGCAACGCGTTGCCGCATTAGCACGGGGGCTATGCTAACACTCTGTCGAAAACAATGCATGGCCCACGTTGTGGCTGCTTCTGCCTTTACGCTGGACGCTGAGGCGCATTATCAGTGCTAAAATGATGTCTAAACGCACAGCCCTTCTTGGACGAAGAAAGCGCTGTTTTGATAACCTTCGCACGCCACGTCTGGTCGGTGGCAAAAGTGCTGCATGATCTTGCAGTTTCTGCTTCAGCGAAATCAAAGTGAACAAGAAACAGATAAGGTGCTCTTCAGATAAACGGGGACGAGGGGTTCCAGCGCGCTTGCTGGAACAGCTACACCCTCTCCAGATAGCTCGAAAACACGCCACTATCGGGGCCACTGTACAACCATAACGAGCGCACGGCCACGCGCTCGCGCGGTGTAGCTCATACTGAGCGCGATAGTACTGACGTGCCTCGCATGGGCTCCTGCGTCTTGCGCTCATTTCTACAGAAAGGCCAGTCACCCCTTTCATTTTGCACCGACAGAATCGGCAAGCTCCAAGGAACCAGCGAATACCACCTACTTTAAAAGTGAGTGCGTTTTGGTCAAGATTTCGAGCTTCATCTTCACTGACCATTCCGCGCCTTGCTAAGCCTAACGCGGCGCGAGACCCCACCGGCCCGCCGGGGCAAAGCCACCTAGAAAAAAATGTAAGGCCACCGCACCACCTCCTCTCCCCTGTCAATACGTCACGAGAGTCGGATGGTAGCGGTGGATGGGGGAGCGCTGCGTTTCTAGAATGCGGCGCGCGTTCTGAAAACAAATTTTCTCCGTGGCTGCAACGCTAGAGCGGCAACGCGTGGAGCATTTGCTTGGTGGTTTTGGTGGGGCATGCTGCACCGTAAACACGATTGCTTTTCTTCGATTGTGCGTGGTTCGTCGTACACGGAAGCGCAACGATGCCTGGCTGTTGTTGCGCACCAAACTGCAAGTCCAATTATGACGGAGGACAAAGTGTCCGAGTGCACAAGTTCCCATCTGACCGAGCCACTCGGGAAGCATGGACGAGAGCAGTTCCTCGGAAGGACTTCTCGCCAACGAAGTACACAGTGGTAAGTATTTCTTCTCTCTATTGTTATTCTGGGTTTCCAGACGAATAGGTTTCATCAGCATAGTGCGCAATGCATTTGTGCACGCGTGCACAATAGATGGGTCTCTGCACCTGTCGACGCGCTTGTAAATTCAACATTTTCGTCGAGCTTCATACCTGTAACGGCTTGTTTTTTTTTTATTTCAGCTCTGTGAAAAGCATTTCTTGCCATCGGATTACTTGAAGACGACATCTTACACGGACGTCAAGACAGAAAAAGTGGTCGAAGTTGCCATGAATAACATCCGTCTGAAGAAAACTGCAGTTCCGAGCTTGTTTCCCAATTGCCCTGCCTATTTATCGCGTCCGCAAGTGTGCGTTCGAGAAGCGCCGGCTGCCAAAAGAGCGCGCTTGGAAGCCACATATTTGCAAAATGCAATAATGCTTTCTCAGCAAACCCAAGCAGAAGAGGACGCCAAAAATCTGGTTGGTAGCTTTGCGGACTTGCTGAAGGCCTTGCCAAGCTTTCAGTGTTCGGACTTCTGGACAGTTTTGAACAAGGGCTCCAAGGTTTCCTTTTTGGACTTGTCACTTCAATCTGCTCCTGCAGTCCGTACTTCGGTGATCGTGTCCACAGACCTGCGCGTCGAAGTATTTTTTGGTGAAACGGGTGTGAGGAAGTGTGGTGATGTTTTAGTTCCTGAAAAGCTGTGCGACTTGAGAGATTTGAAAAGTGTGTTACACATGATCGAACAGACACGTAAGGATATCAGCACTGAGCGTTCTGAAAAGGCCCGTCATCTACTGACATTGATTTCGACATTGCTACAGGAAGTAAGTGGAAAACATTTCGCATGCGAGTTGCAAGAATGACATTTGGAAGTGCTTAAATTCTTGAAGAGTCAAGTTGATCTTGTTTTGAATGATGCTGGCCGATATCCCCCCGATTTATTGGTTTTTGCTAGCCTTTTGTTCACAATTTCACCTCATGCATAAGATTCCTGAGAAGTTCGATGAAGCTTAAGATGCCGCATGCTGATACGATCAGAAGACTGTGTTCATCGTACGATGTACGCCCTGAAACGGAGCAGCAAGAATGTAGCTTTCTTTCCTATGCAAAGCGTATTGTAAGCACATATAAAGAGCATGAAAAGACTGTAACGTTAATGATTGATGACATTCACCTTCAATCATTTTTTTATTACAAGGCTGGGTTGGTTACTGGTGCTGCGGTAAATTCATCGACTGCAGCAAAAACTGCCCACGTATTTATGATACAGAGCCTGCTTTCTTCAAACAAGGATGTTGTACACATCCTTCCTGTGGCACAAATCGATGCTAAGGCGCTGCACGACTTCCTTCGGAGGATTATTCTTGATCTAGAGGCGTCTGGTTTTAGAATAATCGCAGTGATCTCGGACAATAACTCCATAAACAGAAAAGCCATGTCCTACTTCGCTAAGCCGGCAAGTGTCAGCATTGTTTACCAGCATCCTGCTGACCCATCACGACCCCTGTTTTTTGTGGTGGACCCAGTTCACGTACTAAAGTGTATAAGAAATAACTGGCAGAATCAAAGAAACATTGGCAAATGCATGTACTTTCCTGAACCGAAGAGTGATGAGGCTGAACCAAAGATACTTACAGCATCTTTCAAGGTATTATGCCAGCTGCACGAAGCTGAAAAGCATGAGCTCTTGAAGCTAGCACCAACGCTCACTTTGAAGGCACTGAACCCCTCAAACATGGAATGGCAGAACGTTAAACTGGCCTTAAAGATTTTTAACTCATCTACTCTTGCTGCTCTCAGTGTTGCAACGTTCCAGCATGCAAAGGAAACCTCTCAATATGTCTACACCATTTTGACTTGGTGGAACATTGTTAACGTCAAGACGCCGAGAAAAGGACAGCGGTTGCGAGATCAACTGCAAGGTCCAATACTTTCATCGTCATGTCCTCAACTAGAATTCTTAGAGAGAATAGTTCAATGGCTTGATCACTGGAGAAGCCTCGAACATGACAATGGCCGCTTGACACGTGAAACGCACATAGCTTTCAGCCACACTACCCATGCCTTGCACGAGCTTGCCATATACTGTCTCAAAGAGCTTCATTTCGAGTATGTTCTTTTGGGCAAATTTCAAACTGATAGCTTAGAGGATCGCTTTGGAAAGTACCGGCAATTGTCTGATGCCAATTACCACGTGTCTATAAGGCAGATATATGAATCTGAAAACAAATTGCGTTTGCAGAAGGTTCTGGACCTGCCAGATTGGGACATTCTACTACCACCGAGCGCGAACACGTTGGAGACAAGTGTACATTCAGGAAACGGCCAGTTTCAAGTCACTGTGACCGACTCCGACATTGAGAAAAAAACGTCAAGGCTACCGGCACTAACCTATGTTGCCGGCTATTGTGCCCATGCAGCTCTAAAAAAGCTGACATGCGCATCATGCAGTGAAAGCCTTGTGATGCAAGACGTCGATCTAGATGACCCTGAGAATGCATTAATCACGAAGGTGACAAGGGGTGGCCTGAAGTTTCCACGAGCAGTTGTAGTTAATGCTATACTCTTTACTGAAATTATATTGGACAAGCTCAGGACACCAGAATATGCCGTACGATTTTTCAGCCTTCCTAAGCAGAAAGATACTCTTGTCGGCCTTGTGTTCGCTACCCTTCATGACTTTGAGGATGTCGATGTGTGTGAATTCGGTCATGCTGCACAGGAGGTAATGGGGCATGTTGTAAGTGCTGCAGCGAATACACTGCTGAACAACTTGGGCCGCACAGAAAACGACAAATTACGCAACGCCAAGAACGACCGAAAATTGCAGACATTGAAGGCCTGAGATGTTTCTCATTTATTTTTTATTCATGAAGCTCTGTTTTGTTGAACATCTACGTATGTTTGTGTTGACAGAACCCTTGTAAAAAGAAACCTGTGGCGTAGCTAGGGCTTATTTGCCTACATTATCAAAATTTAAACCCCGCATTTTGGCCAATTCAAATGTTATTTGAGTGTATTGTGCTACCTGTTTATGATTCGAACTCTCCATGCTACCGCAATCCATTAATTGCATGTTTTCCTTTAGGACTGAGAGTAGGCGTCTCGTTTTTTACTTACTTTTCACCATTATCTCAGTATTTTATGAAGACCAATAAGGCCTGCAAACAAGGCGGGTGGAAATAAAATAACCACAAGAAATGGTACAACAAAGACGGAAGCTTATTCTATTTGAGAATTAGTTGTGCGGGACCCTATAATGATAAAATTTTCACAATAAAATTAACCTCGATATTCGTGTGTCGAGCGAGGACTGTTTTACGCAATGCAAGAGTGAGAATGATAATTGTATATGGAAGATTTAAAATGTTTGTTTCTGAATGCAGTTCTTATCATTTGTGAATAAAGTATATTCTGTGTCTTCAATATGCAGTTTTCCTCTTTCTTTCGTTCCGTCTAAAGTTGAGTGACTAAGCAGCATGCAGTTTGCTTGTCTTAGTCCCGACCAAACATCACAAGCACAATAAGGCAGGTCGTGTTGCGATACACGCAAAAAACAAGAATGTTGCCAATCAAGTAATCTAAGGAAGGTATGAAAGAATGCTGCTTTCTATGGTGGTGTTGACTGCGGTGAACCAGCGGCTCCCCCTTATTTTTTGCGTCAGCTATACGTGTCTTGCTTTGGAAACGAAGCATCTGAATTTATAGGTTGCTGTCACTTTAAGGACAGCACTAATTTTCTCATGCCATAGTATCCGCGACGCGCAAAGAGAGACACTGCAAGCGCAACGAACCTAGGCGCGGAGACGCCGACGGCGTCGACTGTCCGGCCCATCCGACTAGCGTGACGTCACACCGGCGTGCGGAGGCCTTACATTTTTTTTCTAGGTGGCTTTGGCCGGGGAGAACCGCCGTCGCACGTGCAACAGGCACACGGTGCGCGTGGAAGGAGGCCGACAGCGCTCGCTGCCGCACGTGCGTGGCACGTGCACTGTGAGCCGAAGAGGAGGCTCGGCGCTCGCAGGCGCTGCGGCTGACAAGCAGATTTTGAGATGAGCCAAGAAACACCCGCGACGGACGCGACGTCAAGCGAACGACAACAAGAAACAAGCGCAATGCATACAGACTCAGCGGAAGAAGCCGACGTCGCGCAATCTTGGACCTACGACAAAAACAGCGGCAGAACTATAGACCTCAACGACCAATGGCTGACATGGGAAAGGAAAGGCAAGAAGGAAATCACGCGCATCAAAAGCCTCCGCAGTGACCCAATCCACACAACAGACAGCCATGCCGTCGCCGCGCAAATCCAGAATGCCACCGCTACCTTTGGACCCTGCTGTTAACAGCGCAAAATGTAGACAAGAGACGAGATAAGAAGACACCACAGCGCTTGTGGTGTCTTCGACCACCTAACTATATCGAGCCCGATCCTAGCGTCTCGCTCAACGGAACCAAGATCCCTACAGTGAACTCCCTTCGCGTACTCGTACTTCACATCCACAAGGACGGATCAGGGGCGGCCACTCTCCCGCGTCTCCAACGCACACTGTCACAAGTTACGCACCTCGTCTGGTTGTGGGTTCGGTTCCCACCTGCGGCAAGTTGTTTTTTCATCAACTTTAATTTCCATTAGTTTATCGTTTCTTTATTTCATTTATTACGCACAAGTAATTTCCCCTATGTTGTCCTTGGTGTCATTGTTTGTTGGCTTCATATGATATGACTAATAAAAATCGGGACCCTCGGTCAACCCCCTCTCCTCGTTTAGCACCTCGTCAAGAGTATCACATAACAAAGAAGCGGACTTAAGGAGCACGACACACTAAGCATAATTCAAGCTCTCCTAACTAGCCGTATCACCTACGGAACTCCCTACTTGACGCTCAAGCCGGCAGAAATCAAGAAACTCAATGTTGTCATTCGAAAGGCAATCAAAGTAGCCTTGACCCTCCCACCCATGGCATCAACGGAGAAACTCCCCAAGCTCGGCGTCTACAATACGTGGGAAGAGCTTGTCGACGCTCATAAGATCAGCCAACTAGAGCGGCTCAAGCTCACACCCACCGGACGTGCAGTTTTGCGCTACCTCAACTACAGTGAAAGCTTCATTGCAGACACAGACCAGAAAGCAAGAATCCCACCTGCAGTCCGGGGCTGTATCAGAGTTGCAAGTATACCGCGCAATATGCATCCAACTTATCATAAGGAGCGTCGGCAAAGCAGAATCCGCGCACTCAGCAAGAAATACGGGAAAGACCCTGATACAAGGTACACCGATGCAGACCGGTATATTAAACGAAACGCCTTTGCCCTAAGCGTCACGGATCACCAAGGCAAAGAACTTGCAGCTGTCACCATCCGATCAAGAGCCCCAGAGACTGCAGAGAAAACGGCAATCGCTCTGGCAATAACAACTTGCCCTGAAGTAGCAGTAATACTAACAGACTCCCAAGCAGCAGTGCGCAACTATCAAAAAAGACGCGTATCAGAAACCGCGCTCAATATACTAAGAAATTACATCGCACGCGCCCCGCTCCCCGACATCCACATCAACTGGGTTCCAGGCCATCAGGGTATGACAGGAAATGAGGCGGCACACGCCGCTGCCCGCGAGCATACCAGCCGGGCTTTCCTGCCATCCCACACTAGGCCGGCCACCAACGTTGATGACATCCCTCTGAAGTACTCGGAGCTACTGCAACACCACCGACTCAGCAGAAGAACGTACTTTACCACACAAGAATCTGAGCAAAGAGGAAGAAGTCATCCTGCGCCGCCTGCAGACCAACACCTACGTGCACGGAATAATCATGCACAGACTGTATCCTACGCAGTACTCGTACACATGCCCCCATTGCGACGTTCCAGACACCCTGCAACACATGGTCCAGGATTGCCCACTGCGTGACACAGCCGCAGACCCTACCTTACAAGCTCCACAAGACGACTCCAAAGAAATCCGCCCCATAGAAGCAATAAAAGAGCGCTCCAACTCGCCTCAGATCCATACAACTGAAACGTGGTAGGCCAAGCTTTCCTCCGATGACCTGGACGACCAACACAGTCTTGTCGCCCGGGCCAAGGAGGCAGCCCAAGCTAGAGGGTTCTTGGAATAAGGAATCCTCCCACCTAGGGTGAACTGGGTTCTGACTCAGTTTACCGTTTCGGAAAATAAAAGTTTAGTTCTCTCTCTCTCTCCATTCGCACCGAAAGTCACTCATTATTCCTCTTTCGTTAACCTTAGGCAATCATTCTATTCCATTAGCGACTCCGTTTCATTTCTAGGGTTTATCCTAGACTGCCATCTCAAGTTTCACCTGCACATCAATCATGTCAAGCTGAAGTGCGCTTTTGGTATCCGTGCGCTTATCAAAGCACGACATTATTTTTCTCCTTCTGCTTTGCTTTCCCTCTACTTTGCGTTCATTCATTCCCACATTAATTACAGATTAATCGTTTGGGGTAATACATATCTATGTTATTTGTCTTCAGTCCGGCATATACAAAATCGAGCAATCCGTATCATCACCCACAGTTCACTGCGCTCTAATGCTATCGGCCTGCTTGAGCAGTACAAAAGTTTATGTATAAAAAGATTATTCAACTACAATTTAGCAATAATGTTTTATAAATTGCTTGATTCCCAGCTGACCTTTCAATATATTAAAAACAGCTCCCTTAGCAATACAAACCCCACTAGGTTCGCTTCTAATTATAATTTTTTGTTACCATCAGTTCGCACTAACTATGGTAAAAAAACATCTACATTCGCTACCATTACACTTTTGAATCGTTTTCCTGCTTCGCTTAAAATACTACCTACATTTCAAGAAAAGACGGGGAATGCGGGAGATAGGAATTCAAGACGATGAGCAAAACGTGAACAAGGTGAACGCAGGAGCCAACGTTTCAACAAGTGGACTTGTCTTCTTCAAGGCGACGTATGCTTTCCTCGCCACACTATATATAGGTGGGGTTCTTCTAAAGGGGAGAGGGTGTGAGGCGGGAGGATGCGGAAACGAGCGAAAATGTGTTAACGTGTCGAATTGAGAGTAAAGGAACGCTGTGTACAAGGTACAAAGGCGGGGGGCACAACCCCCCCACCCCCACCCCGGTCTGTCAACGCACGCGCATTAGCCGGCGTGTCAAGGGCGTCTGACACGCCGGCTGACAAAAAAGAAAAAAGAAAAAAAAAGAAAGGAAAGGAAGAAAGAAAGGGGGGGGGATACGCCAAGAAATCGAACTAAGTGTTATTGCCTATAGCTTGAAGTTTAGCACAGCGAATAGATTCTAAAGCTCCCTTTGAAACATTTATGCCTATTGGTTGCAATGTCTTGAACTTATGGATAAGGTATGATTCTCTGTATTTCCTTTCTCGTTCAGAACGGAAATTTGACTGTGAGATGTAGAGTTTAAGTTCATCAAAATAATGACCTGGTTGATTGAAATGCTCAGCGACGGCTTTGGGAAGCTTTTTAGCTGTGTCCGCGCAATGTCCGTTTAATCTGACGTTCATTGATTGTACTCTTTCACCGATATATTGTTTCTTACAGAAGGAAAATTCAAGCATATAAATCACATCCGAACTTGTACAAGTGAAGCTAGATTTGACTTCATGTGTATAACTATTTGCGGTGCTTTTAATTTCAATGTCACTTTGAAGGTGCCTGCAGGTTTTGCACCTAGCCCGACAACATGCTTTTATTACGGGGGAATGCTGTTGGCTGACTTTTGCGTGCACTAACATGTCGTTAAAGTTCTTGTTTCGGTGATAGGTAACCCTCGGTACATCCGGGAACGCTTTTCACAAACGCTCGTTACTTGATAATATTGGGTGGTATTTTCTTAGGAAGTTGTTTATGTTTGGGAGTGCATTAGAATATTTTGTTATAAAGGCCGGCGGTCTGTCAGATTCTAATCTGGGCTGTCTCTCCGCCAATTCCGACTGTCTCTCCAATCTCGACGCGGCATCATAAGCTCTATCGAGAGCAACTTGGGGATAGTTCCTTTCTGCTAGCGTTGATTTGAGGTCATTTAGGTGGTGGATATAATCATGGTCTTCGCTGTAGAGTCTTCTTATACGTTTCGCTTGTCCGACAAAAATTCCTTGCTTGCAATGTCGCGGGTGATGACTGTTGTAGTCTAAATATTGCTGGCTATCTGTAGGCTTCCGGTAAAGTGTCGTTCTCAGTTTTCCGTTTTCTATGTAGACCGTCGTGTCCAGGAAGTTGACCTGACTAGGAGAGTGGTGAGTAGCAAATTTAATACTTGGGTGAAAGCGATTGAAATGGCTAATTAAGTCGGTTAAGGCGCTTGTGCCGTGTTCCCATATTATAAATATGTCGTCAATGTAACGAAGATAGGTGTGGGGTTTTAAAGGGTAGGATTTCAGCAGGTCTGCTTCAAGCTGTCCCATGAAGATGTTCGCATACGTGGGAGCGAATAGCGTACCCATGCTAGTGCCGAAAATTTGCAGGTAGTGTATAGAATCGAATTCGAAATAGTTGAGCGTGAGAACTAACCAAAGGAGCGATAAGTAAACTTCAGGAGCGTGCGCTTGGGGATTGATTGCGAGGGATCTAGAAACGGCTTCAATTCCTTCACTCATGGGAATGTTGGTGTAAGGGCAGAAAAATCCAAAGTGACTAGAATAACGCGGTCGGAAAGGATTTGGTTGGCGTTGATGCCGTCGATAAGTCGAAGGAAGTGCGACGTGTCTTGAACGAAAGATGGGAGGCTGGTGGGTATGTTCGACAGGTGGTGATTTAAGAATTTAGATAGTGACTCAGTAGGTGTGTTGTTATTAGACACAATAGGCCCGACCTGGGATTTCTGCTGTAAATATTTCTTCGACCGGAACTTTATGTATTTTAGGAAGAAGATAAAATCGGCCGGCTGTTTTGTTCTTGGGCATCATGAAGCGATATTCAGATTGCGGGATTAGTTCCCTGGGCAGGAGCTCCGCTGTTGTGCTTATCACAATATTGCAGTAATCTGAAGTTGGGTTAGAGTCGAGTTTTCTGTAATGGGTGTGGTGGCTCAGTTGTTTAGAGGCCTCATTCTTGTACTTTTCTATAGGCCAGATTACGATACTGCCGCCTTTGTCTGCTGGAAGGACATTCTAGAGTCAACGCGGCATTGCCGGAAACGCAAAAATTTGACCCCCGCTCAACACCAAATCCTTAAAGAACTTGTGAAAAGGAATGATATTGTAATGAAACCAGCAGACAAAGGCGGTAGTACCGTGTGGTACGTGCATTTGAAGGTGTAATGCCGGAAGGGAGGTACAAACAATAGTAATTGCACTAAATGTTTACAATTATGCAACGCGTACGTTGCATTTTAAACCATTAGGCGAAGATGAAGCGTGTGTGTGTGTGTGTTTGTGTGTTTGTGTGTTTGTGTGTTTGTGTCGGGGAGGGGAGGGGGAAGGAGAGCCGTCGTAGTATTACGTTTGCTTGTTGTCCTAATCCTAATATGTCTAACCAGTTTTAATCGAGGAATTCATAATGCATCGACACGGAACGTGTATATTCAATGGGTAATTTCCTATGCAACTGCATAGACTTTATTCGTTGTTGCGCGATACCCCCCTTATAGCCAAAGCTGTATGCCATTACCTGTCATTGTAGCTTTAAAGGGTTAGAGCGTGTTTCTCTTATATCACAGTGGATACTCAATACCGCGTAGGAGACGCGGGAACACCGGACTAACTGCTGTACTGATAAATCGGCTGCCGTTGAAAAGAAGGCTTTAGCTCTAGTCATTCTAGTTCAAAAGCATCATCTTAAACAAACCAATTTCCTGATGACAGAATCCTTGAACCATCAAAATTAACCTTACTTGATTCATTTAAAATTACTTTAGCAAATGGAATTCTAAAGGTTATCTAGAATAGCTTTAAAAATGAAGCTGTTAAGGAGAGAGAGAGAGAGAGAGAGAGAGAGAGAGAAAACTATTTGGTGCATTAAGGGTTTAGCGTTCGGTCTTCGTCTTAATCGCTGCAAACGCTTGACCTTCTTAGCAGGGTTGGGCCCCTAGTCCAGGGCTCCACTGAGCCGCGCTGCTTCGCTTGCGTGCTGCACCATTGCCCTTTGGGCGGCGAGCTCGCAGCTGGTGAGCCGGCTCTCCCACTGCAGCGATTTTAGAAATATCGTATCTGATAACATACCTGAACATGAGTGTTCGGCTCCGTAGCTGTAAACGTAATAGGAATGACTGTCTGGTCAGTTGCTGACGATAGAGCGTTTACAGCAGATCATCAAAAGCTACTTATTCCCCTTCACTTCAAACTTTCATCATCATCATCATCATCATCATCAGCCTGGTACGCCCACTGCAGGGCAAAGGCCTCTCCCATACTTCTCCAACAACCCCGGTCATGTACTTATTGTGGCCATGTGGTCCCTGCAAGCTTCTTAATCTCATCCGCCCAACTAACTTTCTGCCGCCCCCTGCTACGCTTCCTTTCCCTTGGAATCCAGTCCGTAACCCTTAATGACCATCGGTTATCTTCCCTCCTCATTACGTGTCCTTCCCATGCCCCATTTCTTTTTATTGATTTCAACGAAGATGTCATTAACTCGCGTTTGTTCCCTGACCCAATCTGCTCTTTTCTTATCCCTTAACGTTACACCTATCATTCTTCTTTCCATAGCTCGTTGCGTCGTCCTCAATTTAAGTAAAACCCTTTTCGTAAGCCTCCAGGTTTCTGCCCCGTACGTGAGTACTGGTAAGACACAGCTGTTATACACTTTTCTCTTGAGGGATAATGGTAACCTGCTGTTCATGATCTGAGAATGCCCGCCAAACGCACCCCAGCCCATTCTTGTTCTTCTGATTATTTCCGTCTCATGATCCGGATCTGCCATCACAACCTGCCCTAAGTAGATGTATTCCCTTGCCACTTCCAGTGCCTCGCTACCTATTGTAAATTGCTGTTCTTTTCCGAGACTGTTAAACATTACTTTAGTTTTCTGCAGATTAATTTTTAGACCCACCCTTCTGCTTTGCCTCTCCAGGTCAGTGAGCATGCATTGCAATTGGTCTCCTGAGTTACTAAGCAAGGCAATATCATCAGTGAATCGCAAGTTACTAAAGTATTCTCCATTGACACTTATTCCCAATTCTTCCCAATCCAGGTCTCCGAATACCTCCTGTAAACACGCTGTGAATAGCATTGGAGAGATCGTATCTCCCTGCCTCACGCCTTTTTTTATTGGGATTTTGTTGCTTTCTCTTATGGAGGACTACGGTGGCTTTACCTCATAAGCTTTAATAAAGTTATAGTGTCTTAATAGAGGTATATCCTACACTCACGTACATAAGTAAAGTTTGTCAGCTTTAGACCCGTTCGGCACCGTATTTTACGTTCAACTAAGATTCGTCTCTTTATTGGGAAGCTAGACAGGCCGTCAGTTCTGTGTTTCGATGTTTTTGAGATTCTCAGGCCTTTGACAGTTTCTTTAATAACCTAATAGTCGAAGCAAAATACGCGTACGTACCATCGAGAGATACAAGAATGTGAAATGTTTCTTATTGCAAGAAAAATGTATTAAAATTGTTACATTGCTTCCTTGAGAGCATTTCTGGATTTCACATCTGTGGAAGCAGGGTGTAAGCGACGTAAGATTTCCTCTCAATGTAATGCGTAGCTTAAGAGGGTCGCTGAAAGTGATATTTTTGAAAATAAGGTTCATCAAATGGACTAAACTGGGCGCTCGAGGCACTTTGCATGTATTCGCGGGCTTTTTTTCACGCTCGGAAATACACTTTTATGTAGCTCGTATTCCACAACAGAAGGCTGTACCGGAAGTTTTTTTATGTTGCTCTGCAATTTCCTCATTAGCACTTTTCGTCTAATTATAACATTTGAGATGTTGATTAATTAAGACTAATTATCGAATTGGGCGCAATGAAAAAAATAATTTGATTTTCTCCAAGCGACGGCAAACATTACCTTGGTTCTGTCCAGCTGCATGGCGTTTGCATATTTTGCATATTTGCTATATACAGGGACACCTGTATATAGGGTACAGAAATGGGCTTAACAAAATTACAGAAGTGACATTTTAAATCACCCATTAGAAGCCTTACATGCTTAACCTATGATACAGCTATAGTCGGATACGACTAAAATCTGCAGGGAAACCCCGCCCACGCCCTCATAACCGCCAGTCACTGTTCCTCCGTGAGGCTGCATATAGTTCGGACTTCAAACTTTCCCCGCTACCTAAATAAGGCGGCCACCACAAAAATGTAATTATAAGCGCGTAATTTTGTACGTTTTCACTCGTCTATTACAGTGGAACTGTGAAAGCCTAATTCTTTATTGAACTGAAATAAAACGCATGTATTGCTGCAACTATTTATTGTCAAGTTTCACTTCAGTTGGCAGGGAAGTTTCATGAGTAAAACGCGGTCAGCAGTGAAATTAACTGTGCCGCCGACTTTTGAAGAGTGAAAAGCTCCGACTCCATTCACTTTGTCCGTGTCTGTTGCACACCTGATCGCTCCCGCCGATGAAAAGACTCTTGAAGAACGGCAGACGCTCCGGCAGCATCAAGTACAACGCCATTTTGAAATGGTCGCATGACGACGATTTTGTTTGCTTCTGTAATTGGCTGGCGGAGTAACAAACCCGTGCGGTCCTTGTGCCTTGGTTGCCAACTGCTGTGTTTTTTTTTTTAAGTTGTATCCTACTATAGTGGGGTTCCCACGGTCTAACCATGCAAACGTGCTCGCTCCTCATACCTGCCAGTTCTCCCGAATTCTTGGTAAACATTTAACAACACCTGCAGATGGGCTAGATGGTGCATTGCAGATCGACGGAAAATAAGCGCACAGGAAGGCACACACGAACAGCCGAGAAAGACACAGGACAGGCGCTATCCTGCGTCCATAGCGCCGGTCCTGTGTCTTTCTCGGCTGTTCGTGTGTGTCTTCCTGTGCACTTATTTTCCGTCGATCTTCGTAAACTTCGCCAAATTGGGATCGTTTTACGATTTTACGGATGTTGCCTCAAGTTTTACGAAAAATGATTTTCACAAGAACTTTTCACTTGTCGGTCTCCGAAGTTTTTTCTTGCTTTAAGCAAGAAATAACTTTCGCTTGCTTTAAGCAAATTGATACAGATAAGTTGCTGAAGCAGACAAAATATGAAACAATGTCACTGAACCACTTACTACGATAAAAATAGAAACTCGTCTGTTACAACTTTGCTGCTGCTGCTGCTTCCGTGCTGCGTCTAAAGCTAAACGATCCTAATGAAGTAGGCATGCATCCCACAAAAAGCGCGTGCTCAAAACAAGTTTCAAATAAATACGTGCTACCCCCCTCCCTTTTCTTCGTCTTGTGAGAGTGGCCCGGCTGCATACACGCCGCATACATCAAACGTTTCAGCAGTTTAAATACGGTGTGTCGATGTATTGCTTCCATGCTAATCGCGCTATCGTCGACATTGATTTTGATGTAGGTTCTGTTGGATTTTTTAATGCGTTAGCATTCTTAGGGTACTTTACGCACCTTCTGGAGGCCAAGCTAGCTATCTAGGTTTGCATCTAACCGTTTTCCCACCTTCCTGGGTCATTGGGTTAGTCCATGGTCGAATGGGTATTGCATCGGGCTGCTGTGCTGACGGTACAGGGTTCTAAACCAACCGTCCGACAAACTTGGGTCGCTGAGTATGTGGCAATGTGTACATATGTGCCGCTTGTCAACGAACCTCTTTCACGCCGACATGGGTCACTGTAGATGCGGTACTGGGTAGGTGATGCCGTTTGAAGAAACTTTTTGACGCCGTATTGCAGCACTCGGTATCTGACACTCGGTCAGTGCTGGTCTTCAGTGAACCTCTTTGATGCCAACTTGGGTCACTGGCTACGTGCAGGTAAGTGTGTGCCGCTCTTCAATTAACGTCTGTGACTCCAAATTGGTTATCTAGGGATGTGTCACTGAGAATGTGTTGCTCTACAGTGACGAAGATCCCTCAAATTTCTCCCCACGCTGAGCGGAATCGAACCCACGTCACAAGGGTTCAAGGACCACTCTCTTTGCAGGCAGCGCCACAAGTGCACTAGGTATGTGCGGCTCTTCAATGAACCTCTCGCCAACTGGGGTGATCGAATATGTGCCACTAAGTGCGCGGCAATCGAGGGAAGAATTCTCAACGTGTGCACGCACGGGCGCACGACGTTGCTTGTCTCGGAGGCCATGCGCGGATTATCGGCAGCGCCGCTGGATTCCACAGCGTGTCCTCAACGCGAGAGAGATGCGCGGTTGCTGTATGACGCGTTTCTCTGCATTCGCACGCACCGGCGCGCCATGCAGCACGGAGGCCACGCGCAGGCTTCGCCGCGGTGGCGCTAGATGGCGCTGAGTGTTCTTAGAGAAGCGCGAAAAAGGAATCCCGCTGCAGTGCACACACCTCGTACATAGCTCCTTTCGACGGTGGCAATACGTTGGCAATACCTTGTGTGGCTATTTTAATTCATTGCTAAACCCATTACTGTCGACAGTGATTGTGATATGAGTTCTGCTGAATTTTTTGTTTCCTCATCGAACCGGTGTTGGTATGTCTTGGTAGCGAAGGCCGCTTTGGACGCTAATGTAAATAAATCACATACGGATGATTTCTTTTTGTTTTTCATGGCCGAACCCAAGTTCCAACAACGTACGAGTACGGTGAAGCACTGGGCTTCATAGAGGACCTAGATGTCAGGTAACCACAATCTTGTGCGCAAGATCCACATACGTTGCAACACCGCCCCAACCCCCAGCGCGCACGTAGAGTGAACTGGGAAACATCATTGCCTTTCCGTCTCTTTTTCCTTCTTGAGTGAGTTTTTCGTATCATTGCTCATGTCGTCACAAAAAGAACGAGGGACGATGACCGACAAATTTTTTTTTAAAGACAATTGCTTGAGCAGATAAGCAATGTATGAAACGCTGCAGAGAACACCCTGAAATCACCAGGACAGCTCGTTCTGTTTCCCGTATCTGTGCAATGGTAATAAAACTTCGGAAGAAAGTAGCGTAGAAGTAATCCATTACTTTTGAGTAATTCTTCAATTGCTTTCGTGGGCAGTAATGAGTAACTGTCATCAATTACATTTTAATGAACAAATTCTAATTGCAATCGGTAACTTTTTTTCTGTACCGTGCACAAGTCTGGCAACGTGTAATTTCATGCAATATGTATGTTTTTTTCGCAACAAAGGTCAGAGACGCTAACCCAATGCAACTTTTACGTTGATGCCCGATACCGCTCACCCACTACGTCGAAATCCAAACACGAATTCAGGCGGATGCGCACTGTTGGACGACGTAAAGATGACGATGGAACTGCCATCATGACAGGACGACGCGGCATTACCACGACGGCATGACAACTACTCTATCAAGATGGAAGATGGAAGCTTGGCCCCTGAGCCAAGCTTCCATAACCTCCCCCCCACTCACCCCCCCCCCTGTAGACGGGGCCTGGGATAGTTTTCGGTTAACGATAAACAACCCGGTGACGTAAAAATTAACGTCTTCAATTGTGGTCTACACATTTGAGCACGTAACATGCATTCTGCCTGGTCTGTCCACTGGTGACAAGAAGTGAACTTCTAACATTGCCCTGCTGGTAAATTAGAGGTCCTGCGTGATCAGTGTGGCTCCATCTGAGTCCAGCGCCTTGTTATACGCACGACTAGTTTGGTGGTGGAGACACTATACCATGCTTGACGGGATTCTCGATGTGCTGCGTTCCTATAGCGAAGGAAAAAATAATCGCCATTTTTTTTAGCCGGTCAGCCATTTCTTTTAACGCGGAATGAATGATTGGGCACCGAATCAATATTCATTTACTGTGTATATGTGATTACTGACTAGAATATGTACATTGCATCATCTTACCCCCTTGACTTTACTTCAGTTGTGTCTGCAGTGCCGTGAAGTAAAATTGAAGTATGCAAGTTTGTCGCACTTATCGGCAGTCCGTCATAATTCGCGACAGAAGCGGGTAAAAGGGAGCCCTCACTACGGCGCGTCTCATGCCGAGCCCGAAACATGACTTTGAAACGTGAATTAACGTATAGGATATCATTTGCATACTCACTGAAGTTTGCAGCTTTGATGTTCGAGTGGTCTGTATACAGGGGAAGTATAAGGAATGTTTTAGCTCGGCGATTCTTGCGGTCCGCTCCGCTTACATGTAGTTGGTGCGCTGAGGTATGCAGCAGACGAGTGGTATGCTGATTTCACGTTTTCTCATAAGCGCGTATCGCAGACGCGCGTGAAGCGCGCAGTCAGCTTGGCCGTTTGGCTTTACGATGGAGGCGAGAAGGCGAGTACGCCTGCCATCACGTTCTGCTCTGTTGGCTCGACAGCGGGGCTGCGCAGTTACGTTCCACTGTCAGCCCCTGGCTTGAGTGCCACGCCACGTGCCATAGCGTTCCGTCTCAGCGGCTGTATGTACAGCTTGTAAAGGCAGAAGCGTCTAAGCGTGGTGAGCAGAAGGGTAGAGTTAGACTAGTTAAAACACTACGACAAATACCTGCATGTTCTACAGCTGTCCATGACAACAAGCTTATAGTTTCGTTATAGCACTACCACGCATAAATCTGCAACTGCAATAGTTCAAACACCGTGAAATCAAGAGCAGTGCGCAGATATTTCGGCGATTTGTTATGTGTACGTTGACAGCGCGCAGTGTAGGTTCTATTGCTTCGTGTTTTTTCAGGCGTTCTCGATTCAAGCATCGTGATGTGCGTTTCCACCAATAAGTATAGTTTGCCTTCGAAACTAACGCATTTTTATTACAGAATTCACTCTTATATAATTACAATACATCTTTCGGGGGGAAATACATACGGTTCGCACGTGATACTGTTATAATCGATATACAGGTAAATCAATTAATAAGTCAATCTTTATTCATGTCACATTCTGCATGAAGTAGTAACAACCCTTGCAAAACTAGGCTGAGTTTCTCAAGTATAATTGCGCAACAAAAAAGACATGGACTTAAGAGGAGAACACACACCAAGCGCAATACATCCGTGTCTTTTTTGTTGCGCAATAATACTTGAGTAATGGATTACCATTTTTGGGCCCGGATTGCTTCGCTCATTAGACTGAGTTTGCTTGCGTATAACCCGTTTCATACGAACCACAAACAACCATTTAATGACAGTAACATTCTGACTCTCAAGAAACTATTTAGTTACAATTTCGGCATATTCTTGTCCAGATCTTTGAAGAATAAAGCTTTGCAGAATGAAGCTTTGACTGCGGTATTTCCAGCAGCATATCTAGTACTATAGCATCTATACTATATATATTGTATACTATACTAACAATACTAGCTTTGCTTCAGGTTATAACTTTCTTCTCAGGAAAAGTACTACCCGCCGTGGTTGATCAGTGGCTATGGTGTTGGGCTACTGAGCACGAGGTCGCGGGATCGAATCCCGGCCGCGTAGGCCGCATTTCGATGGCGGCGAAAAAACCCGTGGACTTAGATTTTGGTGCACGTTAAAGAACCCCAGGTGGTCGAAATTTCCTGAGTCCTCCACTACGGCGCGCCTCATAATAAGAAAGTGGTTTTGGCGCGTAAAACGTCATAAGTTAAAAAAGAATGTACGCACTAAATACGGTAAACAGACAGCCCTCGTTTCGCCTATCTCATTTTGGAACAAACTTCCGCCACTAATGAAATCATTTCAGTCTACTTACTCCTTTAAGAACAATTAAAAATTTTCATGATGGAGGCGGAATTAACGTAGCTGTTTTTTGCTTGTCGCACGGTTTGGTGATGTCAAGAATATTTTGCTCTATTTTCTGCATTGTTCCAGTTGCTTGTATTCCTTATACGTTTGTAAAACTTCTTTGCCATTGTTACTTTCTAAGCCAATTATTTCTTAGCATGTCGTTCTTCTGATACCGCTGAGTTTTTGTTTGCCATACTTTGCCATTAGCCCTATATCGGCGTTTGTTTATCCTTGTTTTGTACTCTGTATTTGGTTTTCAATTGAAACATTCAGTTAACTTTGAATAGCTTTCTTATTATCAGCCCTTGCCATTACTACAGCTATGCTGCACGCTGTAACAAATAACATCAATAAAAAGTCTGAAATCTCAAAAAAGAAACTCAGAAATCGTAACGCAAAAAGAAAATATAAAAGTTTCGACGCTTTTGAGTATACCCGCCGGTAAGTCTGGATTTTATTTGGCAAGTAATATTGTGTGACTGTATTATTTTTCAATGCTTAACACGCATTTTTGCTTGAAGTGTTTTAAAACCATAGAATTACAAAACTTAGACGCCATAGACAATCAACTTGAGAAAAAAATATGAACTTGAAGAAGGTTAACTTAAAGATCCCCCAGAACTTTTGAAGTCGGATGGACGATACTGAGGCAAAATCATGGACTGGCGATCATCTTCAGGTCTATCGAACGGCTTTACTATCGGCGCACACAGGAACTAATGGCAGATTTCCCTCTGCTATTATCCTTAGTATCCTGTGCGTCTTTTTTTTTTTGTGCAGTGAAGCTGATATGCTGTCTTTAATAAAAGAAACTAGATATTATCCTTTCTGATGGTATTGCGTTCCAATACAAGTACTAGGTGATAATTACGGTATATGCAGTGATACACAAACAGAACACGTGCCCCACCCACAAGCCTGTACATACAAGCTATTCATTCACCGTTTCTTTCCTGTAGACCTTAGACAAACCAGAACCAGTGTGCGTGCGTGTGTGTGGGCGTGTGTGCGGGCGTGTGTGCGTATGTTTGTGTTTGTGCGTGTGTCGTGTGCATGTGTGTGTATTTTGTGTACGTGTGTGTTTGTGCGTGTATGGGTTTGCACGTGTGTGTATGCATGCGTGTGTGTGCGAGTGTATGTGCGCGCTTGCTTGCATGTATGTGTGTATGTGTGTGAGTGTGCGTGCGTGCGTGCGTGCGTGTGTGAGTGTGCGTGCGTGCGTGTGTATGTGTGCGTTTGCGTGCGTGTGTATGTGTGCGTCTGCGTGCGTGTGCGTTTGCGTGTACGTGTGTATGTGTGTGTGCGCATGTGAGCTTGTTTGTGTATGTGCGTGTGTATGTGTGTGTGCAAGTTAAAAATACAGCAGATCGCGACAAACCTCTGCAGTAGGCTTTGTATTAAGCAACGCAAGACAACTTTTTTATTACTATAGCTCAATTTTATAACTTCATATCATGACGACATAGCTCATAGACTCAAACTGAATTTATTTATTTATTTATTTATTTATTTATTTATTTATTTATTTATTTATTTATTTATTTATTACAACGTATAAGTGAAAGGTGCTCAATCGGAGGTCTCGAACAAAAGTGTCCAGGGTCCACCTATAATAACAATCAAATGAGGGCTCTGAGACTATTTCGAGACGTTAAATCAATATTAGCAGTCTTCTCGTTTCTTTTCTTGCTTTCCATCTCAAACGAAAGCATTTCATTTCAAAGATGCCAATGAGGGAAAAAAATAAAACAAACTAAAAACGAGCAAGAACGCGCCAGAAGTTGCCATAGTAATGCCTGGTGCGATATCGCAGTCTCCAATTTCAGGAGTTAAAAACAGGCGCGCCGGCTGAAAAAAAAAATGGAGGAAACGCGAGTGAGACATCCGCAAACGTCTCCACTCGTCAGAACGGGGAAGCGAACCGCGTATGCAAACAGTTTCGCGACGAGCGATAATGCATTCCAGTTGCGGCCGCCTGGGCGCGACGTTCTCGGCGAGCGGTCTGGGGAGCTTTTTCTAGTTCGCACGTCGCTTGTCGCGACCATTAGGATCGGCGCCCTGCATTTGCGACAAACTAACTTTTCAAGGCAGGCGACGAGATCAGCGAGTGTCGCACTCCCGTCGGTTACACTCGCACAAGGTCAGGTTCTAAATTCTAAGCTGTGCACAAGCATGGAAACAGCGTTGATTACACTGAAAGTATCATGCAAAAAGGAGCGCCGAGGGGTAGTGGGGGAGGGGGGGGTGCAATAAAAGCGTCGTAATAGGACTTTGGTAATCTAAAAAAAAATGCCGCTGTTAGGTGTGCTTCTGGGCTTGAGTTTTACGTAAAGCAGTCGACAGAATTTCTCCGTCCCTGAATACGCTCTTCTCGAATTACTTGGGCTGGGACTTGCTAGGCGCTCAGTTGCCTCGCTGCACTCGCGCGACACGAACTGGTTGCCGCACGGTGCACTGCACTCTCGAACACTGCAAATTGTTCAGAAAGCGCAGCCAAACTGAAGCACCCTGCAGTTTCGAGCCCGTAACTGCTGTCGCAGTAAAATACTTCGCTATTTTCTGCCTCCGTGTAACAACCGTGTGAGTGTTGCGAAAAAGAGACAACAGGCGCACAGTGCAAGACGAAGCGCTTTTGCACCCCCTTTATATATCGCCGAGTATATTCTTATTCTTTAACGCATCACTTCCCATCTTCCGGCCATTTGTAAAACAGATGTTGTAGCAGAGGTGAACCTTAAACTTTTTAAGTGCTAAATGCATGCTTGAGAATGGGGTTGTCGTAGAACCAAAAGGACTTCTTCTAGAGCAAGTTGGTGCTTGATTGTGGCACGAAATACACTCCTTAAAAAGGGACTGAAAAAAAGAGGACAGTGAAGCGCCAAGGGAATGGCGCTTCACTGTCTTTTTTTTTTTCTGTCCATTTTCACGAAATGTATTGCGCACCACAATCAAATGTACCTCGAAAATAGCAGTAGAACGTACAGTCCCCTGGAAAAATCTGCGTGCAGAGCTTCATTTTCGAAACTGCATGTTGATATGTTGTTTTTATGGCAGCTACGCTTGATGTCAGGAGTATCTTCTTTTTTTCTTTTCTTACTTAGGGGTCGCATTTTGATTAAGAAGCTTGAGACTTGTATGTAGCGAAATCAGGACAGCTCGGAAATTGGTCTGTCATGGCGTATCCTGCTCTGCATTTGGTTAAAATAACTGCTCATAGGCTTAGCCCTCTGAGAACAGGGTCGTCGGGATTAGGGGTCGCAGCCAGGTCTTCTCAGTGCCCGTTTTTATAAGAAAGCGCCATTTCTCTTCAAGGCTTTAGTGCAGAGCGTTCTGGGGGTGAGCCCGCAGGTTGGGAAAAATGGGGAGGGGGGAGTCTTGCCACGCTAGCCAGCCCGGATGCCCGCTCGTTGCCGGACTTTCCAGCATGAACTTGATAGCTGCCTTATGGCCTGTGCCTCCTGAAATAAGCCCGCATACATTCTTGATGTGGTAGGCGACGGCGTTACAAGATCAACAAGGTGCGCCCTAAGTTCAATTAGCTAATGCACAATGGAATATACGGGCGAATGCTAAGTTCTTCCCAGTGGTCGTGAATATGCAGCTCTTCGGAAGCTGTTGAAAGATGATCCAAATGAACGCACCCGCTTAACGCAGTAAGCATCACTTTACCATGAAACTAATTGCTTACTACTTACTATAAAACATTGCAGGGTGGAACGAGCTCAACAAAGCGCGCACTGACCTCATTAGCTGGCGCACAGTGGAAGAAGCGCGCGAATAGTATGTACTTAATGACATAATGCTCGTGTAGCTGCAGCTCTTGAGAAGCTGTTGCAAGTTGATCACAATGAACGCATTCTATTCATGCAGGAAACTTGGCCCGACTATAGAAGACATCTGGTCCTGTATAATATAGTGGAGTTCCCTCCTGGCTGGAACGAAATCACAAAGTGCGTGCTCTCAGCGACTATCTACTACACAAGGAAAGAGGCTCACGAATGGTAGGTCTCCACAGGGGAATTCACCCTCTTAGAACTACCAAGCGGTAACAAAGTCATTCTCACGGACCCAACCGATTAACGCAGGGAACTTCATCTGACCAAAGAACTCAGGTGGTACTGAATTGCTGATTTGTTGTTGTTATGTGCAAAAAGATCAACAATGCACACTCTGACATTTTCTAGCTCCAGCAGAGTGGGTGGGGCGCATGAACGCGAGGTCTGCAGCGGTGACATGGAGCTGCCGCTGTTAAAAGCTATCAAAGCGCATTTGCAAAGCGATTGTGGCGGAGGTACGCGATCAACGCGGGTAAGTTTATCCCTCACCATAGAACAAACCTCGCTCTATAATGATGCTCCTATCCGGATGAGTGAGATAATCCATGCGCATACTAAGGCCTGCTATCTTCTGCACAGGAAACAACACGTTCAACGCAACGTCCACCACGATGACGTGGAGTGGGTACTATTGAAACGACGTTTCAAGATTATCCTATAGAGAAGCTATGCATGATTAGTGCAGAAAGTTTGTCTGTCTAGAAAGATGCCAATACCTTTCTGCGGTTCCTTGCCTGTCGGAATGAGATCGACAAAATGTGCTCTGATGTCTGCTACCTGACTTCAGCAAGATTTAACGTTGGATCCTGCCACTTATTGAAAATTGCCGCATTTGCATACTTGAAATTATGTTTAATCTTGTGAGCGTTATAGTTTTGTGGGAAACTTTATTAGAAAAATTGCGTGAAAATACATACTTACTTAGGCCACAATCCTCAATAATTGCGCCGCAATTTGAATATGCGTTCTCATATCAATATATCTGAGCACCGAAAGAAAGCATGCAATTGTAACGCGAATGTTCTCTCACTAAGAGAGAGAGATGCAAATAAGAGAAAGGCCGGAAGGTTAACCAGAGTTAAAACCTCCGTTTTGCTACCCTGCAATAGGGGAATGTAAAGGGGAAGTAAAGATGGAAAGATGAGCGTGGCAAAAATAAAAGCGCGAAAAAAAATATGTATAGGGACGGAATGGGATATTTAGTCTTTCTAATAGGCCACTGTCACGTAAAAAGGTCAACAAAGCCTTGACCGACTTTCGCTGCGACGACAGTTCATGTCGGCGTTCCATGACTGACTGTTCTGAAAGTGGCCTGTCGACGAGGCGTGCCAACGCGGTCGCTAGTGACAGCCGGTGCACGCTGTATCGAGGACAGTGGCAAAGCACGTGTTCGATAGTCTCTTCGCCGCCGCAGTGTCTGCAAGCCGCGCTGTCATCCATACCGACTCGGAAGGCGAAAAATCTTGTGTAAGCGACACCAAGCCACAGTCGGCAAAGTACTGCTGTCTCGAATCGAGATAGTCCAGATGCGGGTCGAAGTCGAAGGGATGCGTCCAGTCGGTGTAGACGTGTGTGCTTCAAGCTTGGTGTGTTCCATAAAGTTCTGATGGCTTCATTTGCAAGCACATGAATTTTATTTGCAGCGTCTGTTCTTGAGAATGGAATGGAGTCTTGCAAGCCCTCCTCATGTGCAGATCCTGCTGCTGCGCCAGCATGTTCATTGCCCATTATGCCACAGTGGCTTGGAATCCATTGTAACGTGATGTCGTGCCCTTGCTCGACGAGGTGGTGAAGCAGCAGTCTGATTTCTAGAACTAGTTGTTCCTGGGGTCCTCGCCGTAAGGCAGAAACCAAACAAAGAGCAGCCTTGGAGTCACTGAACACGCTCCATTTCTTGGGCAGTTCATCAGAAATTACACGAAGTGCACAACGAATAGCAGCAAGCGCCGCGGCATTCGATGTAGTCTGGTGAGATAGTCCAATCTTTATGGCGGAGGGTTTTGCAGGAAAGATCACCGATCCTGCAGACCCATTTACCGTCGTTGAAGCGTCAGTATAAAGATGATGATGCTCGTTGTACGTCTCGTACAGCAAGAGCAGTGAAAGCTGCTTGAGTGCCGGAGACCAGAGTTGGGCTTTTGTTCGTATTCCTGGTACCATTAGTCGAACCTTTGCTTGAGCCAAACACCATGGTGAAAACGGAACTTTCGCTGGAGTTGTATAACCTGATGGAAGGTATGCACGATAGGGCAGGACTGTTTTACAAAAGGAGGCACGTGGTCGATCCTCTCGCAGTGAAGTTAGATGATGGGCAGGGGCTCGAGCAAGGGGTCCTACGTGTGCTCTGAGCGCTTCCATGACTATATGGGTCTTGGCCGGGAAATCCTGTGCAATGGCAATTGTTTCAGCTGTTGACGAGCACCGCGACAGTCCAAGACACACTCTAAGTGCCTGGGCCTGGACGCTTTCGAGTGTACGAATATTACTCCTGCAGGTGTTGGTCAGCACAGGCAAGCTTTATCGCAAATACCCAAGAAAGAGCGTCCTGTATACTTGCATCATTGCATGTACTGACGTACCCCATACTTTTCCTCCAAGAAACTTAAACACATTAGAGATATCCGTCAGACGCTTGTTTAGGTAGGCCGCATGAGGACTCCAGCAGAGGTCACGATCAATGATTACGCCTAAGAATCGGTGCGTCCTGACATAAGGTATGATTTGACCGTCGATAGAGACATCGTATGATCTCATTGGCTTTCGGCTAAACGCGACCAATGCGCATTTTTCTGGCGAGATCTTGAGGCCTTGTTCATTTAAGTACGTCGATGCTGACGTAGCAGCTTTTTGAAGCCTTACGCGTACTTGCGGCCGTGTCACACCAGATGCCCAGACGCAAATGTCGTCGGCATACATTGATATATTAACTGTGTTCGGAAGTCGTCCCATGAGACCAATGAGTACAAGGTTCAAAACCGTGGGACTGAAGACACCGCCTTGTGGAACTCCATGTTGCGTATAATATTGCGAGGTTGGGCCAGCTTCAGTGTTAACACATAGAGTCCGCCTATGTAAATAACTGCGTGTCCAACGATATAATGGACCGCCTAGGCCCACCGATTCCAATGCTTCAAGTATGGCGTCATGAAGAACGTTGTCGTAGGCTCCCTTTATATCTAAGAACATTGCGACAGTTAACCTCTTACACGTCTTTTGGTGTTGAACATAGGTTACCAGATCGATAACGCTGTCGATAGAACATCGGTGACGTCGAAAGCCAACTATGACGTCCGGGTAGATTTCGTAATGTTCAAGGTACCACTCAAGTCTGGCCAGGATCATTCGCTTCATTACCTTCCCAACGCAACTTGCCAATGCAATTGGTCGGTATGAAGTAATCTCTAAGGGAGACTTGCCAGGCTTAAGAAGCGGTACCAGGTGGCTGATCTTCCAATCTTGAGGAACTTTGTCCTCCTACCAGGACTCGTTATAGATATTAAGGAGCACACTTCGTGCCCGTTCACCAAGGTGACATAGCATACGGTAAGATATGTCATCCGGACCAGGCGACGACAACCGATTACATAGGGCCAGCGCCACGTCAAGCTCTTGCGTCGTGAAAGGCAGATCCATGCGTGAATCTTGTGAATCTGGAATATGGTTCAATTTAAGCGAACCTGTGCAAGTTGGCTGGCCTGCAGTCAGAGCACAGAAGTCTTCCGCTACATCAATGCCTTGTCGGCGCTGGAATAGTGCGAGGGCCTTAAACGGAAAACGTTCTTCCGGAACAGAACGTAGACATCGCACAGTTCTCCATATTTGTCGATAGCGGTTTGCGGGGATCTAGCGACGCACAAAATTCACTAAACCTACGCTTTCGCTTTAATATCCCACACGTCGTGCAAAATATTGAATACGACGCAAGAAATCTAAATAAGTCCGCTTACCTTTTATAAATATATTTCATTCGTTTTATCATGCTTTCTTCTTCATGGCGCCCCAGGTTGTGCTTGCCAATTGTCAGTATTTTGTCAGTATTTTGTGTCATTGCGAGAATGTCAATATTGTCTCAGTTCGGTAGTGATAAATGCCACCCTGCGCCTAGCGGAGAAACATTGATAGATCTGAATTTATGCGTTTTTCGAAGCAGCAGCAATACAGGCGCTCGAGCAAGACGGGCTTGCTTAAGTGTCTGCGTTTGTTTTCCATCTTGTGCGTGCCTGTTTTCTATGTGCGTAATTTCACACTTAGTTCAGATATATGATGCATGCCTCAGACTGCGTAATGCCTCAGTACAGGCGTCGATGCAAAGCATGAAGTTTGCCTACAGCGACATAACTTTCTGGGCACGCACTGTATAGTCGACGACAGTGCATTGTTACGTCTCAATACGGCGATGAGCATTCTTTAGACGTGTTCCACGAGGAAGTCCTTTCATCAGCGCGTCCAGGCGACGTGGGACCCGAAGTAGGCTATGACGCGCCAACAAAGGAGCTCACTTCGAAGTGACAACTACCGCGAAGATCACTCTACCTGAACCTGACCCCGACACGCTGAACTAATTGATGGAAGGGGCCAACGTCGAAAGCTACCGTAAGAACAGTGTCAATCTCGGATTCCCAGATTGCTACACGTTTGTACAATATGCGGGCGCGAAGGTGCAACATAGGAGGCGGAATTCGGCGGAACGATGCGACGTCATGCATGAGTGGGATATTGCGACCGATTACACGATTGTGATTGGCCGCGATGCAGCCATCAGATTCCCTAGTCTAGACTCCTAGGGAACACGACGGTATTAAAAATGAATACATTTGGTATAGGGAGGTGCGCTGACGTGTCGGCGTCAACTCAGACCTTTAATATGCTCCTACATGGAGTGGGCTTCCGTATCTGACGTCAGTGTAAATAATGCAAAATAAACCCTCTTCCCTTCATTCCTCCTACCGGACGTACTCGTCAAGTGGCCTGGTGGATTCCTGGCCTAAATGCTACCTCGACCCGCAACAAACTGGTTGACAGCGGCGAGATCAAGAAAGTAGCCCTCACGATCTAGAATCGGCGTACCTGAGAACGTGGCTCTGGGGGACACAACCTTCGCAATCTCAAGTAAACTACTGACGAAGGAGCAACTTCTGTGGATCCGGGATCAGCAAAGCTCCTCTACATGGCTCAGGAAGGCACAACCGTCGCAGTAACAGCGTGAAGGCTTGGACGACTCGAGGAAACTTGAAGGAATAACAACAGAGGGCAGTCCTCATGATCTGGGAACGGCGGACCTGGGAACGTGGCTCCGGGAGACACGACCTTCGCAAGCTCAAAGGTTTGGTGAGTGCTGCAGCGACTACGCTTTGCCAGACGATAAGGACAGGATTCTATCAGTCAATTAAACTGTGATTTATCGCCACCGGGTGTGCGGTTAATGCAGAAGAAGTTGTAGTCAGCTCTCGGAAAAGTGTGGATATCACATCGTTAAAAAAGAGGAGTTGATGCTACCCCCCCCCCCCCGAAAAAAAAAGAATGAGGCGACACTAGTCGCAGTTCGGCGCGCACCGAAGGCATAGCGAAATCACTTGAAAGGGGTAGAAAGCACCGCGGAAATCATTGGGAAGAGCTCGAAACAAGAGTTCGACTAGCATGTTATAACTGTAAGGAAATGGGTCACTTCGCCCGAAACTGCCCAAATAAAAGGCCAGTATTCACTTGCATAAGCAGTCATCCTACTAGCATCGATCTTCTAAAGCCTTGCATGACGAGTCTGATGGTAAATGTCAAAGGGTGCAGTGTACTCAGCGACTCGCGGGTATCATGGGTGTCGTCCATATGAAGTATGTGAAAAGTGAAGACTACGTGCCCGAATGCGCGTGCATAAGGCAGGCCGTCAGCGAAGACTCAGTGTGCCTACCGATGGCAAAAATACAGATTGAGGGACCATTTAGAGATATTGAGACAGTAGCAGCAGTCTCCAATAGGCTACCGGAAGGCTACCCTTACCATTTCTTGAACAGCTCAGAGTCGCTACTCAATAAAACGGTGCACATTTGCTGAAGCCCAGGTCGTGGCTTTGACGAGGTCCAAAGCACGCGAACTAGCTGAGGAGCTGAGTTACGACGCTGAACAAAGCACAAGAACAGAGGATGAAACAGCTAGATGCGCAGATGTAGTCAAGTCGGAGGAAGAAATCTTTCCGATTTCTCCTACAGAGAGAGGGATAATTTTTAATGGCAAAAAAGGTGGAGAGGTCGGACATAGTGAAGTGCCTCTACCCTGATACTCCACGCTGGGGTAAGCGCTTGGGGTAATAAGAGAAAAAAGCGTGAAGAGGAAGGAGGGTGGTGGTATGGTGAATACGATGATGACGAGGGCTCCACAGCATGCTGTTTCTGTGTAACGCGTACGTGCACACTTCACAGCACAGCACAATCATCTTCGCGGGTAAAGGTAGATGTTACTGCAGTGTAGCTAGGAGACTGTCTATAGCTTTCATAATTTTTGCCGCAGTTAGCGCCGCTGGCGTACTTAAACCAGACAGTAGCAGCTGCAGGGCGTCGATTATTTGTCGCAGCATGGCTTTCAGGACAGGGTCCGATGGTGATTTTTCAGTGCACTCTCCTTGTTCGCGCTGACAGTCTAAGGCCCGTGTGCGCGGCGGCAAGCGTGGCCATACATTCGATTCCTGGCTTGCGCGGCTCACTTGAAGCAACGGTTCGAAGAGATCTATGGATATCGATTCACCTACCAGCAGCTGGACCTGCGGAATTGGAGTCAGGGAGATTTCGTTTATACCTCCCTGACAGAAATTCAGGAAGAGGATCCGGCGCCGAGTTACGACGATGAACAAAGTGCAAAAAAAGAGGATGAAACAGACAGCTCCGGATGCGTAGTTAAGCCGGAGGATGAAATCTTTCCGATTTCGCCTTCAGAAATTCAGGAAGAGAGTCAGGCTGAGAAGCCGCTAACGGGAAGAAAGAAAGGCATTCGAAAATGTGCACCAGAAAGCGCGCTCAGAGAAAGTGGCGTCGCGGAGTCAGGGATGCGGCAGAGAAGGCAACGGGGCTGAATAAAGCGAAAGGCGCTAAACCCTGTGGGGAGCGTAGTGAAAGAGTTAGAAAAGCGCGTTTGTCGCTCGGAGTTTTTCGAGTCAGAGCGCGTCCGAGCCACCAGACGAGGATGAAAAGAAAGAGACCTTCGGCACGAAAGTGGACAGAAGCCAAGGGGAAATTATGTTCCCCCTCGTTGGGTTCTTTTCAAGTTGTAACCCTTATGAAACAGGAGAGCACTGCGGTAAGGCGACGCGTAGTGGACATACCAGGCAGTTAATTCGTAGTGCAATGCCTAAAAGGCAGGTTGATAGTACGTAAGGCGTCAGAGGTCTGTAGCGTAAAGAATGGAGTACGTGCCCTTTGTATTCCCTGGTTGACAACGTTGACAAGAGCTTTCAGACCGCGCCCACCTCGAGTACGGCTTAAAGAGATGAGGCAAACGTCGGCTATTCGGAATGAATAACAGCACTATAGGTTTTGTGGAAACAAGTTTGTTTGTTTCTTTATATTTAGAGTTTGGTTAAATGTTTTGAGATTACCGATACTAGTGATCGTTTCGATACGCAAGCTTCGAGCTTTGTTTAGAATGCTTATTTTCGAAACCTTATCGATATTCTGAAAGAGATTGTTTTCTCGCGCATAAATCTTGGAAACTTAGTTTTCTTGATACGTCGTTCTTTCTCTTTAAACAGATAGGCTTCTTTGTGTGTGTGTGTGTGTGTGTGTGTGAGAGAGAAAGAGAGAGAGAGAGATACGCTCCAACTTCCAAGTCTAGATTATTTCTTAGCAGTCTGTAGTGGCGCGCTTGAGTATCAGTTTACTTTCCGGAAGGGTTCGTGATATTTTCTTTGAATGTAAGTCGCGTTATTTGGCGGAGCCATTGTTTAACCACACAATTTTAGAAAGTGATTGTACCGTTCCTTTAAGGCGTGTCTTGCTCGGACCAAGAGAAGCAAAGCATTGGTTCTTTTCTCACACGTGTATCCCTAAGACGGCAGGGTTTTGAGTATCGCTTAGAACGTGCGTGCAAGTATTTAGAAATAAGCTCGAGTCTTCGTATAGTCTCAAGCGTGTAATTTACGCAACATCTTTTGGTTATTTCCTTATTGCGGGTCCGCAGTGGACAATAAAGAAAATGTTAGTGTGTGAGTCGCACGAAAGAGGAAGATTTGCGAAGCCTTATTCGGAATATGTGTATTGTTTTAAGAAGAAAGCCTTGTCTTCACGGCCTGTGCTTGTCTCGAAAGACTTCTGTAGAGAATTAATTCTCAAGTGTTACGGCTGCAAACGTGGTCTTGGTGTCGTCCTTGCCCAACTTAACCATGCATACCGTGTTCCAAGGTTACGAGCACACCGTGCTGTACCTCAGTGGAAAACGGAGAGCGCGAGAAGAGGCGTTTAGCACCTCGGAGAAAGAGTGTTTGTGCATAGTATGGGTCGTTCAAAATCTAGCATGCTATATGCAAGGCACGAAATTCACGGTCAAGAGCGACCATTGCGCTCTTGCATGACTGAAGAAAATGTCGGGAAAAAAACGGGAGACTGCTGAGATGGACTCTAATTTTCCAGGAATACACCTTTTAGATCAAGCATAGGAAAGGGAACGAGGATAAGAACGCAGACGGTCTGAGTTTGGGATTTTAAGCAACGAACTCAGGGTATTCTTTTTTGAACGTGTTCTGTACGTATCCCTGTCGATGTTATTGAGATGGGCAACTAATTTCTGTCTTGCCGAAGGCTGACCACGACAAAAAAAAAAGTGAGACAGAGAAAGGGGTAGAACTTTGTAAAATGATGCGGGGATCATAGCACCCGGTAGGCGTGTCGCTCAGGCACGCCGACCGGAGTGTGTGTGTGTGCTTGTCTTTTCCCCGGTCTGAGGCCACAGCGAAGCGAAGGCTCGGGCCTCAAGCTGCAGTATGTCATCAGCCATCACTCCTAGAACAATCCCCGAGGTCGCGACCGAACATCGACACTTCGGGCAACCTGACAGCTGGTCACCCTCAGGTTGAGTATCCTGGCGGCGGCGGACTCTATTACGTCTCAATACGGCGATGAGCATTCCTTAGACGTTTTCCACGAGGCATTCTTTTCATCAGCGCGTGCCAAGACGACGCGGGGCCCGAAATAGACTGTGACACGCAAACAAGGGAGCTCACTTCGAGGTTACAACTGCAGCGAAGGTCACTCTACCTGAACCTGACCCTGACAAGCCAACGTCGAATGCTACTGTGGGAACAGCGTCAACCTTGGATTCGCAGATTGCACCATACTTGCACAATATGTGGGGGCGAAGTTGCACATAGGTGGCGGAGTTCGGCGGAACGATGCGACATCATGGGCGGGATATTGCGACCGATTCCACGATTGTGACTGGCCGCGATGCAGCCATCAGATTCCCTAGTCTAGTCTCCTAGGGAAGACAACAGGATTAAGAGTGTGGACTTTTGGTGCAGTGACAGGGCGTGCTGACGTGTCCTGATGGTCTCTCAGTCGTATAATATGCTCCTAGCTTGTGTGGGCTTCCGTATCTGGAGCCGGTGTAAATAAACCCTTTTTTTTTCTTTATTCCTACCACTGGACGTGCTCATCAATGAGCCGGGTGGATTCCTTGCCTAAACGCTACCACGAGCCGCAACAGCATGAACAGATGCTCCTCGCCATCAAATAGCCTAGATGGTCACAATCTACTCACCGTGCTCCTGCGACGTCGGCGCTTCGATGCGTAGCTGTCCACTCGGAGTGTACGATTGCACCGATGTCACGGTCATGCCATCATCTGAAAGCACTTAAACCAATACCACCCGCCGTGGTGGCATAATGCCTTTGGCGTTGCGCTGCTAAGCCCGAGGGTTCGATATCGAATCCCGGCCACGGCGGCGCCGTTTCGATGGGGGCGAAATGCAAAACCGCCCGCGTACCGTACATTGGGTGAACGTTAAGGAATCCCGGATGGTCAAAGTTATTCCGGAGTTCCCGACTACGGCGTGCCTCATGATCACATTGTGTATTTGGCACAATAAAACTCCAGAAATTAATTAACTTAGACAATTAAACCAATACCGAGCACAGCAATTATTTAATGTCTTAGGTCTTTACTACAAGATTAATGAGATTAAAGCCTTCATCATTTTAAAAAAATTACCGACGATTACGTTACTTCCTAATGCGAAATTTGAGCGCAGCAAATAAGCTGTTTCACCTTTTCGATAGATTGAGGCAAAGAAATCGAGCAACACATGTATGCGCTATTACAGAATTTTTTTGTTATATTTCCCGTACTCCTGGATCATCTCGACGGCGGCGACGGTAAGCTTCTGCTTCGGCGGCACGCACCTCTGGATTCTGACGGCGACGGCGCTGGGCCTCTGCTCTGGCAGCTCGTTTAGCAGCAGCAGCAGCAGCAGCAGACGGAGGACTTCCATCGGTCGTCTCGCTCATGGCTCAGAAAGAACTGGCAGATAATTTCGCAGTGGCGAACGGCAGCGGCAATTTCGGCTCGGGCGGTGCACATATACAGATCCGCCGCCACCGATCTGGCTCTCTGATTGCCACCGCACAGGGGTTGCATTGGAGGAGGAGCGAAGAAAGGAATTAAGTTCGAGCCGGCGCTTTGACAACCGGAGACTCGCAGGAAGAGGGGGGAGGGGGGCGGCGTGTACACCCAGCGGCAAACGATGGGGGCAGAAGCGCGCGCAGCAAGCGGACAACACGATAAAAGGAGGAGGGAAGAGATAGCAGCGACTGACTGATGCCGCTGACGCCGATAGTGAGTCAACCCCAGCTGCGGAGTTGGTTTCAGGGACAACGCCGCCGATGCCGACACAAACAATATGATACCCTCGCTTCTGCAGCGCTAAGAACCAGGTCTAGCCGTGGGAAGGTGGTCACGTATTCGTCGACGTGCCGGGGCCTACGTGAAATAACCGGCGCGTCGGCAACTGAAGAGCACCCTATCCGCCACACAAGAACAGGGGGGGGGGACCCTTTCCTCCTCTTTCTGCATGGCGGCGACGGTGTTCTATGCAGTCACGTTATCTTGACTCTCTAGCGGCGTCAGCGGCATCCAGCGGTATCAGTCGGTCGCTGCTAGCGCTGGGGGGATGAAAGGGGGGCGGAGCTGGTTACGAGGCCGACGACAACGCCGACGACGACGCGAAACCCAGGAACGGACGCCAAAGAGCTGCGCTCTAAAAAGACGTTGAATGAACTAAAATGTCATCACTTGCTTTAACGAAAATAGAATCTTGCTGCTCCTATTTGCAGCGCCTAAAGCAGCGAAACTGGAAGTAGATAACGGTAGTTGTCGACTACTTCTTCCCTCTTTCTAAAGGCAATATACTGCGGCTCGTTCCACCATTACCATGCGCTGTATAAAGCTCAAAGGCAGTTTACTGATAACGATCCTCCCATTCGATTTAATTGAACTGCTCTAGATTTCCAGTTAGATCAAAGTACGAGCACGGGGTCATATGCTCATACAGGTACCAAATACATCAGCATTTTTTTCAACCAAGAACACTAGTTTGTTTTTGCTCAAATTTTGCAGCAAGGTCTCATTTTATTGTTTATGTAACTTTTGGCACTGTTACCAGCCGCGTGTGTTTAAAAAATAACTGCGAATTTGTCTTCGCCTGCACTCTTCGCAGTGAACGATATTCAAAACATGGCCGCTATGTGATTTTCAGAGTCTGCAGATGCTCTTTTTCGGAGCGTCTAAACGAGTTTAGAAAGACGTAGAGGAGCAAATGGCTTGCAAATGGCTTGCAAATCTATACGGTGGGCATGAAAATGAACGCGACCCAATGCTTGAAAGAAGTAGTAACCAAGAGGCTGTTGTATGACGCTTTATTACACCATTAGAACACAATGTGATAGCATGATTTGCGGTACATTGCTGTGCACTTGCGGCGCTTTTTTTCCTGCTGGCCTCTTAAGCGCACGATGATTTTGAGGGAAAAAAGGTGGCGCACAGCCAAGTTATATCGTTCGCCTGTAAAAGTGGGCAACAAAAATAGTACCAGTCTTGGCTTCTGGTAACTCTGTTTTCTTGAACCAGTGTCCTTTACAACGTCGCGCACAAAGAAAAGCAACAACAACAGGAGCGGCAGAAAGAGAAAGAAAGGAAGGCTGAAATGAAAGCGTCTTGACAAATTAATTTGAACGGCAATATTTCGTACCGCCACTGCGTGGTACTTCTGGTCCTTTGGTCGTGTACATTATTGTTCTTTTTTTAAACAATCAAAGAAGTCAACGTGCGTTTGTTTTCCTTTTTCACCTCGCCGATACAGTATTAATTATGAGAACACTTATCGACAGCGCCCACACGGTCAAATTTACAATGTACAGAAACCATGTACACCCTAGCAGGTGTGACCACTGAGACGCGCCTGCTGACGTTCGGTTCCCGACTCTGACGTCTGAAATAAGCTCTCTGTTGCAAAACATACGAGCATGTTTCACAAAATAAGGAAGCAATACTTTCACTCGCGCAACTTCTACTCTGTTCGCTAAAGTTGGCGGCGGGCTCCACTTTGATACCGAGAGTCCGCGCGTTGCTGTGCGACTCTCGCTCCAATATTCGCTCCGAAGTGCACACGCAGAAAACTATGGCCTCCGATAATATATTTCACGCCGTGTTCTTTGCGCCCTGACGCTCCACCGGTATTCGGCCAGGCATCCTGCACGCCTCAGAGGAGTGAGAGGCTGTATGACTAGATAGGGGCTCGTGCAGTATAAGGTGACCATGGCGCGAAACACCCTGGTCGTAATTTGAACATTAGGCGCCACCTTGACGTTCGCAAAACTCTTTTTCTCGGGTTCTCGAACAATCTTTCACTCGAAGCTCTCTCTCCACTCAACAGGGTTGAGCACAGCGCCTCCCCTCGACCCCCAAAAAACAGCACGCTTCTCAAGGGTAGCCGTGGAGCGGCAATAAAGAGCAGTGACAATTTCTGTCGAGGAGCGGCGCTGCGATCCACTTCGTCGTAAAACCTCTTAAACTTCGTAAAGTAGTGCCACGCTTTAAAGAATGCCGCCTCCTCCTCGCGCGCTCTGGCCGAGGCCGACGCCGCGTCGCTATTGGCCTAATAGCATCACGTGGGCCCTCGCGCCGTGCATCAGCGCCATTTTTGCTCGAGAAGCGTCTACGGAGTGGCGAGGAGGGCATGTTGGCGCCGTTGCTGCGCTCGAGCAGTCTAGGCGGCGCCACGGTCGAGAGGGAGCGTGAAAGAGATGAGAAACGAGGAGGAGTGAAGGCAGAGGAGGTGAGTGTCGCTACTTTACGAAGTTTAAGGGGTTTTACTTCGTCGAGTCGAAGAGGAAGGCTGAGAGTGGAGGAACGTGTCAGATTCGCTTTCCTTTTCATCTTCCGGGGTGAAATGCCAAATGCAACACGAACTGTTGCAACCATGGGAAATACGTTTTTGCAGCCGATATTTTTCGGCCGTGCACACAAAAATAGGAGGGAAGTGACTGTTGATGGTCGGAAGCTCACGGAAGACATTTTTAACTCTTTTTTTCCTTTTGCTTCAGTCTGAAGGGAAAGAAGATCGCAAGCAGGTTACCTTACATGAGCGCGGCAACAACGTAGCAAAGCGTTAACAAAGAACATAGGCGCAGCAATAAGTTCTGAATAGGTTTTGGTCCTGATGGGTGATCGGACGCGCTTTACCTCAGGCGCAGAGAGCACATTATGCAGGTCACTTCAGGACGGAATGAAGCATTGCTTTTTGTACTTCCTTACGTTTCTTATTTTAAATGCCACCAGTTTCGTTATGTGAAGACGTTGCCATGTTACAAGGGCGTGCTACCCTTTCCAGCGTCGCGGATTCAAATAGCAAATAAGCATAGGCTGAGGAAGTAAAATAGAATGCTCTGGCGCTTGCCGAAAAGCGCACTGTGGTTTTTCGCGAGCCAAAGATGATACGACTACCTTCTGACAACACCTAAAATATTCGAGCACAATGAGGAGTACATTCTGCCTATTTGTTTTTTATTCTCTCTCTCTCTCTTCGTACGCTCATGACCAGCTCCTTATTGGCGCAAAAGAGGTACATTCTACCTGATGCTGCTCTTACGGTATGGTACATGCCCAGTAGGAACAGTAAATATATCCAGCAACGCAACCAGTGCCAATCTACTGCGTCCGAAGGTGATGCTACGTGATTATCTACAAGTCTTCTCGATAGCGGTTTGGTGTGTGCGTAGTTAGGAAAAGAAAGATTTTAATTGAAATATTTCAAGCTGTTCAAAAGCAGTCAGAAAAATCACAGAAAGAAATGTACGCACGCATAAAAAATCTTGGTATAGAACATATCTTCAAGATCGCATGCTGTACTCTCTGCGCTGCAGCGTACAGCATATTATTATGAGTTGGTCGCGTCTCCTATTCTACCATATTTAGTTTTCTTTTTTGCGCCTGTCTCTAGTCTTGTGCTTAAAGCGAGGGAAAAAATAAAAAGTTCTGCGTGCCTACTCGAGATGAGTGTCTATAGCCTGACACTAACACGTTATCAGTTTATTTGATGTGGCGAAACAACAGCGTGACGTTGAAGCACGATGTTTGTAACGGGGCTGACTACGTCCCGTAGGCAAGCTCAAATTATTTTGCGTCTCTCACCTTCACCAGATCTACTCTGTGTCTCTCTATCATGTTTGGTGAAGCAGTCCATAAAAGCGCTGTGCGGCGTATAATATTGCTAGGTGCTTACACTTTCTTCCAGACGGCTACATACGCCTATACACCTTGCTTGGATAAACTGGCGGTGATAACTGGGCAGTGAGTAAGTAGGGTTATTACCTGTGCCTCTCTTACTGTCCGAAACACTGACGTCTTTGTATTTCGTATGTCCTTCTCGTTTGCGTTTCTTGAATTGAACGACATTTAAGTTGAATCGTTGGCATCCTCTTGTACCGACAGTTTTCTACCCGCGGTGTTAGAAGATACACACAGAGAAAACAAAGACGTCAAGTTTGAACGCCGTCGAGGCACTCAGCCGGCGCATAGTATTAATGCTCATCTCCCCATTCTCCTTTTTCAAACACGAACACGTGCTATACACACCGAGTCTGCGTCTCAGGGCACAATACCACAGTGGTGCGTTGCGTAGCGTGACGAACCTCAACCACCAAACGTATACCATAGTGAGGTGTATACCAAGATCACACGTCACAACCAATACACATCGGAAATTCTGCGTCGTTTACTTTATTTTAGCGTTTATTCCGTGCATGAACTGTTACAGCCCGTGTTCACTACGATACGCACATTCAGGCAGGTGTGGCTTTATTTATTTTTTATTACTATTGTTGTCGCCTCGTCCATTGCGTAAACGCATTCGCCTTTCAGGGAGAACGCGATGTGGGCGATGAATATTACCGCGGTAACTATTGCACAGAGTGTCCCACGCCTTTTCAATCCGCAAGGCGCTCACAGAGCGCCGAACTGGCTGGATGAAAAGAAAGTTGCTCGTTGTCGCCGAAGTGCGACGGTTATGGAAGCGCCTGCATCCGCGCCATTCCCACGCGAATAACGCATTCTTGCTCGGGGGATTAAAGGGAGGAGCAATCGATGTGACATCGCCTGCTGTGAATCTCCAATATCTCTTTCCTTTTGTTATCGCGTTTCCCGCAGCAACGAGAGCATGCCCGGGATCTCTTCGACGCTGTCTTCCCAAGATTGCGATTCGCCGCAGCGAGAAAACATTCATCGACGGCGTAGTGATCGCCGAGCTGATCGTTTGACTCGCCTGAAAACCACTGGCGCTGGTGCAAAATGACTGCTCGAAAACTATTGTGCCGCATACAACGTTCTCCTCTTCAGTTACTCGTGTACGAGCTAGCGCAGTTTCAACCATCTGTCTGCCAGTTCTTTTCTTTCTCGGCAAAGCTAACACTCTGATAAATGACTGCCTAACTGAGCGTTGATTTTTCGACTAAGTGTTGTGCATGCGATTTTGTCGCTACCGAGAGTGACATTATTCTCCAAATATCGTACGGTGGTCTTTTCGCACGGCATAAATTATACGAAGACGCACTATCTTCTCCAATAATACTTGTTGCATTCAGTAGTGGCATGCAGTGCGTAATCTCTGACGTCTAATGTGTTCGAGCCGAATTTCCGTATGTCGTGTGAATAAGGAATCGCTATTTCTGAAAAAACTTTAAAAAAAGGTAAAAGTTAAAGCAACGTAAAAAAACAGGATTGTGCTTGCGTTACGCAAGACAAATGAAACACAGGAGTGTTAAACGTAACCGACAATACGCTCTCTCGAATCGATAGGTACAGAACCATCCTTCATTTAAGTTGCCGCATGGTGAATATTCTCTCGCAAGCATCCAACAACACATTTGAAATGACACATAAAGAAAAAAAAAACTGGCTCTTTCATTCACTAAGGCGTGGAAGTTTCATCAGATCCCTTCCAAACAAGTATTACAAATCTGTCCTCCTCCACGCAGAGCAAGTATGGCACAATTTCTCCCACTGAAACACTCTTTAAAGTTATCCTTTCCTCCCTTACATCAGCAAACATTACCAATATCAGACATAGAATGAAGCATTCGCAAATTAACACTTTCAGTAAACACAGAAACACAGGTGAGTGACCGTATTGTTTTCAGCAAGCATCCGATGCCTTCTTCATGAATGTATGTAACAAATACCACCCAACCCACCCCTTCGACCCCATTTTCTTGATAAAATGGAACGCAGACTAAACTTCGTTTAAGTAACTTCATATGACGCGCGTACATGTTGCCTCCTTTGAATTGGAGAGCGACTAACCACAAAGGAACACACGAAGGACTTACATGCTACAAGATACGACGCGGTATACCCGCGTTTACACGGGGTCGGGTTCGCGGCTTCTAGTAGCAGGCCGCGGCAGGCGTCATCCACGCTAAGCGTAGTGTATCATTGTGATTTGCAGAAGCATGATTGAAGCCGCACTAGTGCGATGTGAGCATAAAGTGAAAGCTGGCGCGGACCACACAGTCCGTCGCCTTCGAAACCAACAGAGCTAGAACAATGGCGAAACACGGCTTGCGTACGTTCTCTGCATTTGCATCTACAATCAGCTGCTTTGCCACACAGGAACGTGCTGCGTTCTATGAACACTGAGAAAAGCAAATAACCACAAACTATGCACACTATGTACAAGCTTAGTAATGACAGCGTGGAGTGCTATCAACGGGCTGCGAGTGCTTCGTGGGCAACGGAAGATCTGAGGGTCCCAGCCTACCTTTTCTACGCAGGTTGTTCCGTCTACTAAACTAACTGCAAGTTGTGTTACCTGCAAGTATTGTCAATTATTATGCCAACTTCATAAGTTCTAAGGAAAAAAAAATTAACTTCCAGTATTTCTACTCTTTCCTGAGACATATGAATGCATACATATCTGCTGAAGCAGCCAGGGAACTATATCTCAGTATCACTTTCTGAACAATGAAGACTCCTCTTTGCGTCACTTCATGAATACACTGTTTAAGTTCAGTCCAGTGAGCCTATCAAGGCTTTCACTAAGATCGCCGATGACGGCTACCTGACGACCTAAACACTTTTCACTTGTCTTCGTGGCAGTGTGGCATTAGAGCCATTTGCTCAAAAGTTCGAGACTACTTATCCATGAGTATTTGTAGCGACCCTGCAACATTTAAAAGGCTTGCACCTCCCAGATCTTCGCTCACGATCATACGAGCAATAAAGCTTTTGACAAATGCGACTCCACTACACAAAACGCATTTCAATGTGAACTGCTACGCTCACACAGCAATATTGTTTGCCTTGCAACGCACGCTGCGCATTGGTGCCACAGACGAAGTTTTGGGAAAGCCAGCCTTGATCGCTACACCGCAGCGAGCGAGTGTGTTGTATGCAGAGGCTGCACCTTGCAGCAACGGTGTCGCGGCATGTGACAGTGGCAGAGCTCAACAAGAGGGTGACTGTGCGCAGCGCCAGAGAATTTGCGGTCAACAGGACGAATCGGGAAGGGACAACACGGAGCACTGCACCTATGCATAGTGAACTTATCTGAAAAGACAACTCAGTTGAAGATATGGGTGCAGCTGGCGTTGTGGCAGTTGCCACAACGATGACTTCACTCGTAACCAGCTAAACATAAGAAAGGGTTCATTGCCACCATGGGGTAGTCTCGCAGGTGAATACAACCCAGCTTAGACGACCGAAGCGACGAAGAACGCTCGTTTCTCTGCAAGCACTGGCAAGTCATAAGTCTATGGTTCTACACTAACGATTCGTTCGTTCTGACATCGGTTATTCGGGCTGTTCGCTTATCGAACAGGGGAAGGCCGGGACCGCACTATCGTCACAGCACAAGAACGTGTTTCCAGTGCCCAAAAGCTTAACGTCTGACACAGGAAGCACCGAAAAAAGAAATAGCGGCAGTTTTCAGGCAAGATTGTTCCCTTCGTGCATCCGAGCCACGAGACTTAGCATGTAGCCCTGAATCCTCTACTGAAATCCAAATATGCATTTTAGAATATCTGCAACAAGAATGGTATAATGCACGCAAACCTTTAGTTTCACCGGGATGTTTACCTTTAAGATTTCTTCTGCTGGTATTAATTGTTATAGAATAGGGGCAAGAGTCCTTCGGTCATTGGTAAGCGCCGTTCTGACAGCACTCGTGTGAGCTTTCGTACCACCACGGCGTCATGTCCTGATGCCCATGTGATTTCGTGATTCGGCTTGGGCGTCGGGAGGGACATGACAGTTTGATGCAGTCACTTCTCATGTGCGCCCAACACAAATGATATCATCGCGCAGCCTATGCTTAGCGACTGATCTGACATTGAAGATTTTGGCTACCTATGACAACGTTGCTTTCGTTTCGCGCGGCGACGACTCCGCTGTAAGGTACCCTCTAATGTGCTGCTTACGATGCTTCAAAGCAGTGCGTCAGCTCGCACAACATCGCGTCTGAGCTCAGCATTCCCTGTAAGTTGGGCGACACCTGACTGACTAGTTCGTTGCTTGCATTGATCCGATTTATCCCTTGTTTGCTTTGAGCTGTCACTGGTAAATGACAGCACCAATGCAACAAATAAAACCGGAAGAAATCATCGAGGAACGCACAGAAGCAGAACAATGGGCGCTCAAACGTCAAGCCGCGTAATGTGTACACAGTGTCCACAACTATAGATGAGCGCCGTGCCCGTTCTCTTGCACAAGGGGCATCGCCAAGTGCAGCGTGTCATTTTACCTCCCCAAGATGCACAGCCTCAAGCCTCGCGACAATTTACACCCGGCAACAAAACGCACTACAGACCGCGCCCGCACTTGACCACGCGTGGTCCGGCCAAGTTGGCAGGGCCTCCGCGAAGCCGCCCGTAACATCTTCGTTTGGGTCCAGACGAAAAGAGCACGTTCCCGCGTGGCGTTGCACGCCTTCGAGACCGCGAAGTAGTTCTCCCGTTGACACCGCCGCACCGTGGGGTAGGCAGCTGACGTGTCGTCGCTCACCACACGACGCCGCGACGCACCAGGCCATGATGGCATGCCACGGCAACGTCGTGGCACATGTTGCTCTGGCACGCCACGAAGCGGCCGTCTGGTTCGCGGCGCACGTGCACTGTCCCGCAGTGGAGGACGCGTGTGCTGCATGTGGTGGGGGCCGTCGTGACGCAGCTTTACTTGAACAGGCGCAGCAGCAGCAACGGCGGCACCACCATGAGCAACGAGGAGGCGGTCGTAGGCCGACGGGCGCCGTTGCAGCCGTCCCTGTCGCAGCTGCAGTACTTCATGAGCACGCTGAAGGTGCCGGCGCGGCGCATGCACTCGGAGCCCTGCTTGTCGTCCTTGAGCCATCCGCAGTCGCGCACAGTGCGGAAGTCGCTGTACACTGCAAGTAAAGCACAGCCTCGGAAATTGCACAAGACGAAACAAACTAGCAAAAGTGGATCGCAAAAGAGACAATATAAATTTAATGCCAGAAGCTTGAAGTTTGCAATGATAGCTGCCCGCACAATATTGCCAGAACCTATCCTTGGTGTTGCTAGCACCATCCTGCCAGTGCTACCACTGTGTTGCGCTTACAATTGCATTTTTCTCAGTATTCTTTCCGCACCTCCGGAACAACCTTTGATGAATCGATTCCGCGAGCATCAAAGTTCTGCTTAGCTTTGTTGTTCTGCTTCAGAAAGGCGGGCACGCCGCAGGACTATAGCATGCCGAAAATTTCACTGCTACCCTGACTAACTCTCACTGACTAGGTCATGTTCTGCCATAGGATGGAATGCGCCGAGCAAGTGGCGTAAAAACTCGAGGCACCCAGTGCACTTCCGTGAAGCTCACGGTGGCTGCAGCCGTGTGGTTCCCCACCTTTCTGGACGATCTTTCGGCACACTTGCGCCCGGGTTCCCGGTGGAAGGTGATCCTTGACGCGCATGTCGCAGTTGACGAGATCCGAGGTGATGTTGTTGAACGGGTCGGCGCAGTTAGGGTCGTAGGCCGAGTTGCAACGCCAACAGTAGATGGCCCAGCCTGGACACACAGTATGAGAGAACATGCTCCATTGAGGGCAAGAGGTCTAATACATTCGCTTTATTTCTACCATTTCTCTGTAGCACACAAATTCCGAACGAGAAGGAGCTTTACCGCTCTTTTTTAATGCCGTAAATATTGTTATTTTTTTATCTTGTAAGCAATCGAAAGTGAGTTAGCCAACACTAATAAGATTTTGGGGGCCCGTAAAAGCGTGCCTAATTCTATAGTATGCATACTCTCTCAGAATCATACAAGTAAACACCCATCTACTTTTTCTCAGGGCAGGCATATTATTTCTGTTTCTTCATACCATGGATGGCATGGCCGAAGGGACTTTTGAAAAATCGTTTGAGTAGTATAGTGATGGCACTTGTTCACACCAGAAAAGCAGCCAGCTTTTTCGCAGTGATGTGATAATAGCGATGTTCGTGAGGTTCGGCGGGAGTTAAGTGTTCATATGTTTGCCACTTGATTAGGTTTGCGCATAAAGATGTGCAGTGATGGTGGAATTTCATAATCACAGTGCCGTATTGATCGGACTTTGGCTGTTTATTTGTTATAACTACGGAAGGGCTGTTCCTAGGCCAAATAAGGACAATTATTAATACATAGGAGCTCGATTAAATGTAAGACGAGTTTTCGCCAACAAAACACGGACGAGTGAGTGATATATGTGTCTCGAATTTTAGCACGTTTAATAGTTGCAAGGAGTGATGAACAGTTAACTCGATATGGTGATGAATACTGCTTATGATTTAGAGGCGACAATGAAACAGTATTTTACAACCACCACTTCTTACTGAGTTCTCATGGGGAACACTCATCGCAAGCCAAAATCAATATCTCTAGCCGGAATTTCTTGATCAGGAACATCTCCGCTGCGGTATGGAGGAAATAAAGCTAGAAGAAAACTTTGTGCTGTGTGAATGGGATTCTTACGTTCCACGTAAGCTTTGAAAAGTGCTTCCATTTATGCGCACTTTGCTTTTCTGTCACCCGAAGAAGGTCAATACGGGTCTTTCTATTCGAATCAGGAAGGAAATTGGGGCCCTATAACGTAAAACTATTCCAATACGTTTCTATTCCAATCTCCTGACGTCAAATTTGCGTAACCACCAACGCAAGCACCGGGCGGTCACCCGCAGGGTTGTCTGAACAGACCAATCAAACACTCTCCTCGTTCATACGAGGTCACTTTTGTTTGCTTGAAAAACGAATAACATTACCTACACTGAGCGGCTTGTCGTTTCTAATTGGCTGACAAGAGGCGAGGAGAACGCTCAAGCGGAGAGGGATTCGATGGGGCCGAGCCACTGCACTGAAAGTCGATAACCGGATGAAGAGGGTGGTGCCGGCGTCTACGATTGGTCGGCTTTCCCTTACTTAGCTTGCGGTGGCTGGTCGAAAATCGCGACGGCATGCAACGGAAGCTGAAGAATGCCGCTAAAACGGACCCTCAGCAAAGAAGTGTTGGCAGAATGAGGGGTACACGTGCCGAAAGTGCTCGGAAACTTTACACGGCCACGCAAGAAGTTTTATTATACGCAAATACGCCCATGCTCTCCGGCAGGTGCCAATAGCCAGCGTCTGAGTGATCGGCGGCAGCCATCTTCTGTTCCTTTCGGAACGGGGCAGCCTGCGGCTATTCCGAAGAAAATTCAGTTTTGTTCGGCATATTAATGCATCTTTATCGCGTACACGTCACTTTGACGCGGTGACTTCTTGCGGTTTTGTGACGTCGCGTGACAGGCAGGTGAAGTGGGTGCAGCCCGAAAACTTTTTACCAATAGCCGAGGGCTAATGGCGAAAAGGGGTCGAATCAGAAATAACTGTTTTTCTCTTTCCTGTCAAATCATGCATAATCAGTGTGTACACATCATATCAGATGGGGAGGTATCGCGGTTTTCGTGACGTCGCGTGACAGACAGGTGAAGTGGGGGTGGTCGAAAAGAGTTTTTGAGCAATCGTGGAGGGCTGATAGCAGAATTGGAATAGAAAAGTTTGGAATAGTTTTACGTTACAGCGCCCTTGGTGTCATTGCGGCACGCTCATTTTCGTGGGCCAGTTCTATGGCAGAACAATAAAGCGAAAACTATGACACCCGTGACCGCCTCTGAGCGACCGTAGAGGTTTCGCCAGAATTACCCACTGACTCGCTGATGCTTTTGGGGGCGAGTTTATTTATCGTAATTTGCGACAAAATGGTATACGGCGTCCCCTGGTGAATGCTAAGCTTTAACAACTGGAAGAAAGTGGCGTGGTGAGCCACAGAGCGCCGAGATGATGCATTGTTGTGCTGAAGGAATGTTCACTCTCCCTTTGAAGAAAAACTTGTGGGCTTTGCTTTTGTACACATATAAACAGGCTACAAACAAAATTGGCAGACCTGGGCAACACTGCTGCCCGCACGATTTTAAGAGTATAGCGGAGACTTCCACGCAAACGCGACCAGCTGTGTAACGCTAATATTCGTATCTGCTACTGATATTGTTTGCAATGCGTCAGTGATAGACTCTTAAAATCAACTAGGGTGGTTGCTTGGGCTGGGGTTTGCTAATTCATGGTAAAAACAACGTACAGTGTCAAGGACAAGGGCTGCGAGAGACGACACACACTGCGTTGACTTCCAACAATATCGTATTCATATTGTTGGAAGTCAGCGCAGTGTTTGTCATCTCTCGCAGGCCTTGACCTTGGTGTTGTACCTTGTTTTTAGCTTTAAATCATTCACAAGCTTTTTCTATCGACCGCTTAATAGCACGATTTCAATTAGAAAACTCGAAGCAGTGTTGTCAAGAGGCTATCCTTTCGTTTTTCTTTTTATTATTTCCCCGTCGAGTGCTCTTTGCCGGCGTATAAGAAGACATCCCCGCAAATGTTGTTTCGTCCCAAACATTTCATTGTATAGTATTTCGCAGGGCTACCAGCTGCTTTCCAATTGACACCTCGGTCAAGTGAACAGATTCGGCACCGAATGCACAACGGGCCACGCAATGCAACGTGCGTGTTAGAACTACGCACGAAACGGTATGCGATCGTGTGCGTGCTCCTTCGCCTGTGGTGTTATTCAACACCTACATTCGAATCATGTTCGAACAGTATACGTATACGTGTATTACATGCACCAGCGTAGCTGTGCGGTACGTGCGTTTGAAATATGCGTGACATATAGGTAAGGAAGTGACTATATAGATAGTCACAACACAATATAGTGACTGGTCAACAGCAGCCGATAAAGAAGGTGTGTAAATAAAGCGCCTCTTCCCGTCCGCGTTTCGTGGCGCTGCGCGAAATCATTTTGCTCATGACTGCGAGGTTCTCGACTGGACTCGCTGAAATTTTCTGTTTCTTTTGTCGTTGTTTTTAGTATTGCTGCATTATTAAAATTTCGTCTCTGCGTGCACCTTTTCTGTCGAAGGCACCGTAATTCCGTCTTCGAACGCGTAGGTGCCGTCGACGCTGGCATATACTGCCAGTAGTGGCACTGGCAAAACAGTGAGCGCCGAAGGCACACCGCGAAGCAGAAAACCTTATGCTACTTGCGCCTTAGTGACAACACCCCCTACTCCCAACCCCTCAATTACTGATTAGCGCAGCTCTGTAAACATACCATGCGATGGAAAAAAAGGGTCACTTCACTTCGCCTGTCTGTCCCGCGACGTCACTAAAACCGCGAAAATTCCCCACCTGACATGACCTGAACACGCCGATTATGCATTAGAACGAACAAAAGAAAAACGTTTCTTTCCGATTCTACGCATTTCACACCATTAGCTTTCCGCAGTCGGTGAAAATGTTTTCTGGCTGCGCCCACTTAACCTGTCTTTCACGCGACGTCAAAAAACTACTCGGAGCCGCCAGGGAGAATGGATTTATTTGCGTTTAATAAAAAAATTTACGTGGCAGTATAACGTTGTCGAGCCTCTTCGGCCACGTATACGACATCGCTCTGCCAACCCATATTCGCTGAGGATCTGTTTTAGCAGCATTCTTAACCTTCCGTTGCGCGCCGCTGCGATTTTCGACCAGTCACCGCAAGCTAATTAGCAAGGGGAAGCGGGCCAATCACAGTCGCCGGCGTCACCCTCCTCACCCTGTTATCGATACTTTCAGTGCGCTAGCTCAGCCCCACCGATACCCTCTCCACTTCGACGTGCTCCTCGCCCCTTGTCAACCAATTAGATAACTAAAGCCTGTCAAGATATGCAATGTCATTCGCTTTCAAAGCAAACAAAAGTGGCCTCCTATAAAAGAGGAGAGCGTTTGGTTGGGCTGTTCAAATAACGCTGCTGTCACCGCCCGATGCTTGCGTTTGCAGTTACGTAAATCTTACGTCAGGAGATTGGAATAAAAACAGATCGGAATAGTTTTACGTTATAGGGTCCTAGGATACATTACTGATGGCAAAATACGTTCGGTTCAACTTCCATAGAGAGTTTCATTATTTAATTATTTGTTAAAGTGTTATAGACGTTTAGTTTGGACAACCAGCACAGTACGAGAATAAAAGGACACCGACGGCTTGTGCATTGTCAGACACGATGCCGCAACGATTCGTTTCGACATCACTTATGCAACGGCAAAAAGAGGTCACGCATCAGCTTTGTTCTTGGGACCTCTTTCTATACACATATTCATGCGCAATGTACTTAACATCTCTCGTTTGAATAAACTGAAGCTAGAAAAGAAAAGAAAAAAAGAAAGCGCGTTGGTGGTCAGAGTTACCATAACCCGCCTGCGTCTCACCATAAGACTACGTTCCTATGGTTACCTTATACGGCGAAAAGGATGCGTGAAAGTACTAGCGGGCGCCCACTGCATGCCTAGTTCCTCGTGGCAGTTATTTCCTTAATGTTATTGACGTAAGAGCTCAATCGGCGCTGTCGCGTGACCGGCGGGAAAGGTCGCCTTCAGTCACGCGCACCGGTCGCCAAGACATACGGGTCGAAGCGGAGAGCGCACGGAAGCCTAGCTGGCACCGTAGGCGCAGCCTGCGCGGCTTCGTACAAATACGCAGCTCCGCTACCATGACCAAATCGTAGCAAAAAAATAAGTCACGCTGATATGCTGCTGGATAGCTGCGTCAGTAATAAATTATTATAATGCAGTATGGGCCTAGAATGCAGAGAAGACAAGAACCGTTTATAAGAGGGCTACGGGGCGCTTGCAACGGCCGTCTGTGCAATTGCTGCAGAGACGGTGCCAGTTCCGAATAATGAACACCGGCACGCGCCGGAAAACGTTACGGACCTTAGCTCTCGCAATACTACATGGTCCCGCCTTTTAAACGTGATGGCGACGTCGTACTTGATTTAGTCGTAGATCATCTACGTCGAGATGAAACGGAACAGCAAAAGAAACACTATTAAAAAAACAACAAAGACTCTATTCAGGAGCACGACCATGCGGTGAGTTTTTCCGCGACTTGGGGCGCGCTTAGCGTATACCATTCCACATGAATGACCTCTTCCCGTCTTTCCTGGTCTGCTTGAGTGGATGTCTCGATAAGTCCCTCCGCGTAAGAATAAAGAACGAATACCTCTATCCAACCTGCGTTTTATAACCACGCGCAAGAGGCCGTCCTTCGCCGTCTTTCCAGTCGCTCCCGTTTGCCTGCTTCCGTTCGGTTCGGGCTATACTTCCTTCGTCTCCACAACCCTCCTCCCCCGCGCTCTGACTCATCATCTCCTTCCTAACGCGATTTCGGGCTCCTTTTTATTGGCTTCCCTCGCGGCACTCTCGGATCAGCCCCGCCGGGCGCGTCTCCACCGAGCCCCGCTCCTCCGCTCTCTCGGTCTGTGCACGACGCTACCACCTCCTGCCCGACCTCCTCCTCCTATACTATATGCCGCGCACCCACGGGTTGCGCTTCACAACACTGCGGGCGGCACTTTTTGCCCGAGCCGAGTTAATTAGGAAACGCGCAGGGGCCAACATGTCGAGTGAGAGGTGCTCGTGCCAACGCAGCCAGGGGAAGTGTGTGTGCGAGGAAATCCATTCGCAACCCTGAAACACGCGCCCGGCACATCCAACTTCGAACAACCCTCCCCATGCGGTAGCTCCCTCAACGGCGTTCTCAGTTTGGCGGACAGTCTTATTGGAGCGAAATTGTTGGCCACGACAGAACAACGGTGAAAGCGTGAGTCAGTCGTAATGATGGGTTCGTCGTCAATCGTCATTCGAGCAAAAAGTAGATATTACTATTCTTTCCTGGATGAATGAACACCTCAGATGGACAAGAGGTTCTCGTCTAAGGCCAACGAAAACAAAAAGCGTGCATTTTTCTTCTTGCACGTATTTGTCAAAATTGCTAAAATTTTATTTTTTCACTTCAGCACCCTAATGGAGCTTATACCCCCCCCCCCTCCCGTTACACACACACATTGCATTTCACTTTGCTGGTAGAATTTGCGCAAAACTAGTGACTTATATATAGAAAAATATGTGCAAATATGGAGGTGGGGGGGGGGGGATGGAAGAGGAGGTGATCACAATTCTTGACGGCGAGTTTTGTCGCTCTTCCAATGGAAAACAGCTAGTACTGCCTTTACTTCTTTGGAAAGCACTTCCTTACTCCATCACTACGCCTTCGATTGCGAAGGTTATGGTTTATCGTAAACTATCGCCGTTCTACTAAACATTATGTTTTCTTTTTCTAATGCGAAAGTTCACTTATAGCATGCATAATCGCGGTATATTTATCTCATTCTATTATTATTTTCAGTATGGACTGGTCCACAGGGATCATGACCTCAGTCCTTAACCTCTATGTTCGAAACTCCGCGGTTCATGGCAGCGAAGGAAGAGAAATGGTCATACTTCCGTTGACTTAGCAGTTTACTATACCGTGTGTTTCAGAGGCAACGTCTTCATTGAAACCAGTGGTATTATGTATTTATCTAAAAGCGCTGTCTGATAAGCAGTGATCCTACCTATGCAAGAACTAGTTATTTGTGGTACAATCGCCCAGGTTGATGCATTTCAACATCATATTTATTATGTGGCGTTCTTCAAAATAAAATTTAAAAACTGGCTCGCCGTCCCGGCCCTGCGAAAGTGAATACCTAGTGAAGCTGTTGCAAACCCCCCCCCCCCCCCTACAACTGCTGACGGGGGTATGCAATGCTTTGTTGATGGTTGGTATGCTTGTTTAGAGCTTGCTTTATATTGAAACGTATGCTGTTCTGTGTGTTGTATGGGTGATTTCAATGAATGTATGCACTGTTCGCTACGCTTTGCCGAGTGCTTGTAGCCTCTGCCTTACGAGGGGGATGAGCCATTACATTTTGCTTGGCTAGGGTGGTATGAGCCACTGCTGATGTTTTTTGTTCACGGACCGACACGAAAAACTTGGAGGACGCTTAAGCTTCGCCTTCGAGAGTGGAACGCGACAGCATTCAGAGATCCCTGACTGCTTCTCGCGCTTCCCGGCAACTGCAGCTTATGTAACCGTAATGTTTACCGGAAAACGCTGGCGACGAACGCTATGCAAGAAGGCGAGCTTTCTGGTAGAAATGCGGCCTCTTGCGTGGGCCGATCTCGGAGGTTGTGCGCGGCCGCGCCAAATTTCACATGGCAGCTGGGAAAGAGGCTTGTGTTTGAGTTTCCGCGTAACATAATTATGTTTTCTCGTATATTCAAATTGCAATCCTACGCTGTAGGTTGTGTGTAAGTCGTACTTTACGAAGTTTCTGGTGAGTTTTACTCATTTTGCTTTCAGAGATTCAATTAGTTCAGTAACGCCCGTGCGCCACGTGTAAGGCCTGCGTGGTTCGAGATGCGTGGTTCGGGATGATTTTTCTCTCACGGACAACGCCACCGACGCCGACGCCGAATTTTCTGCAGCACGGGGCCCTTAACGATATCGCGTTAAAATGCCGTACACTGAGAGGCTAATAGCTTTGCTGTAAAACAAAAGTGTATATGCCCTATTTCGACCAACTCAAGAAGCTAATATATCCGGTACACTATCGAATGTGCTGACAGGTTTATCCACAGCAGACAAAGCAACATTCACACAAGATACATCTGCACCTAATAGTATCGGAAATTGTCTGTAAGCAGAGCAACACAAGTTCAAGGAGCGGGGACAAGTTCCCCCCCCCCCCATAACAGAATTTGATTTAATGAAATCAAGTACACTACACTAGCGTTTAATAATATATATACATATTTAGCAGTAGCGAAAAGTTCAACAAGCAATTGAAGTAGACGTATAAGGTAATTTGTAAGACATCTTGAAATATCTGGCTTTGCCGAACTTGGGTGAGAAAAGAAGCACTCTCTCTCACTGAGTCAGATTATTAAACGTTTATTCTCTCTCTCTCAACTTGTAGATTATTTGAACTTCCAAGGAAGGAACGAAATCAACTTTATTCGAGGTCCTGCAGGCCACGAGAGCTTTGGGATCTCATGGAGTGGGCGTCTCTCACGACGGAACCGGGAGGTTGAGTTTCCTGGCGGCGTCGTGGACCTGCTGGACGGCCCAGAGTTGGGGAGCGAGTTCTTCGCTCCTGATTGCTTCTTCAAACCTGCGCTTGTCCTGTTCGTAGTTTATGTGAGCTTGCGAGCACGGCCAGAGTAAATGATATACGTTAAGGGATCTATTGCAATTGGTGCAATAAGGCTTGTCGTAGAGCTCAGGCATGTAATGGCGTAGTCTGTTTTGCGTGGGGTATGTGTCTGTTTGTAGCATTCTGAGTGTAACCGCTTGAGCTCGAGTGAGCGTGCGGTGTGGCGTGCTATACTCTCTACGTTGTAGGTAGTAGTGTTTAGTGATTTCATTGTATGTAGTGGGGGCGTCCTTGTTCTCCGAGTGGTCGGGTGAAGCAGCGCGGTCTGTAAGCGCGCGCGCAGCCTCGTGTGCCGCCTCGTTAAGGTTGGGGACGTCACCGATCTTTGGTCCTAAGTGTGCCGGGAACCAGTATATGACGTGTTTCTTAATCTCTTTCTTTGTAACAATTCTGAGAGCCTGTGCGCAGACCGTGCCCTTTTTTGAAAGCTCTGATAGCGGCTATGGAGTCGCTGTAGATATGGCAAAGATTGTCGTCGGTGAGCGCAACAGCGATCGCAACCTGTTCGCCTGTTCAGGCGTCCTTGTGATTACCGTGGCTGCATGTCTTGTGGATCCGCGGCCGTCCACAACCGCCACTGCGAAAGCTTTGTTTCCCGCGTATGCAGCCGCGTCCACAAAAGCTGAGCGTTCGCGGTTCGCCGAGGCTTGGTTAAGGAGGAATTGTCCTCTCGCTTGTCGTCTGCCCTTGTTGTTTTCGGGGTGTACGTTTCTGGGCACAGGTCGTACCGTGATATTAGCACGGATGTCCCGTGGGAGGTCCGCAAAGTCTTTTTCTATGTTTCCTTGAGCAAAGCCTAGCTTCCCTAGGATCGTGCGCCCGGAGGCGTCGTCGAAAGCCTAGCAAGCTGGGCGCGCTGCTGGGCTTCGGCAATTTCTTCCTGGGTGTTATGCATGCCCAGCTGCTCCAGCTTCTCGTTGCTGGTGCTGGTCGGAATGCCGAGGGCTTGGTTGGTGACCTTTCTGATTTGGGCATTAAGTCTGTCTCTTTCGGATCGTGACCAATTGAGCATTGCCGCAACGTATGCGAAGTGACAGGTGACGAACGCGTGTATGAGTTTGATGAGATTATGTTCCTTGAGGCCCCTGTGTCTACTTGCAATTCTTCTGATGAGCCCGACAGCGTTGTTGGTCTTGGTGATAAGCTTCTGAACCGTAGAGATTGACGTCTTTAGTCTCTACGATCATACCCAGGACTCTGATTTTGTCGACGCACGGTATGGCGTGTCCTGAATTGGTTCGTACGGTAATTTCTTGATTATAATCGAAGTCTGACGAGTATGGCCTGCGGCCCTTCTGCGTGGGTCTGCGTACGAGCAGCTCCGACTTGATAGGCGAGCATCTGAGTCCTGTGGGAATTAGAAATTCTTCTACGGTATTCACTGCTTCTTGCAAGATGTCCTGCACCATGCCCGGGGTTCCTTTGGAGACCCACATGGTGATATCATCTGCGTATATGGTGTGCTCGAGCCCGTGGATCTGTCCGAGTTTCTCAGAAAGTCCCGCCATGGTAAGGTTGAAAAGCATAGGGGAGATGACCGAGCCTTGGGGGGTGCCCTTGCTCCCCAGCGAGAGTGTCTCCGTGGAGAGGTCGGCAAATCGGAGCGTAGCCGTCCTGTTATCCAAGAATGACTTGACGTACGCGTGGAAACTAGCTCCGAGGTTGAGGTCGGAAACGGTGTCCACAATGTATTGGTGAGAGAGGTTATCGAATGGCTTTCTCGAGATCCAACCCGAAAATGGCCTTGGCGTTTCTAATGGGGTCATCAATGATTTGGTGCTTGATTAAAATCATGGTGTCTTGAGTTGATAGACCGGGTCTAAATCCGATGAGGGTGTGTAGTAACAGTCCCTTGTTTTCGAGGAATCTGGAGACTCTGTTCTGAACAGCGTGTTCCGCAGCCTTACCCGGGCACGACGTGAGTGATGTGGGTGTGAGGTTCTCCACGCCCGAGGGCTTGTTGGGCTTTGGGATGAGAACCGTGGTGCCGTTTTTCCATTCCGGCGGAACCCTACCAGAAGTCCAGACCTGATTGATTCGTTCCGCTAGGAACCGGACGGAGTCTTCGTCCAAGTTACGAAGAGCCTTGTTACTAATACCGTCGTGACCTGGAGCCGATGTGCTATTCAGGTTTTGAAGGACGGTCCTGATTTCTTCCAGGGTGAAGGGTTCGTCGAGATCGGGGTTGTCCGCGCCCGTGTACGGGGAACCGGGTGCCTCGGCCTCGTTTTCGTGGCTGCTCGAGAGTGGCATGTATCTCTCGGCAAGTCTTGCCATAAATTCCTGCTTGTTGGAATTTTTCAGTTCGCGTTTCGCTATCTTGTCAGCCGCCTTGGTCTGGGAGCTCCTGGTTTGACCTTTGTTAAGAAGGTGTTTGAGCAGGTTCCAGGTTTTTCCCGATGTCATGCTGCCATCGGCCTTTGCGCATACTTCGTCCCATTTTTGGTTGGAGAGTACCACACAGTGGTGCTCAATGTCCTTGTTCAGTAGTGCGACCTTTTTCCTAAGTCTTCTATTGAGTCTCTGGGTACGCCATCTCTGCAATATGGATCTTTTCGCTTCCAGCATGTGAGCGAGCTTAGCGTCCATCCCGATTGTCTGGATATCTGTTGCTATTTCTTTGGTCGCGTTGCGGACGTCCTCCATGAGTTCTTGCGTCCATTGTTCTAGTGTAGCGGGCTTGTCGGTACGTTCCTTTCTTACCTGTCTAAACGCATCCCAATCCGTGTATCTCCATTTTCGTTGTGGTTTCAAGGCGATTGCTATTGACGTTTCCACAATGTAATGGTCGCTGCCGAGGTCGTCACCGGTATTATGCCAGGTGGCCCCCTCGGTGTTGAGGACGAACGTGAGGTCTGGGGTCGTGTCCCTCGAGACCGAGTTGCCCATCCTGGTGGGGTAGAGCGCGGACGTGATCAGGTTGAGCCCCATCTCTTCCGAATCGGTGGCAAGATTTCTGCCTTTGGCGCTGGTGACGCCGTAGCCCCATTCTACATTTGGGGCGTTGAAATCTCCGGCAAGAATCAGCGGGTTGTTCCCGGCTTGGTCCCTGGCCTTCTTCAACAGTCTTCTGAAACTTTGCGTTCTGTGGTTCGGGCTGCTGTACGTGTTGAGTGCTAATATGCTCTTGGCCTTTTTGCCTTTGGGAGAGATTTCGATGAACAGGTGCTCGCATTTGCTGTCCGGATTACTTCTGTCAATTTCGGCCCACGCGAGCCTGTTACTGATAAACGTCGCTACGCCGCTGCAGGCTTTTGTGGGTGGAACGGCAATTGTTTCATATCCCGGAAGTGTGGGTGTGTCGGTGTTGGTCTCTTGAATGAGTATGATGTCCGGTTTGTCTGTAGTGTGTCTGATGTGTTGTTGCAAGACCGATTTCTTGTTGCGGAGCCCGCGACAATTCCATTGCCAGATTATAAGCTTGCCTTGATTCCTCGTTTGCGCTTGGTGCCTTTCGGCTGGTTCTCGCTTATTTGCCTTCTCCATTTCTGCTTTCTACTTTGGTTGTGGACTTTACCGCCATTTTGGGTGTGATGATATCGCTTGTTGCAGTTTCCTTCTGACCATGGGTGAGGCGGGTGAGTTGACCCGTGCCATGGAGTGAGTAAAGACAGTTCTCTCGAGACCCTCGATCCTGGCGCCGAAGCCCTTCTCTATCACTTCTACCCTGCTTGTTAGGCCATCGACCGCCTCTACTAGTCTATCGTGCCCTTTCTTTAGTGACTCGACATCGAATTGGAGTTGACCTAGGGTAATAAGGACCTTGTCGAATTTACCGTCTATGTCCTTCGCAGGCGTGTCGCATTCCGTGGTCTTGGCCTTGCGTTTCTTGGTGGCTGGTGTGCCCGTGGGTGGGGTTTGACTAGCGGTTTCTGATTCCGCTACGCTGGAGGGATTCGGACTGGGTGAAGTGTCCATGTGCGTGTCCTGTGTCTGTGCATTTGGTGTGCCGATTTGCGTTTTAAGCAATCTGTTTTCGTTAGCCAGTTCTGTCATTGTGCGCTTGAGTTCAGCGTTCTCGTGCTCGAGTGCTTTGATTCTCTCTAAGATGTCTTTGTGTACATTATTCTCTGGCCGCGCTTGCAAGCTCACCTGAGATTGGTCCCTCAGTGGCCCGCAGTGAGTGGGCAGCGTCCCTGCCGTGGCGGAGGCCTGGCATCCCGTTGTCGCCTTGACTCGATGGGCCCAGCTATTGGGCCCAGCATCGGGGGTGCGTTTCGCACCCGCTCCACATCGCGGGTGCGAAACGCACCCCCGATGTGGAGCGGCCCCGGCTCCCCGGTGTGCGGGAGCGGCTCCTCCAACCTCTGCTGGCCGATCGGGATCCCGAACTCCCTCTGGATCTGGAGCGTCCTCTCGGC